>NC_034411.1:54503971-54822079 GCF_002078875.1 Numida meleagris
GGCGGAGCGGCGCGGGAGTCCCCGGCCCGGGAGGGGAAGGGCGCATCGCCTGCGGGCGCGGCCGGCAGCTTCCAGCCGGGAGCTGTCCTCGCCAAGTCACCTGAACCGGTGGCGGCACAAAACGATGCGCTGAGCCTGGTGAAGTTTGCGTAAGCTCATCCGAATTGAGAGATGAAGAGCTTCCAGGAGTCTGAAGCTTCGCCCTGAATCGACGGGAAGGCAAAAGCAGCCGCGGACAGGCAGCGTTCTGCCGACTTCCTCCAGCGCTGGCAACAGGGAATGGCAACCTGCGCTGCCTCATGATCTTGTGCCTTCTGACACCTTGCACAGCAGGTTGCTTCCGTTAGCAGTCAGACTGCTTGAAACTGGTCCATACAGGATCAGCAAAGTTATTCCCTCTTTTAAACAAATAAGCCTCCCCCTCTCAACAGGAATTGTGTTAGGAAGAACCAGCTTGGGCGAGAATGGCAGAATTGCCACTGCATGCTTATTTTTGGAAGACGCCCTATGAAGAGTAGGCCAGATCCCAGCAGGATGGTCAGTTCTGGTGAGGTGGTACCCAGTTCAGCACAAGCACAGCACCTCTTTCAGCTCTGTCAGAAAGACACAACTGTTTTATGCCAAGAAGGATGTTACATTTCAGTCCTAGCTCAGTTCAAAGAGCCCACTGGACTCAGCCACAAAAGCCACAGGTGCCATCAGGCTGCTGGCAGGTTGGTGCCATGCCAGCCAGGGGGTAGGATGGAGCAGGCCCCAGCACTCAGCTCTTCCTGGACAAAATGGCGGCTCAGCCACCACTTCCTCCTGGCCGCTCCCCTCTGAGGCCTTCACCAGCTTCAGCCGCCACACTGCAGCATGAAGCGTAAACACACAGCAAGGCGGCCTGAAACATTGCAGGGTATAAATGTTGAAACTCTTTGCTAAAAGTCACAGGAGTTGACAAGCCTGGCTTTAAAACCCACTGAAGAACAAGGCCCACAGGGAGCACAATTTAAAGGAACACATGGATGGATTGCTGACTGCATTTGCAAACAGGAGAAAAAAATCTCCTTCTAACTAAATGCAGATGGAAAAAAATATGTTTTCTGGAAATACTGGAGTAATTACAACTCATGCACCTCAGCATGACCTCTGGAAGAGACATTTTGTCCTCTCTCTAGTGAAAGCGTCACTGGAGAGGAGAGCCACAGGGATCCATCTGCAAGTGCAGACTGGGGGCTACAAGCTTCCCTGAGAGAAACAGGTAAACACATGTATTGGACAGGTAAGAACTTGAGAACTCAAGCGTGTGTGTCTGATTTTCCATACTGAACCTCTCAGGGCTCACTGGCATTGCAGGGACAGTTCCTCTTACAACATCTCTCAAGGTTCCCCTACCTCTAGCCTTGTCTACACGTAGCATTCTCCAACACCATTACTAGGTGGGGTGGCTGTGGGGAGGGTGCTGCCACTTGCCCAGCCACCCCATTCTCACTGTGCGTTCAGGCCAGGCCCAGTACAGGTCCCCCAGTGCCTCCTCACCGGTCTGTGCTTAGAAGAGACATTCTTCTGTGCTGGGAAGGAGCTAAATGAAGCAACACAGAGACCATGTGCTGCAAAACCTTTATGCCAAACTTGAGTGCAACTGACAGTGCAGTAAGAAAAGGTCTATTCCACGGGGTGGGTCTTGTCACTTGAAGTGACAGGAGGGAAAGATTCCGGCCACATCACTTCGGATTGCACTGCAGTGCAGGTACATCCCTCATGCTGGCCATTCTTGTGTGCAGAAACAATGTCATGTGCTCAGTTAAAGGTGATTCTGCTACAAAATTTTCTCTTATCAGTGGGGTACAGATCATAACTTTGTGATTCCTTTCAGTAATGAGATGATTATGATGTTTAACTCAATTTCTTTGATGCAATTTATCCTCAGTTCTGAATTTTGCCCAAGTGCATGTTTGAGAAAAAACACAGACCAAACTGACGTCAAACTCCTAAGGAAGGCACCATTTTTAAAAATGGCTTCTTCAGTGAAAATAGTAATGATCTACTTAAAGTATCTTTAATGGAGAGCTTGTGTTAATTAGGGTCTTAATACAACTATGAGGTATATAAGGGAAGTGTTGTGCAGAGTTGTGGCCATTCACTATCACATGACTCAGTTGAAACTGAATGCTAATACTGAAAGGATTAGTATGGCCATGCTGGTGCAAAAAAAATTCAGGGCCAGCACTGAACTTGATAGAAGAGATCACTTTACCATTGCCATGTAGTCTGCATGAGCAGACACTATTTCCCTCAAGGGTCAGCACTGGGTCTGATCATGTTTAACATCTTCATCAATGACCTGGATTAAGGGATACAATGTACCCTCAGCAAGGTTGCTGATGATAGGAAGTCGGGAGGAGTGGCTGACACACCAGAAGGCCATTCAGCAAGACTTGCACAGGCAGGAGAGTTGGGCAGAGAGGAACCTGATGAGGTTCAACAAGGACAAGTGCAAAGTCCTATATCTGGGAAGGAATAACTGCATGCATCAGTATAGGTTAGGGGCTAACCAGCTGGAAAGGAGCTCTACAGAGAAGGATCTGGGTGTTCTGGTGGACAACAGGTTCGCCATGAGCCAGCAGTGTGCCCTTATGGCCATGAAGGCCAATGGCATCCTGGGGTGCATTAAAAAGTGTGGTCAGTAGGTCAAGGGATCCTCCACCTCTCCTCTGCCCTGGTGAGGCCAGTACTGAGTCCAGTTCTGGGCTCCCCAGTTCAAAAGACGGAACTTCTGGAGAGAACCTAGCAGAGAGCTGTAAGAGTACTTAGGAGCCTGAAGCATTCTCCTTATGAGGAAAGGCTGAGAGACCTGGGACTATTCAGCCTCGAGAAGACTGGGGGGGGGATCTTATCAATGTTTACAAACATCTAATGAGCAGGAGTCAAGTGGATGGGGCCAGGCTCTTTTCAGTGGTGCCCAGAGACAGAACAAGGGGCAATGGGCACAAACTGGAACATGAGAAGTTCCATACGAACACGAGGAAGAAATTCTTTACTGAGAAGATGACAGAGCACTGGAACAGGCTGCTCAGAGGCTGTGGATTCTCCTTCTCTGGAAATATCAAAACCCACCTGGATGCTTTCCTGTGCAACCAACTGTAGGGAACCTGCCTCAGTAAGGGGTTGGACTTGGTGATCTCCAGAGGTCCAACTCCCAGTATCGTGATTCTGTGAAAATAACTTTCCTTGATCAAATGCAGACCTGATGAGAGATACCACTAGGTGAAGTTGCATGATGTAATGTCTCACAAAACACAGAGGAAAACTGCAACTATCACTCAGTATTCCCAGAAGATATTAACCATGATTGTAATTCTCATTACCAATAAGTCTCAGTACCTTTCACTGCTTTTTTGAAAACATTTCTTAATTGTGGAAGTGAATACAAGAGTTTAGGCAAGGATACCGTATGCAATTAATTTAATAGCACTGCAGAATAACAAATCCACTCCTTTAAAACATGATTAATCAATACATCTCTTGAACCAAGAAGAAACCTATACACTCCCATTAAACAAAATCTTCCACAAGAGCAAGTTTAAAAGTAGAACACGTATCTTTGCGATTGCCATAGTCAAAGGCCTGTTTCAATAGAAACAAAAAACAAAGATCAGAAGCTAGTACAGTGGACATTAAATGGGGAATTTTTTTTAACGATTCCCTGAGAATTAAGATTCAGCAACAACTATTGAAAGATTTTTTTCTGTTACAGTGCAAAAGATTACAGCATGTTCTCCCCATTCAAAGATCAAACAGGAAGAGTAAAGGCCACAGTTTTTGTTCACTTTACACATCTTCTGGATTCATCCATTTTTCAAGAGAATTAAATCCCAGCAAACTTCAGCACAGAAGCTAACCTGGATACGAGGGGAAGTGAAGGCTGTAAGGAAAAGGTTTAATCCATGCGTTGAGTGTGCGTGATCAGAATGGGCACTGTTTCTTTCCCTGTGTTCATTTTTACAAATCTGCCTTTCTAACCAATAAACTACGGCAATATTCTAGAAACATCCACCCCAACAGAAACACGCATACACAATACACAGTCACCACCAAAATATACCACTCACTCAAGTAACTTGCAGTCTAAGCAGAAAAAAGGGATAGAGCAGAAAACTGGAATTACTGTTAAGGCCAAAATAATAAATTTAATACCTACAATGAGATTTTATGGCCCATAATATTGCTGAAAGCTCTACATAGCATAGCTTTATGGTTGCATCATTCCTCATCACACAGAAGTGCAATAAACGTGGAATTTGGTTCAACTGTTTGGTACAACAGAAAATCTACTTTGCTTTGTATTTCATTCACCTTAACAAGATGGCATTCCAGGGCCAGTTTGCACTGATCCAGAAAAACTTATCCAAATTTTTCATCTTGTGAAAGGGGGGTTTCTTTCTGTCTTGTTCTAGCACTGAGTCCGTATGTCCATATTGCTCTGTGGCCGCCTGCAAGCTCCCAGGCTCATTCTCCAAGATAGCACAATAACTCTTTCCTTGCAACTTGCAAGTCTTAGCTCTGCAGAATTCTTCCTTTCATTTCTTCATCCAGCAGGTCTGGCAGTGTCTGCTATTGCTTGATATATGAGTGGTGCAACCCAGCAGCGTACAGCATTCATTAACAGAAGACCATAAAAACCTGGCAGAAAAATTGGCACCTGCAATTTTTTAATGATGAAGTCTGGTGATATGGGGTAGCAGCAGAAATGAGACAGTTTTAATAACGTTTAGGGAAAAAAAAAGTGAGAAAAGGAGGGGTGTGAATGGCTGGCATGAGACCAAGAGAGCAGCCTTGGGTTGGAAGGGACCTTAAAGATCATCTAGTTCCAACCCTCCTGCCAAAATCGCACCACGTGAGCTGAGGAGTCAAAGTGAGCATAGAAACTACTACAGCTATAAAATGTTGGGCATATTCTTGCACATCTGATAATAGCTTGGCTACTCTGGAGCCGCTGTGCTTATGCCATGCAGTTAATCCACACGTGTGTATGTTCACCTGGTCTGGACATCAGCTCTCAACTTTGGCCAGACTGTGGGAGCTCCAGAAACGCTGAATGTATGGCCACACTCCTATCTCTTGGAAAAACTCTCTAAGTGAAAGTAAAAGATAAATCTAATAGAAGAGATGGTTATCATATCTCTAAATCTTGAAGATTGTGATCCAGTTAGGGTTGTTTATAATTCATTTTTTCCTAAGTGTTTTCTCTGTTTCCCTAGAGTATTTTTCTGCATGACTTCATTAACTGTTTTACTCAAGAAGATCCAAGAGAAAAATGTATGAAAATAATCTTTACCATCTCTTTGAAGCAGCAATCAAAAAGGTTAAAAGAATCAGCTGGCTATAAACTATGACATTTACTGTCTATCAAGAGTATTCATCATATTGGACAAGAAGATAATGCAATGTGAGTCACAGCAAAACGATTCAATATAAACGGATTTCAGGGATACAAGCCTCAGGTTGACATTAAAGTACTTTATAGTGAAAAGACTCTTCTTTTTCTACAGTGACAATCTCCAAATGCACCACCAGCTACTTTTATTCTTTATACAAGTCACAAAGATTCTGGCCTCTGTTTGCCCCATTAGCCAGACAAATCACAAAATTTTGTTGGTAGTTCTGAAGACACCAGTTCATATTTGCTTCTGTCACTCCTTAGCCAATCAGTAGCTGTTGAACATTTTGCTGACCCAAGTACTACTTGTCTGGTAGAACAAGTCTACAAGCTCAAGTGCATAACACCTCAGTTCAGACTTTTACTTAAAAAAAGACACAAAGATTAGTGACACAATTGACAGTTTAGCACAAGTCTCATTGTGGACGGTGACAAAAAGGTTCCCAGTGTGTCAGATCTTCAATTTCTCTCTAGGCAGCAGCTGCCAGACATGATGGAGTGTAGATCTTGACAAGTTCATCCCAAGCACAGTCTACCACCTACAAAGCAAACAAAATTTATTTAGCATCATTTTGACAAAAAACAGATGGAACTTAAAAAAAATTAAAACATATTGTTGGGTTAACTTCGGTTGGTATTCTGATTTACAGTGCTTCAAAATTAGGTAACAAGGCGGTGGCTCTCTTATTTTTTTTCATTTAAAAAAAAAACAAACTTGTCTTCACTAAAGTGCCCAGAAATTTACACTTGCCTATTTTTAATACTTCGCATGAGAAAAGCAGGGAAACCTTGGAGTTTGAAGTGATTGTTCAATGTAGGCTAATGCAAAATATAACAGAATAGGATGAAGGAAGGACATACAAATTTACAGGTCGTGTGACATCTCTTCACAGGCTTTCAAGATTCTTTTACCATGACATCTCTGCACTTCATGATCCAATGTGACCAACTTCCTCATACTTGCATGTTGGAAAAGTCATTACAGACATTTGTCAAATGGAGAGTTGAGGAACCAAGAAACAAAGACCAAATGACACAGGATGATTCTTGAAGAATTAAGACAGTTCTTCAGTCTCAGACTAACAAGCTAAGAGAACACCGTATTTTTTGCTGAGAAAAGAGATGTCTGTTTGCTGAGAATTGAGTACTGGTGACCAAAGGCATCTCAAAGGCCATGGGGGGGGGGGGAGTAGGTGTTACTTCCTTCAAGCACTACATAGACCACCCTAGTCTGATGAGGAAGTGATGCCACTCATGCCAGTTGCCTCTTACAAACACAGCAACTGATTCCAATATAACTGAAAATATTCTGAATCGCAAGTCCCAAGCTCTATTTCAGGAGTAAGTTAGAAACTAAAATCACAAACAAGGAGGTTAACCTAATTCTACAACACTAGGTTTGAATAAATAATGAGATTCTGCAGAAGTACACTATAGAATACTTTAGTTTGATAATGATTTGGATAATGCATCTGAGAGTCTGTAACAAAATGAAAGGGTTAACCACACTGACTATTAGTCAAGTAACATAGTGTATAATCACAGAATATTGCGTAGGATAATGACTAAGGCAAAGGAAAGCAGAAAAAGGTGAGCTAAAAAGTTGATGAGTCCTGCGGATATGTACCAATAAATCTGGCTGAATCCATCTTGAATTATCTTTATAAAGTCCTTTCCAGTTGGGATAACAAAAGATACAGTATTGTATCCCCTACACAACAAGCTCCTTTCTGCTTCAGATTCCAATTCCTGTTCTCTTCTAGAGCCAGAACGAACAGCTGCACATGAAAAATTTGGAAATCCAGCTTCAATATTTGATTTTATACTATAATTAGCCCATTTTGTGTTTACTATACTGCACTATTATTCATTTCTATTGCTTCCTTAGCTGCTTCTACTTAGTTATTTGAAGTGTCTTCCATATACATCTAAACGTACCAAAAAATCTCTCAAAAATGTCTGTCTATTCATACGACATAATAGAGCTTTGTATGGTATAATGTTCTACTGCATTGCAGTCCCTCCAAATCATGCAAAAAAAAAAAAAAAAGAGAGAGAGAAAATCTGAGCTTCCCACTAAAGAAGCTGTGCAGAAATTGTCAATCATATAAAATACAGTTTTAAAATATTCTCTAGAGCTCTGGATCAATATTTGCATTTCCCTAATACTTTACATTTTCATGCAGAAACAAGATAACATTTGGAAAAAACCCATGGGAATTCCCACCTGCTATCAATATAATTAGCATCCTGAAGCAGGCTCTGAACAAATATAGCTACAGAACCATTTAATCTAGCAACACTCAAAATAAACATGGGGATTAAAAGAGGATTTTAAAAGGATCACTTGTGGTAATTTGCCCAACTCATTGACTTAAAGATAGAACACGAAAGATGAAGAGGTAACCAACTAACAGAAGGAAAATAAAGCTACAACAAATAGTGCTGTATCAAGTTCTCCTGCACAGCAGGAACTTTACAGTGGAAGACCGATATCAGAAACCTTGATGAGAGTACACACGTAAGGAACAACAAACAGGTATGCATGTCAAATTGTGACGCTACTGGCTGGAACAACACTAGCAAAAGCAACTGTATTTCTGTTTCTCTGTAATACTTTCTCCAAGACACAGTTAAGACCGTAAGAGAAAGGTGACAACTGTAAGTTAAGAGTAACAGCAAATGTTAATTTCCAGACAGCTGCTACACACACCAATGTCAGTGTCTCAAATACGAATCACTAAGAAGAACCGTCAGATAAAGATAAGTGGATATTTACACAGCTACTGCATCAGGTTACCAAATGTCTTCTCCTTTCATTTTGACTTTTTTTTCTTACAAAGACCTATCTTCCACAGCGTTCTTATGACTGTTGTATGCCTTTGCTAAGAGGAAAGCATAGGATATTGAACAAGTGCTTTAAAAAGTGCTTAGAAAGGTCACTTCTCAAATTACATGTGAATATGTTTTAATACATACTGTAAAGCACATTAGCCTTTCTTTTTCTGATTTTAAAATAAGTGTTACTTTAATTAAATATTAAAAAGCAGCAGGGATTCCCACTGGGAGGAGGGCTAATCCAGCACATCACAGTAAACAGAGGCACAGAAACTAGATCGTTAACTTCCTTTATGTTTTTCATATCTTGACCAATGAGATGATGTTACTAACAGGTGGAGAAAGTGTTTCCACAGTAAGATGAAGGACAAAGGAAAACTTTAACAACTCAAACATCACCTGCATAGCCAGCAGTTCCTCACCACCACGAACATGGAGGTTTGTCCTTCAGTGAAAATACATTCTTTGCTGTCTTGAGACAAATTTAACTTACAGATTGAAACAAATGTCACTGATTTCTGTATTTAGAGAGTATGTGATTTACTTCTTCTCCTCTTTTTTTTTTTTTTTTTAAGTTAACACACAAACAGAGTAAAGGACAGTTTACTTCAGTTGCAAAGAACTGTATACATTATAATTTCCTTATACTTTGGACACCCATATGTCACTATCATTTATGCACACTGAATAGCTCTTGTGACAGTACAATACAATTCTACTAAAGCAACTTTTATTTATCAGAAATTGCAGACAAAAGGAGAATAGCAACAGTTTAATTGTAAAAAAGAATATTCTACCTTACACTGACTGTTGAATTACATCAAGAAATAATACAAGTTCTAAATTCCACATAATAATACACATTCTAAAATTGGTAATTTTCCTGCCAGTTATCAATTGTTACTAAAGGTTAATGGGATAAAAGCAGTCTAACAAAATTGTATTAACTACTTCTGTCTTACCCTTTTATTTCAGTAGGAAAACTGCTGTACTAGCACATGTGCTGGGGGTATTGTATTGTTATTGCCGCAACATAAATGTCATGCCAAGTTATCTGCCAGCAGAGATTTAAGCACATCTACCTCAAGCACAAAAACAAAATGGGTATCACTACTCTTCCCTTTATGTAAAGCCAAAACGCAAGCAAATCAACCCAAACCTGCAGTTATCATAGGAATCTGATTGCCTGATTAGAAAATCATCGTTTAAATGAAGCAGCTATCCTGTATTTTATTGAAATGTTCCTTGTCACAGAGTATAAAAATTTTTCCCACCAACTGATTTAACATTGATATCCATTAATTTACCAAAGACATTTCCATTGACTTACTAACTGATTTACTTCCTTGACAGGCTGTTTCCTATTCATCACAATCATCTTGCTTTGCAATAGACTTAGACCTTTTCCAGCTCCTGAGGACAATCCATTCAGTCTGGTGCAATTATCTGATTGACATTCTGCTTCTTTACTATTCAGAAGGAGCAAAAAAAAAAAAAAAAGAAGAGAAATCTCCCAAGTCATTAGCTTTTTTTTCTTCCCAATGTTTGAATCCATAATAAAACCTCAGGCCCTAATCCAGATGAATTACATTCAAAACTCAAAACAACAACTAAAAACTGATTTCAGTAGCCCCTTTATAAAGGGATTTGAAGAAAGTACAGCTTTCTCCATGCCAATATTTTCATCCTTTTTAACGGCAAATCCAGAAGTACCTTGGTGCCATTCAGCTTCCTGAGTGCTTGTAATAAATCCAGATAATGCACAGATGTGTCTGATAATGACTCATTTCTCTTTTCAGCTTTTCTCCATCTCACCCCATTTTCAAATAAAACCAATAAGACCTGTCTTTCTTCTGTAAGAAGAGGTATCAGAAAAAATACTCAGTTCTTCTCTTCCATTAATGTTGTGTTTCCCTTCCTCTTTTAGTTTCTTATCTTCTGCGGCATTTTATATGGAATTTAACAGCCTATTTATATTATTATTATATATTTTTGAAGACTTCTGAACATCCTCTGTATGTATGCAAGATGGAGAGTAGTTAGGTTTGCTTTCAGAGGTGATCACTCCTAGTATTCCACTTCCAGACTAGAACAGTTTTGGCCTTAGTCCTCCATTTACATACCATATCCTAGAAAAAGTAGAAAACATTTCTGTTTTAGCACTTTATTAGTACTTTTTTTTTCCTCTGGACTGGGGCCATTAAAAAGAGATAGAATAGGCAGATCTCCTTCTTCACCAAAACAATTTGCTTAAGTACATAATGGACCATGCATGAATTAAAATGTTCTCAATACCTATTTTGTACTAGAAAATCTAGGCTAGTGGTACAGCCTTTTGTTTAGTCAAAAGATGCCATGAGCTGCACATGATGTCTACCTTCACACAAGAACAAAGTGATGGAGTCTGTAAATGTAAACCATTCATTTTGAATTTTCAGTGACAGATTTCTCTAGTGTACTTCTGAAAATAACACATAGTGATTTAATTGCTGTTTCCAAAAAAGACAGAATTAAACCCTCAACCTGAAGTTCTTATAAAGAACAGCTATTTCAGATACTGCTTAAGAAATCTATTTATTTCTTAGGGAGATAAAAGATTTAGGGGGCATTATTTTTCAGGTTTCAAAGATGTGTCACAATTCACCAATTTAAAAATCAGTCACCCATCTCAACACATTAGTTGCTCCAACACGGGCAACAGGAAGACAACGTGGTAGTCATGCTGTGCTTTTCTAAATGTAAGACTTCTGATTGTGTTTTCCATGAATAAGATGTAAAGGAAATTGAGGCATAAGTTGCAGGTTAGAAAAGCCTTGGAATTTCCACAGTAGCAGCAGCAGTTCCTCTGCACTTATAGATAAAGGGAGACACACCTCCTGATTCCCTGATCAGTAAACACAATCTTAGGTTGTGCAGAAGATACTCTGGAACCAGCCCTTCCAAGCTTGTGCCCCAGTGACCCAAAATGCAGTCAAAATGCAGGGAAACTGTGTTTTCCTAATGATCACATCCAATCTTCAAGCTGAGAGTTAAATTTCTTTTTTGAATACAATCACAGATACTGGTAAAGCAAAGTTTTCAGCAACAGCTGAAAAACCCCATTGTCTTCCACTGAGTTTCACTAGCGCAATTCACTGAGATAACTCAAATATTTATTGATTATGCAGACCTAAAACGAAATCCAGAACGTGGACTAACAAATGAGGCTTTCAGGAGTTGAAATTATTTTTAAGCTACTGAAATACAGCACACAACCAACACATTTATTAAGAAACTGCTGCTTCACATCTCTTTTCAGTACATCAGCATCAGTTACTTTTTCCTCTCAGCAGACTGACACTGCAGCTTCCACAACATTGTGATGCCTGGCAGCAACTTTTCCAAGTGCTCTAAGATGAGACTTCTCTTGATAATAGTCACTATGAGTGACTATTATTCATAAATGGTTAACTTTGACTTATACAGTGAAAATTTAACAGTTTGCAAAGGACATACTGCAATAATTGCTAGGAAGAAATGTCACCTCCCTCTTCTCCTCTTCCAGCTGTGTAAAGGTGTTCACTTTGGTTTAATGACAATATTTGCAGCTAGTTAAATCTGATCTTTCCATGTAAAAGTCCACTCTGAAGCTAAGTAAAAGCAGAGCTGCTCTAGAATCTTTTTATCTCAAAGGATCACCAACAGCATAACTTCAGTAACATCCCAGAGAAGGTCCATAGGGAGAGATTAAAATGCAGTAGAGATAGTGATACAATTACAGCAGTGTGACAGCTACAACAGCTGAGTGAAAGCTATTGGTTCTCTGGTAATTAAGTGTAGTAGATAAGAGCAAATGAGCAAAAGCAAGGTCTTTGCTTTTCTATACATTTCCACAAGAAGTACTTTTATACAAAACATTTGCTGTTTCTGGGGCTGACAAGGGTGCATGACTAATGAACAGCAAAACAGAGCAAAACAGCCTCACTACAGATATCTCCTGCCTTTCCATTTGCTCCTCTCCTGCCCTTTCTCCCACTTTCTGTGCTGGTATAGCTAAGGCTGTATACTGCACAAACTGCACGTAGAAAACAGGTAGCAGAACAAACTTGTACACCAGAACTTGACAGACAATCAAAGATTTCTCCATAAAATTGCAAGATCTTAGAACTAGATTTCAGTTACCTCCAGGGGATACATCTCAAGTAAGTACAGTTTGACTACATCTCCCTCCAACTACTGAGGAATGACACCTTTTTAAGTTTTAGTGATACTGATGCCATATGAAAGCTCACGATGCCATCAGCACAGCAGTACATCATTGGATCAACAGACTGTTGCTACAAAGCAAGTATCTCCTCTGGGTTCTAATGGCCTCTGGGCACATGGAAGGAAGGAGCATAGACTGGTATGGACACAAAATACTCGTGATACCCTACTGCTTTAGGGAGAAGAAAGCAGAGATGTAGAGAAGCTGAGTCACAAAGAACACTGTAAAAAGAGAGCACAAAACTGATCTCACAGGTACTGTAGTGGTATCAGCACCTAGCACCATATTATTATCATGCATGCACTGCCATATCTCACATCACCATCTCCAGTGCAACAGAGCAAAACTGTAGCCATGCCCTTTGTTATAGTGACACACCCTGGAGTCCCAGGCACTTTGAAGAAATAAGATAAACCAGTTTTATGTGAGCTAATCTACTCTGGGAGAATATTTACAAATGGGTGTACAGCCATACAGAGGGCTAGAAAAAACAATTTTGCCTTCCAAACCATGTTGACATAAAAAGCTTTTTAGACAGTAAGAATGGTACTTAATATGACTATTAATTAATAGCTTGTCCATTGCATGAAGGAGTAAAGCAGTTCTGATCTCAAACTGTAACTCCTTCTGAAGTATACAGTGAAAATCACAAATCATACAAATGCGTGAAGAACAGTTATTGGGACTCATTATCAGTTCTTGATAGAGAACAGCCATGACAGCAACCTACATACTGGAAGCAGCAGCATAACTTAGGCAAATAATCTTTGCTGGATCAACGTAGAAGCCAGGGAAAAGCTGCAAGGGCTCAGATTGTTCAGTAAGCATTCACTTTTTATCTGGTAGTTGCAGTTCAATTCTATTGCAGATTTTTTTTGTTGTTGTTTTCTTTTCCCTTTTTTTTTTTAAGCAATGTTTACATTGCCAATTGCTGTGATATCCAATCATCACAATTCACTAAATCAACTCAACAGAAAAAGCAGAGGAATATTAAAGCTATTGCAGATGCCAAATTTATGTCTGGAAGGCACATTGGCATGAACTGTTGTCGACGGTTTACGGGCGTTAGGCCCGATTCCGTGACAAAGGGGACGGGGGACCCAAGGGCCCACGTCCCGGGAAAAGGGGAAAGGGGAAAAGGGTAGGGAGATGGCCCTGAGAGCAAAGAACAGCGGCAACAATCTGAGGAGAAACAAAACTAATTTACTAAATAAAATATCGGAATGCAAAACAACACACTATAATACAATATAATTACAATTTAAGCTGATAAATTCAATACAGAGAGAGAGAATGTCCCAAAGTCAAGGTAGGCCTTACTCTACTACCGACGATAAGACGGCTGGAGAGCGAGGTGCTGCCAAGACGAGAGACGGCGGAAAAAGGGGACGAGGTCTCGTGATCTGCAAGTTTTTATACTGCGAGCTTTTATCTTTTCCCTCCGGCTGGAAAATGGTAACAGAGGAGCAAAGTGCCGTGGGGACTGTAGTAGTCCTTCTCTTCTGAGAACCAGGTACATTCACTACATGATGTTATGATGTGGAATACCAATAACCGAAAATCATAAAACCATGACAACTGTACATGGATAAGTACTTTGGATTTACAGGCTGATACTTCCACATTAAGCCCAACACAAGTCTTGCACAATTTCTGCGTGGAAAAAGATATCTGGATGCATGAATGCCCTAATGTAGATAGGTATACACAACATTCTCCTTTTTCCAACACACCAGTGCAGGTGCAGCTGTTTGCTTTGAATTCATTATCGTCAATGAGCCTTGTTCCAAGAAGGCTGTGCCATACATTGCAGTCACAAAAGAAAGAATGTCCTTTCAGCAGGAACTCAGTTTGACAGATGTATCACACAAAAAGACAACGTATTTAGCCAGACAGTCAAAAACACCATCCACTGTAACACTTGGGGCTCTTTCCAACAGGCTTAGAACCAAGATGCAATCACATTCTCAATACAAAGGAAGAAAACCCTTTTTGTCATCTCATTCAGATCCATGGCAAAAGCCACACCAACTTCATGGAAAGTTGAGCTGGGCTCCGAGCACGCTGTGAGGTAGCAATCTAAGGCCCTAAAGCATTAAGCTATGCTTCCTGCTCTCTCTGGCTCCAATTCAGACAGAATCATATCTGTGCACTCACTTGGGATGAAGCTTTAATTCCTAGCAACTGGCCTTTACGCTACTCTTGCTCTGCCCCAATGAAAAATAACCTGAACCTTGGGATTTTTATTCAATCTGACAAATTGCCCTACACTGTTCACGGCACGGCCTCATGAATAGCTACCGCAGCACCCCTGAGGCACCAGAATTAAGGGAACAAACAGTCTGGCATGAAGCTCTTCAAGTCTGCACCAATGCCAAGAATGAGTCCACATGCACTAAGCTAAGTATTGTACCAAACTGACACTTTTCTCCCATATTATTTTGTCAGTAGCAGAAATTAGGATGGTTTTATTTTGTCCAGTCAGAATTTCATCTCAAATGAAATAAGTCATTTTCACCTAAGATAAAAAATGAATTTCACTTTGAATTAGAAAAGAATCTAGATGCAAATAACATCTGCAGCATAGTTAACCAAGTGGCAGTAACTTCTGTGTCAAAACTATACATTTTAAAGTAAATTATTAACTTTATTTTCAGTTTTCTTCTGCCTTTCTTGCTGGAAAAAAAAAAAACACAAAACAACCAATTTATACTACATATAACAATTCTCTGTTTATAAAACAGAAATATTTGCAGAGGAGAGAATCCTACCACAACCAGTACGCAAGGAGGTGCCCTTGCCAAAATGGGTCCCACTCATTCAGATTAATAACTGAAGGTTTTATAATTCTGAATATACATTGAGACTCCTGTGGTACTCCTAGTGTTATGATAAACCAGATTCAGAGATCAAGTGTGACGCTAGCAATACTAACCTTAACTTTTCAAGTAGATGGAACACAGCTCCATGTCTTTGTTTGGTATCCTAGACCATTCTCCATTACTCTTCCTTCCAAAATAAAGCCACCTCATTTTCCACGAGCTTGCCATGGCTTTCAGCTACCTGATTTGGTAATTCTGTCAGTTCTGTCCTCTTCTCCGGCTCAACACAAGTAACTGCTTTATAAATAAATATGCACCTAAAAAGGATTTTACTTAATAAGCATTCAGCCAGATTCACTTTCAAAAGCTTTCTGCGATCTGGTGGCTGTTATTCAGGATCCAAGTGCTGTAGTCAAGCCTTAACAGAACTGGCTATAATAGGCAAGCGAAAGGTAAATATGTCACGTCTCTTACCTGGCCACATTTGTGAAGGCTTAAATCTAGTCCACATGTAAATTCAGTATGATGCTCAACCGTTTCCAGCAAAGGGTTAGGCTTGGAAAAGTCCCAGAATCTATACAGGGAGGGAGGGTGGGAAGAAAAGAAAAATCAAACAAACCACAATTAAAGTAATTGAAAGGCCATTTAAAAAATATAATTTGAGATATTGACAAATCTGTTGCTGCCAGGATGTTTAAAAGAGCAAACTCATCCACTTAGAAAACATAACTAATCATATTCCTGCAAAGCCATCTGCTGATTTGCATAAATTTAACCTCACTGGGTAAAGCCATCTTTGTCTCTTGTTGCAGAAAGTGAGATCAAAATTGGCATTAAAGACCACCATTTCGGACATTACTAAAACAGAAAAAAATGTAGGATAGAATTTTCTTGTTGTATTTCTTGAAAGCTGGATAACTGTATCCCTGTAAGATATCAGCACTAATTATCATTTTTCTCAATATTTGGTATCATTCAGTATGAGATGTTTATTTATGGAAAACTACTTGTTCATGTATGACATTGGCCATTCCCAGTCTCCAGTTTGAGACTGTGCTTCTGTAAAACATTATACTTTAGTAACAAACATGTACTACAAAGATCAAGTGGCACTATACAATTAATACCACAGTCTAATGATGGCACAAAAGAAAGATTTGTTTTTGTTTTTTTGGGGGGAGGATTGTACAGTATTGCTTGGAAAAGTCCACAGGCTGCAGAGTACTGCACATTTTGGGGGGCGGCAGCTGTAACCAGATTTTCTACAGTTTTAATTTTCTCACAGTGGTCAATCAGACGCTTTATTTCTTTTCTAACAATCACAAAGGTCTCTTTGCATTACTCTTATTGGGCAAAGTGACAATAATTAATAAGAACAGTTCATTATCAGACTAACTACACTGAACGCTCTTTACGTTCAAACCAATTCAGGTAAAATAGCAAACATTGGAGCCAGCAGGATAAGTTTGTTTAATGTGTAGATGTTATTTCCTTAATAAATGACCAAAGTGGTATCAGCACAATGGCTGTGCCATAGCAACAACCCTCTTAAATTTTTCCTAGTACCTGAGATCTAAGATAAACAACCTATTTTGCAAGAGAGAGGGGAAAAAAGACCATCTCAGCATTTTCATCCTCACCCATTTGTTCATAAGAAGGTAAGGAACGGTCAAAAATCGTACAGTCTTAGGACTGGAAACCACTGATGACAATTACATGGTGGCTCTGATACTTTACTGCAGTACAAAGTAAAAAATACTATCTGTAGCCCAGCTTTCAATACTAGTGTGGTTCTGCTTACTCTTTGTTCCATGATTTGTCTTTTTTCTTTTAATGGAAAGATGCACTTCCAATTAAAAGAAAAACATATATTTAAATACTGCTATCGTTAAAGATACATTACTTAATATTTTTAATTACAAATATTTAACATTTATACAAACAGACCTGTTCATTAGAAGAAATGAAAAAGAAAATACACAAATATCCCTTGGCAGTATTCTTCAACAATGTTATAGTGCTATTAAAAGAAGCAGAAATTTGTTTTGCTAGATGAAAGAGAACATTTCATTTATGAGGTTGAACCATTTGGTGAGTAGCTCCTGTGGTCAACATTTTCCTAACTTTAAGAGAGATTCCACCATCTAATACTTTTTTCAGAAAGCTAGCACATGCAGGCAGGAAAATGCCAGTGAATTTGCAAACTATAATAACGTCACATTTATTCATATGTTATAATATTTACCATAAAATTGTAATTCTTGTCTTCTTTAAAAAGAACACACGTGCTTAACACCAGTCTATGAGTGATTCTGACTTCCACAATTGCAATGAAGTCAAACCATAATCGAAAAGTTACAAACAGTTCTGAATAAGGTTAATTTCATCAGCTGTAATGCTCGAGGCTCTGACTACCACTAGCAACTTTGCTACCAATGAAAATTCTTACAACACTGAAGGAGCTACTATCAACTGAGACATTCAAATTAACACGTTCTTCTACTGCAGAGGTGTCAGTTTCATGCTGGAAAATGCCAGTGATAAGTATTTTGATTATCTGGAAGATAATTTTTAGTTAAAAAAGAATGAGCAATGGAGCAAAGCAAAACATTTTCTCAGTTGAAGAAAAAAACAACAAAAAAAGGACAAGTGACTGAAGTAAAAAAAAAAAAGGAGTTTCTTTTGTGAGCAGCATTATTCCAGAAGTTCTGAAGATTTTCTTGTGATCCAAGTCATTCAACTTTGTACAGTGATGGGCAGGTGGAGACTGTGGTTCACCTTTAAACCTCTTTCAGATTTGCTATCTAGTGCAGAATAACTTCCAACAAAAATTGCCTCTTTACCTCAGCAGCACGATTCTGTGAATATGTTTCAAGATCTGGCTTGATACCAGCTTAATGAAGTTCTCCAATTTATCAGATCGTCTGTTTAGATTTGGGCAAGCACTGTCTGTGCTTAATGCAACAAGATCTTTTTATACAGAAGAGATTCCAAATATATAAAATTATGATTCCGGTAAGAGATGACACTGAAGTTCTTTCAAACTGAATTTTGATAGAGATAAGGCTTAAGAACATGCATGCAGACCTAAATAAGTCCCGGAAATGTTCCTGTACTTTGCACATTTCCGGGCATTTTAATGATTCATTTGTGTTAAAACTGATTTTTGAATTAACATGCCCCCCCTTTTTTTTTTTTTGGGGGGGGGGGTTCTTCCAAATAGTAAGAAGTTTGTCGTGGTGAAAGATCTATTAGACAGAGGACTAAATACAAATCTTTATACTTAAGTACCAAACAATATAGTTAGCTCCCAGCATGAAGTTGGCATGGGAACTAGTTTGCAATAGCTTGTGCACACAAGCAATCATAATTTTTAAAGGACTGCCATGCCATACTGTTCTACGGATTGCTATAAAATGAGGCTAAAAACCAACAAGTCTTGAGTAGATTCAACAAAATATAAAATTAATGCCATGCACTGGAATCTCAACTTCTCTTGCCTGTTTATATGTTTATCAAGTATTTTTCTTATTAAATTGAAATGTGCAAAGTCTTGCATGTATATAGTCATGTCTTCACCTGTGCATGTATGTGCAGGTACATACATGCCTGTACGCATGCACGTATGTGTACATAGAGAGTATGGTGCATCCACTCAAACTCAGAACCTTCCTAAGAGAACTCTACTTCGTACTCCTTCTCGCAAGTGACAGTAAAGGATATGTAGTAGAGGTAATCATAATATTATACTCTTTAGAAGAGACATTCCCCAAGTATTGCTGTGACAAGTTTCCCCCCGTTATACATAACATTTTACTTGTGCCACATTTTTCAAAGACTTCCACCTGCCATTCTCTATTTTTTGTTCACTCATGCTAAAACCAGGAACTAATAATTTTAGGAAACTCCTAAATAATTGCATTTCATCTCTTCAGCTCTGATCCCTCTTCCTCTGGTGACAGCAAGCAATCATTTGGACAGAAGAATTATGCCAAGAGTAAAACATGGCATTCTGTGAAAACGTCTCCACTCTCTGCATTTACAGGCATATGAGGTAGGAGCACTCCTCATCTTTGTTGACAGTTTCACAAATTAAATATCAGAGCTGCAACTACACAATACTTTGCATGAAGCAAAGCTAGACCTTACATGAAGAGCATTAGTGCCAAATGTTAAGGATATAAAGTTGGTGTCAAAAAGGGGAAGAGCAATGGGATGCATTAAGATCGCTTAAATGCATTGACCATTTATTATGGCGATTATCGATCATACTGCTCAGACAAGGCCACTGGAAAAAAAACAATCACCACTTTTTATTTTGGACTTTGAAGCTTTTTGAGAAACCATACACTGCAAACCAGCTGGCACTGAGTCAGTAGAGGACGCTAAATAAGATCACATAAACCTCCATAGACCATTGTGGAGTACTGTATGAGAAGTACGCCCTAGACATAAATAAAATTAGGCATTTTACTTAAGACAGAATGCTGATACAGCAGTCCATAAGATTATATACATATGGACAACACAGCACTTAGACTGTCAGGCTCCTGGCAGCAACCACACAACAGAGGATTTCACTGGCCAGGCACTACCCTTATTACGTTAAGCAAGAGAATAACAATTAAACTTAGGAAAAAGCTCACAAGAACTTATGTCCTTAACAGCTCACTGTACTGGAATGTAGCAAAGGATAAAGGGTCCTCAGGAAAGAGAGGCTATGAAGGTGGCAACATGCCACTAAGTTTCTATAATCCCCTAAGAGGCTACAGCTGTACAGCTGCACATACACTTACTACCCATTAGTTTCCTCTGCTGCATACAGGTAGCAGTCTGCTTTCACAGTGCCTCTAACATAATGCTGTTCTGCACACACTTCTTTGATCCTCACACCTTCACTTCTCTTCAGGTTATGGTCACTCCACCCTGACACTTCTAGTTCAAAGCCCTCCTCACTAAGTTATCGAGTCTGTTAGCAAACATGCTCTTCTCGCCCTACTTTATCAGACAGATCTTATGCCTGCTTTTCAGCATCCATAGCTCAAAAGAGGGCCCTGTGGTTGTAAAAAAAAATAAAATTGTCACTTCAGTGATTTCTGGTGTGAGGTTTTACAAACAATAATTATTTTCTGTTTTAAAACCATTATTCTTAGCTGAAAGTTGCTTTGCAATCTAAGACTGACACAATAGATACGTGTCTATAGGCATAAAGTAATAATCAAATATAAATTCAGGAATTCAGAAATAAATTGGTTTGGAAATGTCCTTTTCCAAACCAATATGCAATACTCAATTTTTACAGATTTGAATATATATAAACGAACACTGAGCCTTAATCACTTACTTTATATTAAATTTTAAAGCCTATACTGTTCTGAATTCCCAAAGTATGTTATATCTGGCATAGCATAAAAAGCAAGCCTGTGGATTAATATTTCACAAAGTGAGATACAGACATATCACAAGCCATACAACTGCAAATGGTGTAGAGGTTTGCTCTCTCATCAGAGAGAATTTGAAACTGGTGAAGTTGTCCACCTACCCTACAAACAGGTGCAACATCAGCTCTTGAATTGTATGTTTTCTATTATGCCAACCTGTACATATTAGGCATTTTAAACACTTTTCTGGAGAAAAAAATAGTTTTCTCCTCTGCTAATATTTCTAACTTACCAAGTGGTTTCAACATGGTTCCACTTGTTAAGAAACAGAGAAGCAGCTAATTTGTATCAAAGCAGCCAGCTTTACTATAAAACACTCACCAGTACTTACTAGTTTTACTGGGAAGCCAAGTGAACATCTAAACAACTTCAGCATACATACTGAGGAACAACACTAAAAGGCTTCCTCAGATACTGTTAAGATCAAAAAACTTTGTTATAAAAGCTTCAATAACAATAAATCATGGAAACGTACAAAGTCACTCAACTACATTCATTTTAGAGGTTATTACCTTCCTATCAGAGACCACCACAGTTGGGCACAACTACATGTGGCAGAATTATGTGAAAAGGCCCACAGAAAGCATCTGTCACTGCAGAGAGGAGTGACTGACCTAGTTTTTAGGGGAAGAGCCCATGTATTTTCAACATATCTTATGATGTGAGGAAACATCTGGGAGCAACATTAACTGTACTTCACTATGTCCATGCCAGAATTATTTTCTATTGGAAGCAATGTTAAGAAGGATTATCTATTCTATGCAATAAAAAAATTACTGTACCTCACAGTAAAATCATAGGAGCAAGAGGCCAATAAAGTTGCATGGAAAGGTGAAAACTGTAAGAAAAAACAGAACAACTTTTAAAGCAAAAATCATGAGCAGATACAGACTTACAGTAATTAGAAAGTTACCAAAGTTTAACTATTTAACACGATGTTGCAACAATACAGACTACATCAACAAATTTCCTCACCATGTTTTCAATTACAGGGAGTGTTCTGAGAGACCCTGGATCAGTTTTCTTTCATTACAGCACTTCTAAGTAACACTGCTGTAAAGTTAAGAACTTTTAGGACAGTCATAAACACTCAAATTCTGCTTTTGGCTGACAACCTAAGCGTCATCTCATTATACACAGAAAATTTTAGAAAAGCTGTGCAACTTCAAAAGTTAAGCTTGAGCTATTGCCACAGCTGCCAAGAGAGCAATGAACATTGTAACATGCAGAACATCGCTTGCTCAGGATTGCTATGTACAGCCACAAAAAATAGTCTGTGTTTGCATTTGCATTTTCCTCTTCTTTGTAAAGTCTTAGGGATTGTCAGGAACACACTGGGAAGGACCCAAGATTTATTCTGGGGAAAGGAACAAGAGAAGAAAGAATAAGGAAAAGACATGTAGGAACTACTAAGAGAAAGGAGAATTTGTGCGCTAATTATATCATCATCTCCTGACAACCACAGCACTGAAGCAATCAGCATGTCAATCTGTAGTGATGCTCCAAGTTCAGCAGCCAACAGGTGAACTCAGGAAGGCATGCCTTACAAACCATGTTGTGTTATATTTAACACAACCAATCAGCCTCTTCTCAGCCAAGAACAAGGGAGGACA
Source organism: Numida meleagris (assembly GCF_002078875.1). Lineage (NCBI taxonomy): Eukaryota > Metazoa > Chordata > Aves > Galliformes > Numididae > Numida > Numida meleagris. The sequence goes on from NC_034411.1 coordinate 54,526,354, forward strand.
CGAAATTAGTAGACAAGTATTTAAAGAACACCTTCGCTAAGCTGTAAAATTCTGCCAAAGACTTGATTGTTTTTGAATCTGTAATATCAAGTTCACAGTAGCAGGTTTCCCACGTGCCCCCACTGCATATTTAACCAAACGTTTTCAGATGAAGCAAAAACATCTTTTCAAAGCTGAAAAGCTTTGCCACTGACCTTAAATATCCTAGAAAATTACCATGCAAACAAACAAAAACTTAGAAGAGGGCTATACATTAGATAATTTGTGTAATGCCTTTCTGCTACAAAAAGAGAGGACATTATTTTAAAACTTCTGTTCCCCTTAACTGTGAGATACCATGATTTTATAATCTAAATAGTTGTATATTGTCAGAAAAGACCAACACATTGTGTCCATTCTAACCGCCAATATGTCACAGATCATTCCTCCAAATATCTTTTTAGGCAAAGTCAAAGGTGTAGCTATATTTCAGTATGACACTGAAAGCACCTAGGAATATGAGACATCCAAATTCACTAACGCCAAGATCTCCTCAAAAGGGCTTGAGATGACCTCAGCGTGCTGCTAGTGCCCTGTACCACAGAGAAAGACCACATGCAACTGCAAGAATCCTGACAGTATAATGCTGGGTCGAACACCCTGCCTGCCTTGGATCTTACAATCAACACAGCCCTCAACAAGTGAACAGAATACAAGAGACAGGCAACTGAAGGCTGTGATTTCATGGTTGGTTAAAACTAATTTAAGATCGTGCTGCTGCCAAGACTGGTGGCCTTGCCCTTCCTTTCCATCCCAGACTGTATACTTATGCCCCCTCCTTTGTGACACAGCTTTTAGCTGTGCACTTGAGAGATGAAGAGGGTCAGCTTAGTGATCCAGACAGAAGCTAGCCACTCTAAGGGACAGGACTTCCAGCAACAGCAGTCAGTAGAGCCAGCCTGCTGCGCAACTTTGTAATTGCTAGTGCCAGCACAGTGGAGGCGGAACGAATGTCTCAATTTGGGTAGCATCCTGGTGTAGCTCATTGTAGCCTGTTGGTGAGTCAGACCACACAAGCATGGATACACTGTACCACCTCTAAGTGCCAGCCTACCTTCTTAGATCTCACATCCACAGAGGCCATGTCTATTCCCAATGACAGCTTTGAAAGCCTGCTAAAATGGATTAGAAGTCATATATTCGCATGTACCTCTTCCTTACACAAGTACACATACACAGTCACAACACTACCTCCTTAAAACCACTTAAGGAATTGACCTCAAAGTTGGGTGTCAAGAAAGTTCTACCGCTAGCCAACTCCTAAGAATCATTTAAAGGTATCTCAGGAAACAGGAAGCATGACGGGCCACCAAATGGAAACTTACCTAAGATTATGTAAGAATACAAAAACACCCTAATTGGTCAGGCCAACAGTTTTCTAGCCCAGTGTTTTGACTTCAATAAGGGCAACAGAAGATGCTATATAGAAAGAGACCGTGAATCCAGGGTCCTGTCATCTATTTTTTTTCCATATGATATTTCTAGCTGCTGGAAGAGTGTTATTAGAGAATCACAGAATCACTGCAGTTAGAAGAGACCCTTACAGATCATCTAATCTATCCTCACTGCTCAATGTAGGGCCAACTAAAGCAGGTTGCTAAGAGCCACATCCAATTGGATTGTTAATATCTCCAAGGATGGAGACCAATGTTTGAGCAACTTCAAAGTAAAAAAAAAAAAAATGTATTGCTTAAATGGAATTTTCTGTATTTCAGTTTGTGCCCAATCCTCTCATTAGATACCATTGAAGAGAGGACTAATTCCATAAGTCTACCACCTGATGTGTCAAAGTACTTACATCTGTTTGTAATATTTGAAAGCTCATCAATCTGCTAGACATAAAAAAAAAGTTTTAGTGCTAAATTGAACAGTTTTGAACAACTCTACCATCTAAAATCTTCAACACATTTTTTTCCTAGTTCTTAGCTCATGTAAAATACTATTGCTTGAAGTGCACAATTAAAGCGTAACAATTCACTGATAGGCAACAGAGAACAAACTGCAACTTACTTTCACTCTTCTGACAGCATAGGTATGACCAAGCAGGATGAACACTGGCTGCCGGACATTTCGCAAATCCCAGCCTTTCAAACTGCAGTCAACCGCACCAGTTACCAGCAAGTTCTGATGATTCCACACAACACAGATGCATTAGCACAACTTACTATTGAATTGCAAAGAAGTTAGACAGATCGTACAATAAGACAGATCAAAAAACATAGATGAATAAATCATAAATGTGGACTCCAGTATGTAAATTAAAGACAACAGAGAAACATGAACTGTTTCTCCACTAAAAAAAATATACTGCCCAGTGAAAGAGTGAGCAAAACTTCAGATCTATTTGACCATTTATCTGTAGAAACAATGTTCTTCAGGAAATGCAGCTAGCAAATGAGAGTAAAGAAGCAACTAGACTTGCTTTTATTCCCGTATAATTAGAAGATGCATTAAAGTTGCAGAAAAAAAAAAACACCCTGCTACCTAACAAAAGTGGCTCATGTAGGAAAGCACTTGGACAAACAGGATTATACCTCATCATACTTGCACCAGTCACAGCTCAAGATCTCAGCCTGGTGGGCTGGTATCACAAGTCTGACTCCTGGGGCTTTCACATCCCAAATTCTTAAAGTCTGGTCACCTGAAACAAAGAGAAATTCATTCAGCACTGATCAATCGAGTCTGGGACACAGTTAATCCACTAGTATTTAGGTGACAACCATTTATTAGTTCCATGAAATATAAATTATTATAGGAGGACACTCAGGTCAAATAAAGTATGGATATAATAGACAGAGAAGTTAAAGCAACGTGCAAAAGGAATAAGAACTTACTCTTGCTCTTCCTTTAAAAAAAATAATTTCACTTTATTACTAATGCTTTAATTACTCTTTAAAATTCTGATTTGATTAAAAGGAACCCATGATGGAAGTTGTGTCTAAACATCCATGATTGGTACAGAAAGAATAGATCAATATTGTCTAAACTAAAATCTTTGTTTTACAATGCTACCGAAGAAATTTCTCTATCAGCAACACTTCTGAAAACCTTCAAATTGGTTATCATCAGCATGCTGTTTAAATACAAGCATTTTGATGCTTTTGAAGCCCAGTTGGTCACTCTCCTTAAAAGGTACCGAGGCACAGGAAATCACAGCTCCTTTCAATAATCCCCTGTTTTACTTCCACTATTTTCAGGAGCAAGGATAACTGCTGCTGTCCATACGAAGAGCGCTCCCAGCTATGTCACACTGCGCTCAACTGAAGCCCTAAACATCCCCACGACGGTTATAAAAACAGTACAGCATATGGCAAGAAGAATCACGACCAGCGGGATCTTGGCAGAAGTGGTGCATGTCCATCCGCCCTCTGCCAACCCTGCCAACCTCAGGACAGATTTCACCTCAAGTTTTAAGTCTTCTGGAGATGCAACAACAGACTTCTTAGAAACCTATTACTTTAGTTTCATCAAATAACATGGATTTGAAGGGGAAATTCATATTGCACTACAGACAGAAAATATTTCTAAGCAAATAAATGCTTCCCCAGGTGAAATAGAATGAAATGCTACAGAGATCAGCCACTGTAGTGTTATTACAGCCAAAAATGTTTGGAAAAAATACTCAAGGCAATAACAACTTTGACACCAAATATACAATGGTCCCAGTTATTTTTCGTTTTTAATAGAAAATGCTGACCCACAAGAAAATCAGTTATTTTCCATTTTTCCTTTCTTTATCTTCCCCCAAAGATGCTATACTTAGCTGCCATTCATCATGGCTGGCACTAATTGTGAAATACTTTTAATGGAATAACAAAGCAGGCAGGTGAACCTTTCAGTCAATAGAACAAACCGAACTAAAGCCAAAGGCAAACCCAATTTTTCTATTTAAGTTCTGAATGGAATAATCTGTTTGTATATTTTTTAATTTATCTGATAAACAGTATAATCATGATACATTACACATTTTAGCAAACCTCTTTTTTGCTTCAACATCTTTCCGTGACCTCAGAATACATATATATTTAATTTCAATTAAAATTGCTGTGAAAAATTGGGAATTCCCACATTCCACATTTCCATAATTTCTTTAAATCTGCATTACAAATTATTTATTTTTCCCATGAAAAAGCAGAAGTAGGATAACTTATCCCAACTCATGGGAACGGCATGAAGCTGTGACAGAGGAGGTTCAGGCTGGATGTCAGGAGAAGGTTCTTCACCAGAGGGCGGTGAGCGTGGAACAGCCCCACACTGCCAGAGTTCAAGTGGCATTCAGACAATGCCCTCAGTCTGATTTTTGGGTGGTCCTGCGTGGAGGCGGGATTTGGACTTAATGATCCTTATGGGTCCCTTCCGACTCAGGATATTCTATGATTCTAATCATAATAATGAAAATACAAGTAAAGCACACCTAATAAAATCACATTCATTAGGAGTCACTTCCAATCCGCATTCCAAAGTAAGCAACCACTAAAGCGGCCAACATTTCCCCCACAAAATATTTCTATTTTTGTAAGAAGCAATTTCTCTATAGCAACAGATTTTTGCTGGTCTGTTAGATAATTATGATTCCGGATTTGTTTGTATATTATACTTGCCTTCTTTCATTTTAATGAATATTTGTGAAATCTTGGACGAAGCAATAGAACTACACAATATATACTCATCTATTCAAAATTAATGAAAGAGATGCTAATCTACATCATCCCCGTATGTGAGATGATGACTGCTAATGTGAATGATAATACACAATGAAGAGATAAAGTTTATTTAACATTTAAATTTCATGTAGGCTTTATACTGGATTTTTACTCACAGATGTATTTAACCTATGCTCATTAATTATAAACTCTTAAGTTCTATGACAACAACCAGGTAAGCAATTACTGCCAGACAGTACAGAAACACAATGTAAGCTACATAACATAGATATTTAGGATTTTAATAAAAAGCAAGCAAATGCTACCTAAAAGCGGAAAGGATTCACCAAGACAGATAAATTCCACCCCCCCCCCCCAGGAATCAATGTATGATTAGCAAACTTTATTTAAAAAGATGAAACCGACTTTTTTTTTTTTAAAGTTCTAAAGCAAGAAGAAAGCTGATCTTCTGACAATTTATTGTAGGAAAAGAATTCAACATAAAAGACAAGGATTGATATAGATGTAACATCAAAGAAATCTCAAATAAAGCAACCAGTTCTGCAGTGTCACTGAATGAGTACAAGTTAACAAGACTTGCTTATTTGTACATATTTTATTATAGACGGGGAAAAAACAAGAGATTAAAGTATTTAACTAGAATCAAACAGAAAATCTGTAGGATGATAAAGAATAGAACCCAAATCTTGAGGCTCTCAAAACCATTCTTTCTGGACATATTAAAATACTTGTGCTGTGCATTTCTACCATAAGTAATACAAACAATCCTACAACAGGATGAATAAAATTCATGATATTTCACACAAAGAGACAGAAAAGGAGCGACACAAATATCAGCTTTGTTTAAATTATGCAACAGGACTCTGTCAAATGCACATAATCTTTTGGAAGTAGCAAAATCTAAATATCAAGTAAAGACAATTACAAGAGGAAATGTACTTTCCAACTGGTAATTTTTCAGCCTGATATGAAATGCTGAAAGAAAAAAATTAGAAGAGCCTCTACTTACCTAAGAGCAAACCTCAGTCTTTTTTTCTGAAAAAAGTAAGTTGCTTAAAAAAGGTGAAAAATTTTATTAATCTCAGAAAACACTGAAATAAATGCAATATTGAAACAATTTTTATTTCAATTGACTTAACTTAGACTGCTGTATTATTAAACTGTTCTCTAGCAAATGGAAGTATTTGCTACATACCTAACACTAACCTAACACCCAAAACAAATTAGTTCACTGTAAAAAAACTGCTGCTGTATTTTTATTTTCAACATTTAATGATAGCTTTATATTATAACATCCTAACATTAAATATTACAACCTGAAAGTGCTTCACTTTCTAGTACGTGCTACATACAACACTTTGTTATGTTTAGCATATGCCATAAATTGAGGGTCAAGCTCATTGCCTGAGAAGTATTTCAGCTTGCATGTTAGAGCTTCATTTAGGAAACCTTACTGAGCACAAGACATGGATGAATTTGCAACTATGTCAGTATCTCTTGAAGCAATAGGTTCCACATGAAAACATCCACCTCACTTCATTACACAGATTTACCTAAGTGTGCAAACAAAAGATATTTGAATGGCTTGTAGCATAATCAGCAGTTAAGCTAACGCGCAACAAAGCACAATAACTCCACAGTCATTTTACTTTTTAGATGCTTGACTTCTACAAGGACCATGCAGTAAATAGAAGCCTCTTATTCTTTTATCCCTTTAAGACTAAGATTCCAAAAATTAAAAAACTTCCCCAATCTTGCAAATTCTCGAGCACTGGAGGCAACGATGGAATGATGTTGGAAATGATGGCATTTCTTCTAGTGCATTCAACAGACCAATAACCAGAAAAGAACTCACAAGATCTCACAAGCAAAAAAAGGACCTCAGCCCTCTCACCCACACCTTTCACAAATTCATGGAAATAAAAACTTCCAGTAAAGCATTTTGGAACTTATGTCAAACCACTACCATAGGAGAATACAAGATTATTTCCTACATTTTTTTTTTAGGAATCTATACAAACACGGAATCACAGAATCATAGGGGTTGGAAGGAACTTCTGGAGATCATCTATTCCAAGCCCCATGCTGAAGCAGGTTCCCTACAGTAGGTTACACAGGAAAGCGTTCAGGAGGGTTTTAATATTTCCAGAAAAGGAGATTCCACAGCCTCTCTGGGCCCCCTGTTCCAGTGCTCTGTCACTCTAACAGTAAAGAAGTTCTTCCCCGTGTTCATATGGAACTTCTCATGTTCCAGCTTGTGCCCACTGACTCTCGTTCTGTCATTGGGCACCATTTAAAAGAATCTGGCTCCATCCACTTGACTATTGTCCTTTAGATATTTATAAACATTAATAAGATTCCTCCCTCAGTCTTCTTTTTTCCAGGCTGAACAGTCCCAGGTCTCTCAACCTTTCCTCATATGGGAGATGCTCCAGGCCCTTACCATCTTCGCAGCTCTCTGCTGAACTCTCTCCAGTAGTTCACCGACTTCCTTGACCTGAGGAGCCCAGAACTCCAGATGTGGCCTCACCAGGGCTGAGTAGTGAGGGAAGACATCTTTTGAATTACTTGCCTGCAAGCCCACTTCCCATCAACTCCTCATTTTGCCTTGTGCTACTTCTGAAGGAGGAATGTACAGTCAAAAGCCTGCAATTCCACATCTGGTCCAGGAACTGACATACAGAAAACATTCTTTTCTTGAGGAGTTCCACTTCAGGCAGTACCTTTCCCACTAATTCAGTTGAAGTACACCTTCCCCAGTTCATTCTTTCCCTCATTCAGATCCCAAGCATAGAAAGGGATGCTATCCATCAGCTGCATGCCAGCTGACTTCTGGACCTACAGCCTGACAACCCCTCAGCCACACATTGGTCAATAAAGACCAGCAGGAAGGAAAACCAAGTTTTTAAAAGGCCAGTCGGTATGCCATAACTGTCATTCTAAACCTGGGCTTTGCCAATTCCATAACATTCACATTTTCATCTGCCAGTATCTTATATGTACTGCAGAATACTACAGTTATGCAAATGAGAGTAACATGGTACTCATTAATTACTTCCCATTGGTAAACTTAAAGAGCAATAAAAACATTTGACGCTATAAAGGATGCTCTCTTTATAAACCATGGGACTGAACAAAGGCTATGGTTCTGCAATTGTGGAGGATCATTCAGTAGAACTGACTTATGTTTGCTTATATCCTAATGCTGTGTGTATCTGGCACTCTGTACGCGCTATTCATCCATTTGCTCTCCAAGATATTTAAAAAAAAAAAAGAGAGAGAGAGCGCTTCTGGGCAAATGACACAATGACTCATTAAACCCTTTTAGCCATGAAGTTAGTTATTTATGTCATTTCTTTAATGACATTTTCCACATTGCTGTTTTATCAGTGTAAGGCAGACATTTACCAGGGCTATGCGCTGGTACTGTCTGTACACCTGAACGTCCTGCTTATCAGCTCAGAAATTGTTACTGACTTCACAATAGAACGTATTTACATATACAGAATTAACAGATTGCTCCGTTACTATTAACATGCCCCAGTTTCAAACAATACAAGATAAGTCAATTACTTAATTGCTTTTCAAGAGTACCAGTGATTGTACATAATGACTACAGCACTAAAGTGATAATGCTCTACACATCCCTGTAAATGTTAAATGGAAGTATATTAGATGCTGAATAAAAGCTAATTTAAATGATATATTAGACATCCATTTTCCATAACATAATTGCTTTTTACCGGCTCCTGTACACAAAGCTAGTCTTCCTGTATGTATCCAGATCAAAGACTTAACAAACAAAATATGCAACATGTAGTATTGAATTATTTTTCAGCAGTTTTATATTACAGTCATAGGTTTTTCATTTTCTTCACTCCTATACTTCTTCTAGTCTCATAAATGTTTGAGAGGAAAGGCATATTCCAAATGCGAGGATTTAACCTTGTGATCTTCAGGCAAAAGTTATCTAGGCCCAGAACGGTCATTATGAGCAGTTATTTTGCTGTGTCTTGCAGGTGTGTTAGTTTGTGAACAGTAAGAATCTAATTAGTTAAGACAGTATTAAACTCCTGCTGGTATCTATGTGGATTCAAATAAAGGTAGCAAAAGGGCAAGAGTGAGGCAAGCAAAAACTCCTAACTCTCCCTCCCTTCTGCTTATTTTCAGAAAAGAACAAGGGAAAAGGAAATTTACTTAAATTTCCCTACATTTGAGGTAATTTCTAGGCATTTCACCTAAATTCAGTTAAATCTGAAACATTTCATTATCACTGTTTTTTCCAACTACAGTTGGAACATGAAATAGTTAATTTCTGGTTTAAGTACTAAGATTTTTCATGGTTAACATCTAGGTGAGTGTATGCTTGTGAGTAGGTGTGTGAGGTGGTATGAGAGAAGGGAGACAGGGAAGGAGAAAGAAAAAACAAATTATAATTCTACAGCAGCTCAGCTTTCCTCAAAGAGGGAACCCTTCAAGAACATCCTACAGAAAGGTTATTGTTTAAAGTATTATGTAGTTAAAAAAAAAAAAAGAGAGATGAAAGGAAGTTCAAGAAGTGTCCCTCCAGGCACATTTTCCATTAGTAATTTTCAAGACTGCACAAAGTTACAAGCAAAGAGACTGTTAAACTTAAGGTCAATCCTCCCAGTAAGTATATCAAAGAAGAGACAAACTGTAAATTAGACAAGATGCCTAATTAGCTATCATGTTGAGACTGCAGTTTTTCTCCAGTTCCAACTTCAGCTCAGTAGAAGTTCAGTTACTGGTGAAATTAAGCTTTCTGTCCCATAATTTCCTACAGTATAGAGAAAACCAGTATCTGTATTGATTTTTTCTTTCTCTCTCATTTCTACTTGCTTACCCTCTTGAGACCTAAATAATTTCTGTTTGAACCACCACAGAAATCCTACAGGCTTGAAGCTAGAGACACTGAATGCAGTAATACTAATCTACTGATATTTGTATTGATGCAGTATCTTATTGGCCTCAGTTTCCCAGCAAAAGCTGTGACTCACAGCATCACTAACTCCACCTTTGTGCTGTTGGACCAGAGTAACATCTCTTTGATAGCAGATACATCCAGCTCAATTATGAATGGGTTAGTCAGCAAGTTCCATAGCATTGGCAGAAGTAGAAAGCATGATATATGATTACTTTTCCAAAGAACATGACACAGTGATCTCCCCCAGTAATGGTAATTGACTGCATTTTTCTCAGGTCTAATAGACTGCTGATGCTTGAGACAATTTGATCAAAAGTGTAAGCCAGAACTAAAGCTTATAACATATTTTAGCGGTCAGCAGCAGAAGTTGGATGAAAGGATGACAGCTACATAAAATAGGAAAAAAAATGTCACAAGTCACTAAAGCGACTACTAGAAAACTGCTGATCCTTGTTTAAACTGCCAAGAGAAAAAATTAAAGATGGTAATAGAACCTACAAATCCAGCTGCAGCAGTACATTTATCTTTCTTTCTTCCATTTTTATCTATGACACACACTACCATCTGCTGGAGAAAGTGCTGAATGAATATAGGCATTTTTGTTGTTGAGAGAACTTCTTTATCATTGCATTTACCTGAAGCAGATGCAAAACAACCAGGGATGTGTGGAGACCATATAGTGCTGTAAATGACCCCGTCATGGCCTTTAAAAGTGCGTAAAGACTTTCCCACTGCTGGATCCCACTGAATAAAGTAAAAAGAAAATTGTTGAGGTGCACATGCAATGAGAAAAGGTTTAATGAATATAAAAGTTTTATGTATAATAAAAGGACTAAGTTAACTTTTTTCATAGAATATCCCAAGTCAGAAGGGACCCCTAAGGATCATCAAGTCCAGCTCCTGATTTTACCATGTATCATGAAAAGCACTAGTATACTTAACCCAATACCAGCTGAAGGATATAAGAACATCTCAGTTAAAACAGAGCTACAGTTTCAGTTTAAAATAGAGGAAAAGTAAATCGATACTGATCCTTAACATAAAGAACTATCAGCCTCAAAGCAAACTGCATTTTTACCTTCAACAAAAGCCAACATACCAGCTTGGCTGTTTGATCCCATGAACCAGAAACGACTAGCTGCTCTCCTCTAGTTTGGCTCCAGTCAACACTATATGCCTGTAAGTGATACAACAGCCTAGTTTAGAAAAAGTATTATAAGTCTGACATTCTAGTTAGCCATTAATTACATTATACATAAATACATTAATTCTAGTTCCATTAATTACACTTGGATTCATAATCAGCTAAAAAGCCACACTGGTCAAGCATCACAGAGCTGCCAACAGTGCCATTTATCTGAGAAAAAATTAAATTCAATGTTTCAGTCTGGCATTAAAGGCACATATAGACTTGGAAAGGTATCCAAAAAAGTAAAGCTGGTTCCAAATGGAGAAAGGAAAAAAAAGACATAATTCAAACTAATTTCTGATCTCTGATCCAATTTTATGCAAATATCTACATTATGAGAAAGGAAATCAAGGTATCATTCAGCTACTTGCGGGCATTTTCCTTCCTACAACCTATTTCAGACTATGCTGGATCCAGCGTAAATTGACTGGTTTTAACTTATTCGCGTATTTCCCAGAAGTTGAAGGCAATCATTGCCCACAGAAAAGAACACAGTGCATCACCTGCAATTTTCCTTTTTCATCTTACAATATTCTATTTCCATACACTGAAAGGCTTATTGCTCTGGCACCCTTGTGCTAGCTCCCTTGTCTGAGAAGATTATAATCTAAATGTGTAAGATGACCACACACTATTTGACAAAAGCCAAATAATAAACTGAACAGTAATTCTTCTGTTTGTTTTTCCAAACTGTCTTTCTCCCCTTGACTATTCTACCTTTGTCAGCTTGCTACCAGTACCACAGTTCTCTTCTCAGTCTGTCTGCTCCTATTAAAATAACAATAAAACAAACAAGTCATGCTCATGTTTTAAGAACAGATGACATCACGGGTCTCCTAAGCGGCTCCTGAACTCCTTGCTAACATGACCCTCTCTCCTTCCCCTTGAATCCGGATGATGTTCTTGCATTCAACTCCTAATCTGATGTCATTTGACAATGCCCCAAAACGCATCACTGCACAGTATGCCTCATCCATGCAATAGTCCTACAAACTCCGTTCACTCCAAATGTTTGGCTGCCACACACGTGTCCAGAATTTTCAAGAAAGAAATGCATACCTGAGAGATATGCACCTGGGTCACACAATTCACCTCGCCCCACATATTGGGGAATGCATCAGATCTACAGCAGAGCGAACACAAAGTGCACATATGGCTTACAGCTCAGCTATAAGTTATCAGCATGCAGATCTGTTGAAGACACGTTGAGACAGTGATCTGCACGCATATGGCAGACACGGCTGTGGCTGCCCAGCATTCTGCAGCTGCATCACAGGCAATGGTACCTGGACAAACTCTCCTCCAGGCAAGCATTACAAGCAGAATAGAAAACAGGCTCAGAAAAAGCAAGAGCTATTTTCATTTGGTATGAGGCAGATCCAGGTAATGGAAAGAGAACGAGGAGAAGAAAGCTCTGGAGAACAAAACAAGGATCGCTTTTATCCTTCTTACTTTTTTCTGCTATCAGCCAACATAAATTTACAGAAGCCTCAACAGAAACTGTGCTGAGCGACTGAGAAGGGCTTGTAACACAGCACAAACTTTAACTGTTAATCTTTCTACGCTTTATGTTGAATCATAAAATGTATTAATGCATTTATGTGTAAACATTGTAATAAGAAACATCTCAGGTAAGATGAAAACAAGATGAAAGAAGAAAGTAAAACCAAAAAGAAGTTCAAAATTAATTAAATTTGTCTTGTAAAGTAAGACTTAGCATTTAAGTACTCTATTGTCCCCCATTCCAGTGACACCTCATCAAAATCAAAGTAAATCAGACTAATTTATTCACAAGATTCAGCACTTGGTTGGTGCTGGAATAAAACTCATTATCCTTTAATAAGAAAAATACGCTTTTAAATTAGAATTGTATATTATTTTTGAGGAGGAGAACAATCTCATTTAGAAAACAAGAAACTGGTCCCTGTCAACAGAAGTACTACAAAAATCAGTGACAAAAGCATTGTTACAAGCATCAGACAGGAATTACAGATTAAGAAGTAGTCAATTATTTCAGAGTACTGTCTGTCAGTGCTCACCACAACCTATTAGTTATATTCCCACTGAGATCCCCATCCTCTTAAGGTACACTTATAAAGAATCAATACACAACTTTTCTTTCATATCTCACAGTAAACACTTAGCCCACATGTCTTACACTCTTTCCAACTCACGGTTGAATGCATCCACCTCCCTGCTCCCTGCTAAACCACAACTTGGACACAGAAATTCTTACTTCACAAACAACAGATGGTGTAGCAGAACCAAAATAATCCTATGGACAGAATTTCAAAGAGAGAATGACAGAGACAAAAAACAATTTGGTACTATGCTTTGCCTACATCTTTCTATCAGTCTTCGAACACTATCATATAATCCTGATTACAACCACACATCTCTCAAAATTCCTTATTTACACAGCATACGTATTAAGCCAAAGTGGAAAAATTACAAAGAAAAAAAGATAAGGAAGACAGATTGTCTTATAACTGCAGTCACTCAGATTTTAGCCTTGTGTTTAGTACCTGAAAAAAATGGAGGTCTTTCTGAATACAAAACTGAATTCCCACAGTTAATTGTTGCCTACGTACCCACCAGCTTATTTCATTCACATTTATTTCACTAAGAGAAAGTGTCACCAATCCAAGCTAAAATTGATCACATCTGAAGTTCAAAGACTTGAGAAAAAAGGAGTACAAAGTTAGAAGGAAAGCATGAGGAAAAATAGGGTAGAAAAAAAAAATCACTTGGAGGAAGATAAGTATGTTGAAGCATAAAAGTCCTTTAAAACATGCAAATGTATTCATGAACACAAGCATAGCATTTTCTCTACCAATAATGTACTATATAAAGAAATAGAGGTTTTAAGTCAATTGAATTCAGTAGTAACAAACCAAGGCTTAAAAAACAAACGAACAAAAAAACACTGTTTCAGTATCTGACTACTGTTGACCTGAGCAGGAACTCAGAGATACTAGGATGTAAAACGATAAGCAGTTGCAGAAGTCCTAAGGATTGATATCCGTTCTATAATTCTATACCCTCGAGGATAACTCAGCTATACATGTCAGCTGCCTGATTCAGGCCTATCCAATAACGCTCTCTAAAGCTACAGAATGACTTCAGGACTTTCATACAACTCAATGGTTACTTAGTCTACAAGGAACCACAAACACTATTTCTGAATTTATTACATTTATGTGACTAAGTGGTATCCACCACAGAGTGTGAATGTACAAATGAATATGTTGAATACATTAACTTTATATTCAAAATAACATGAAGCTAAAAATTTGAATCATGGACCCAAACAAAGTTAAAAAAATAGACGACAAAAAACACTTTTGATTTTGAGTGCTCAAATAACCCCTTTGGTAATTCAAGTACTAGCCAGCCCAGCGAATTTGTGCTGTTCGCCAGATTTACCTCCTGAGTGTGCTCTTTATAGACTTGCAGCGGACCTTTGGGCTTAGCTATATCCCAGATTTGCAGAGATCCATCCCCGCTAGAAGTGATCAACACATGCTCATTATTCTCGCTCCACGTCACATCAAACAGGCCATCATTCCAGTCAAAGCTGAACAGAAACAATGAAGATATTTGTCCATGGGAAAGCATAACACAAGTCTGGACTAGTTGTATGCAAAGACAGTATCTTTTTAAATCAGTCTCTTTACCATTCTAAACAGCTTTGTTATGCATTTCAGTTTCCAGTGAATCTCCTTAAAAGCAGCTTATGGATATAATGCTAACTTCTACAAGAATAGGTCAATTAAGTTAAAGCATAAGTGAGCCAAGGACCTTCTACACAGAGAATGGAATCTCATTTCAGTCCTAAACTGCTGGGAAACCAGAGATAAGAGGTGCCACGTACCTCAGTCTGACCTATCATCTCCCCAGGATGTTGCTACAGTGGCATGAGACTGTAGTCTGTAACAACCATGGTAAACAAAGAAATAAAACTGTTTGTGTTGGGAGGGCTCTATCCAATCCACAACTCCATTAAGAGTCTGAGTGACAATGAAAAACCAATAGAAGGACAGTCATGAACATATTAAAGATCTCTATAACTCCTAAAACTGGCTTTCAACACAACACCAATTCACCACGTGGGATCAAGTACCATGCGTTGGTTGCTCTGCAACAACTATCGATGACCATGCTGTTATCTCATGGTAAATATGAATTTATTTGCTCCCCTTTCACTGAAGGTTTAACTCGGTTCAGGTTAAACTTCGTGGCACGCTGCAGTAATTATGAGAGAAAGGCACGCACAAGGAAAGCTTCTATGGAGAAAACGACATAGCTCGGTGCTCAGGAAAGCACAGGACTTTCCACCACAAAATAAGTGGAGTTTCTGGAAACAGAAGACTTTGCAGAACTAACAGCATGTTTAAAAGCTTCAGATAGTCAGGTTTTCTGACTTCTTGCCTCGTACTTCTGTCTTCTTTCTCTTCTTAATCTAAACAATTGTTTCAAAAATTAGGTGAATGGCAGCCAAGCACTAAACCCTCTCCTTCTCCTACCCAGAACACGAACTAAATAAACTCCCCTCTTGGAGCATTCCATCTCCTAGAAAGGACTTCCTTGACTCATCCCAACTTCCTGCTCTATTTTCAACCAAAGCCAATTTTAAGGAGATAAACAGAGGTGACACCTACAATAACAAACAACCAAACTTTTAATTTCAAGCTAGGTCAGAGCTTTTAACTTACACTGACAGTTTTCCATTAAACAGCTTACACTATAGAAAGTGTAATCTAAATTACTTCTTGCAATGAGATCTGTGGAATGTAAACCAATCATTTACACCTCAATAAAAATACATGTGTTCAGCAGATAATATAGCATAGATACAATAGTTCATATTGATAATAACACCCCAAAACGTTTGGGTTTTCTACAAACAACACCACAGGTTTAAGTCTTGTTTTTACAACAGAGAATATTTACAATGTTACCTCCTGAGTAGGACAATCCCAGCTTCGTTTTGTTCCAGCACTGCCAGAGTTCCACAACCTAAAACAGCAAAATACAACCAAACATCACAACTCTTTGCCCTACGCCAAAGATTGTACGAGCTCTGTGATAGCTCCTGGTAGCATAAGGCAGCTAAACTTCTTTAAGAGGCCACACGGTTAGCTGCGCAACAGCCTGTTGTCTCTTCTGCTCTCCAAAACAGTAACTCACTTACATCAGGGCTCTCCTTCCCCAGTACACCTGTGGGTGAAACTGGAAAAGCAGTACCTCGTGCACAGAAGGGCACACTCCCCATGAGCCCTGTGTTACAGGCATATCAGGACGGGCTCCTTTATACCTTTTCGATAACACAGCAGGCGTAACTTTTGTTTGTGTTTATTTCCACTCTGTGAAAAGAGGATCTTGCAATGTAAACGTGGCTCATCAAAAAGGAAACATCCAGCTCAGCTCTAACAAAACACACACGGGTACTGCTCTCTCTTATGACCGGGATGTTGCCAAGGAACTCCACGTTTAGAAACATTACTTAAAATGAATATTTTTAGGGGAATGTAAAGGCTCTAACCCCGAGGAAGCCCGCTCTGCATCCCCACCCGGACGGCAAAGCCGGCAGGGCCAGCCAAGCACCCAGCTAGAGAGCGGCGCAATCCACATTTTAAGGAGAAAGTACCGGCAGACGGCCCTAAGTAAGTCACCTGCGATGCCGTAGTACTGCGCGGCGGCGCAGGCCACGCGCCCCGGCCAGTAGGGCGAGAACTCCGCCGCGTATCCGTGCAGCCCCGGCAGCCGCAGGGCGCCTCCGCCGCTCACCGTGCCCATGGCCCCGGCCCCAGCCGAAGCTGGGAGGCGGTGCCGCGCCCTGCAGCGCGCAGAGCCGCGCCGGAAGCGCCCCGCCAGGCACGCTGCGGCGGTGCCGCCATCTTTGGCGCTGGCAGCATGGCGGGCAGGTCCCTCGCCCTTCACTGGCAGAGGTCCTTCTACGAACGAGCTCGAGTTTTTTTCTACTCGTGACAACTTGATCTCGAGAGTAACGATGTATTCCTGCTATTAGGCCTTTTATTTAAAGATAAACTTCCATTACAAAATCTGCTGTAAAGCCACATCGAGTGCCTAATTCTTAACCTGGTATTTAAAGGCAGATCACTGAATTATGTGGTTGGACTCATTCTTTGATCTCATGGTATAGATTAAAAAAAAAAAAAAAAAGTGTTTATTGAACGGCCTCCAGGACTTTGCAATAAAATCATTCCAAATTTTGTGCAAGAGAAGCTCATTTAATGTATCATCTGGATTATCTAATAAGCACAAAGCTTCGCAGCAGTTCACAAAGCTCTCAACTGGAAGTTCATAGGGTATCACTGACACATATCATATGAACTCAGACTTCTTGACCCTGGGGCAGGAGAATGCTCTATTGAACAGACTGCTCCAGGCCAAATTCCGCCAACCTTAGCCTCTGTGCAATCCTTTTAAAATCAACAGATCTTTTCAAAATGGAAATTGAAGGACAATTTTCTGAGCAAGCGTTTTAAGTAATAGCCCTTTGTGATGAGGGTGCCAATAACAACGTTGGAAAAGATACATACCCGCTGCAGTGGTGCAGTAAGTAAATTGTGGCATGACCTTTTGCAAGGCGTTGTTTTGGTTTCAAGTGCAGGATGGTGTGAAGCACATAGAGAAGTTAGCACTTAGTATTGGAAAGGTTTCACCAAGTGCATTTTCAGGTCCAGTCATTTTCTGCAATCAGTGAAATTCTGCAGAGGTTATGCCAACAGGAAGCAGCCCTTATCAGTGGCCCAGTTTTGTTTTAAAGACAGATTAAAAGGATTTTTGTAGGCATTAAAGATCAAGGTATGGACAGAAGGTTACGAGAGAAGGACTAGTTCTCTACGCCATTTTTTTCCCACAGACAAGCTTGTAGATTCACTCTTCAATGGCCATTAGAAGTAGGAAGCAAAATAAAACGGCTAACGAAAGTGTTTGCATAGGAAGATTGAAAGGTACATACAGTAACAACTAAAGAAATAAAAGCTGTTTCACAAGCAGAGAGAGAAGGGAAACGTGAGTATTTCCTCCTCAGGCCCTGGGCGGGTGTGTCAATCCAAGAGGCGCGAAGGACCAGCGGTAATAGTAGCGTTTTGTAGCAGGATTGAAAGCAGTTGCGCTGCCCCACGGCTCCTCCCACCACGTCCCACCAAGCCCGTGTAGCCAGAGCGCGCCGTTAGATGGCAGCCGTGCTCCACGGAACAGCGGACAGCCCACAGTCCCCGAAAAAAAATTCGCCCAACTACGCTGATTTTGTTTCCTCACGCAGCATCACTTCATTATTTTAATTAATTAATTTCCCACTCGCTCCGTATGTAAAGTTTAGGCTCTGCTTATACTGCAGCCACTTCTTCAAGCTTGGCTCATAAACCTGTGCCTCTTGCTGGCATTGGAATATGTGGTCAAGATGCTGACAGCAATATCCCTGCACCCAGTTCACTTCTTTTTCACAGCACTGATCTCTGTTCTGCTACAGACACGTGTCCGCCATTCCCTCAGTTCCCTGGCTGACAGCTAGCTTAGACGTAAGCTGAGTTGGTAGCAAACACTGCTGGATACACAAATCCTTAAAGAACCTGTTATCAGCAAGAGTATAGCCCAGGCATCAAAAAACACTGCAAAATGAGCCTTTCTACCATGGGAAGTAGACTGTGAACCTATGTTCCTTTAGGTTCAAGGACAAGCAGCTTAAAACACTGAAAATACCCGGGGAATGCAGTAAGCTCTTTTCTAGTTACTGAGTCATGCATTAGGCTTTTTGCCATCAACATTTTACTCTTCAACAGTGAATGTTTATTGACTGAAAGAAATGAAGAGATTTTCCCGGCTGAAACTTCCATATAGTCATAAGGTTGCATGAGTTCAAGCTGTAAGGAAAGCATTTAGTATCCTGAGATTGGAAAGCTAGCGAGAGTGAAAATAAACAAATGGAAGTTACCAAGGAGGTTGCAGGAATGGATGCAAAGGGTCAGATGGGAAAAGTGAGGTTAGTCGAGGCTGGGAGGGAGGGTCTGTTTGCACAGAGAAATTTCTAGTAGTTAAAAAGGACTGAAGAAGTGAGAGGAGAGAAAAACACTGTAGCAGAGGAAGAAATATGAAATTCAGAAAGAAGCATGAGAGTTGCAGGTTTTGCTGATTGCCATTTCTGTGCACCATGTCTAATTTGGTAAGTGAATTCCCAGTGCTATTACTGTTACATGATCAGATTGAACACCAGTCTATTTACCTGCCCCTGGTACTTAGTGCTTTAAATGCTTATCTCGATCATAGATTTATTTTCTTTATAAAAGATTGGCAGTTGGCTCTCCCATAATAAAATATTGCCTTCTCAATATTGAACATAAAGGCTACTTCTGCTTGTCTACAGTTACATACTCAGTCTACGTTTTTAAAAAGTTTTCGTTTATTTCAATTTGACCATTTCTATTTGTTTGTAAGTTATTTTCTGAAGCTCATGGAAAAGGAATGGTTTGTGTACTTTTGAGATCTCATTTGGATTTTTATATCTGCAAGTTTCTTTAAGTTCATGGTTTTTTTTCTTTACACCCATAATCGAAGTGTACTGAACTTTACTCCTGCAGACTCCCATAGCAACATATTTTAGTCCATTCCATCAATCTCCAATACAGTCCAGAAAATTCAAAATGCAGATTTAGTCCTGAATCATTTTTCTCCCTCTGCTGGATACTCACGGCTGTAATACATGGAAAAAAAGTTATAATTTGGACATAAATGCTTCAAATTTCACATCTCTAAATCAGAATGCTTACAATGAAACTACCTTGTTCGATCTTGGATCTCATTAGCACCAGTTTGCATGGCTTAATCAAGTCGTTAGCTCCAGTCGCTCACTGTTTGTCACTCACCACAAATTGCATTTATACTTACAACCAAGACTGAAAAATTCTTGGGTGTTCGAATTAAATCTAAAGGCCAATGATGTATAGCTGTGAAAACTCAGAAGGAAGAGATGGAGTTATTTCAACAAATTCGCAGCTAAGTGCTTGCTACAAGTACTTGTCATTAGAAAAACCACAGCAGGTGATACCAAACTGTAATTATATGTAAACCATCTGGTACTAGTGATGTGAATTCTACAGTACTTGAGAAACAAGTAGACAAGGTATGCATGTTTCTAATATCAGGTGGGATATTATGCTGTTTAAAAAAAGAAAAGAAGAAAAACAAAACATCAACAAACCACAAGGGAACAAACAAACAGAAAACAAAAGCCAATAACCTTTGAATGATTATCCCCTGCACATTAGAGCTCCT
Source organism: Numida meleagris (assembly GCF_002078875.1). Lineage (NCBI taxonomy): Eukaryota > Metazoa > Chordata > Aves > Galliformes > Numididae > Numida > Numida meleagris. The sequence continues at coordinate 54,546,491 of NC_034411.1, forward strand.
AAATATCTATCATTCATTTCCAAGAGTTAGCATTAAAAGATATGTTTTTCCTATATAAACACGCAGACAATTTGTGTGGGTTATTCCAGATTAATCTACATTTTCATTACTATTTTTCATTTATTTCTAGAGCCCATCATCACGTCTAGCCAAACCAACAGAAAAACTGTCTTGCATTTGGAATGGACGTGGCACTAATAATGAAACAGGCCTCACAAGTCAGCAGCACTAAGTAGAATAGCATGCTTCTTCCGTCTTCTTTCAGTCCATGACTTCCTTCTGTGCTTGACAAACATGGGCTGTTCTAGAGAACAACAGAGACATATTGTTCTTGCTTCCTGTAAGGTGATGTAACAGCAGTGCTGAATGGATTAACACTGATTCTGCATTTTGTGGAAAACTACTTTATTTAGGAAAACATTCACTGTCGTTCTGACCGTAGCAAGAAACAATAACCTACTGTATATTGCAGATTAGCAAATATTAACTTTCCCCTTTAAATTAGTCTTTCGTTTGCTTGTCATCTTCCCACCCCATTTACCCTTTCCTTATCAGCAGCAGCAAATGCCAGGCATATCTCAATGAAAATGGGAACTGATCGACGCAAACAGAGCTCCCAAAGGTACTGTGGTGACTAATTTTTCCTAATTATTCCAGAATTTATCCTTGTCCTACATAAGTCATGGAAATCAATGATACAGGAACAGGCTCCACGCTAGCAAGTTGATTTGTCCCAACAAGATCCACCATAATAGGATGGACCTATTGATATGACACAAACATTATTTATATGTAGAGTGCTATGTTGCTCCATGTTGCAGTGAGGAGAGCGTTAATCTTTTTTCTCAAGTGACAAGTGATAGAACATGAGGATATCATCTGAAGTCGCAGCAGGAGATGTTTAGACCGGATGTTGGGAAAAAATCCTTCACAAAGAGTACAGTTGAGCATTGGAATGGGCTGCTCAGGGAAGTGGTGGAGTCCCTGTATCTAAGGTCATAGAACGGCTTAGCTTGGAAGGGACCTTAAAGACCACCAAGTTCCACCCTTTCTGCCATGGGTAGGGTTGCCACTATCCACTGGATCAGGCTGCTCAGGGCCCCATCCAACCTGGTCTTAAATGCCTCCAGGGATGGGGCACGCACAACCTCTCTGAGCAACCTGTTCCAGTGCCCCACCATCCTCCAAGTGAAGAATTACTTCCTAATATCTAACCCAATTCTCCCCTTTTAGCTTAAAGCCATTCCCCCTTGTCGTATCACCATCAGACTGCTTAAAAAGTCAGTCCACCTCCTGCTTATAAGCGCCCTTCAAGTACCAGAAGGCCGCAATGAGGTCTCCCAGGAGCCTTCTCCTCTCCATGCTGAACAGGCCTGGCTCCACATCTTCCTTGTGTTGGGGGCCGCAGGCCTGGACACAATACTCCAGATGGCAGAGCAGAGGGTAACGATCACCTCCCTTGCCCTGTGGCCACCTCTCGTTTCATGCAGCCAGTGCCCAACCAGGGCTCAAGGCTACTGAACCCAGTGCTCCCATCAGCTCTCACAAGCAGCACCCTTGCTGCCAGGCCCCGATGCTAGTCACGGCGTCCTGGAGAGAGAGAAGCAACAAAAACAGTCCTGAGCTAAACAGAAAAAAAACCTCAGCTTGCAGGAGCACAGGACAAGGTCACTACCCACCTCTTAGTTTTATGCAAAAACAGGTTTGCCTGGATCAAAGCACATCTGCTGGTGAAAGCACGCTTTAAAATCTCAGGCAAGCCAGGACCCGTTCCATCTCAGTAGCTGCCGACTAACCGGCACCCCTGCCTCAGAACACTGCCAGCAGCACACCAGGAGGCAGACCGGGACTGGCTTTTCTAAGATCGTTCAACAGAACAACACAGGGCTCTACCAGCCGTTACCCCAACCCCACTGCGGGCTGGGAACCAGACGCGCACCACAACGGGCAGCAGTCCCCGCCCGGTCCCAGGGGAGCGCTCCTCACACACCCAACGCTCCAGCCCAGCGCGCAGCCCGGCTGCCGCTGCTGCCTTATTCCTGGCCGGAGGCGGGCCCGGAAGGAGGAGCGCGGTGCGGGGCCGCCCCCGCCCGAGCCGCGAGTAGTGCCGTGCAGCTGTCGCTCGTCTAAATCGGGGGCGCCTGAGAGCAGTCCCACAAGTGGTTCCTGCCCGCGAGGGAGTCAGACTCGGCGGCTGAAGGAAGAGCGAGCCGCCGGTGGCGCGGAGCCGCTCGCCAGGTGGTCACTACAGGTGTGGGGGAGAAGGGAGCGGTGCGCCATGGTGTGGGCGGCGGGCGCCGCGGGAGGCTGCGCTCGACTCCTCGCCCCCCGCCGCCGGTGCTAGGCTCCGCGGGGCAGCGCCTCGCTCCAGCCCGGCCGCCGCTCCCCTCCGGCAGCTCAGCGGCAGCGTGCGGGGATCGCTCGGGACGGACGGACGGACGCGGCATGGCAGCCGCCTGACCCCGGCCGCTAGAGCAGAGCCCGGGACGCGCCGCGGAGCCGCTCCGCAGGGATGAACGACAGCGGCGAGGGGACCATCAGCTTCCCGGTACCCGGCCCTCCGGGCGGCGGCGAGGAGGGGCTCGGCCGGCGGGCGCAAGGGGCCGACGGCGGCCGCGGCTTCCAGCCCGAGCTGGCCGCGCCGTGGGGCGAGGACGCGGCCGTCGCTTGCCCCGCCGCCGGCACGGGCATCGCGGCGCGGGCCAAGGGCGCTGGGCGGCGGACGGCCGTCACCTACGTGATCAACGAGGCGAGCCAGGGGCCGCTGCTGGCGGCGGAGAGCGGCGCCCTGCAGAGCCTGCGGGAGGCGTGCGAGGTGGTGGGGGCCACGCTGGAGACGCTGCACTTCGGCAAGCTGGACTTCGGAGAGACGGCTGTGCTGGACCGCTTCTATAACGCAGGTGAGACCGCGCCGCCGCGCCCTTCCTGCCGGGGCTTATCGCCGCGCCTCGCCGCTTCCCGGGTCGTCCGCGCAGCTCCGGCCGGGCCGAGGCGCGGCCCCGCGCCGCCCTCCGGCGAGAGAGGCTCGGTCCGGGCGTGCGGCGTGCGGAGCGGCGGCGGGCGCTGTCCCCTCGCTGTGCCCCGCAGCGCCGGAGCTGAGCAGCGCCCTCCGAGCGGCCGCGGCTCTCAAGTTGGGAAGCAGAAGTGTGTCAGATCCTCTTTCTGTCCCCCGCTGACCCCGTTCGGAGAGGAAGCTGTTAGCGAGCGTGCTGTGAGCGCGCGGCTGTTGGCGCTGCCGGCGCTGGTGGCTTGTACCCGTGGGTTAAAAATGAGCTTCTCCGTGAGAGAGTTCCGGGATACACGTTTTGTTCTGAAACGCTATGGGTGGGAGCTGCAAGGCCCCGGGAGCTCAGAGAAGCAGATGCGGTGTGCAGCTCGGCAGCCGTGCTGCTGGCAGAGGGGTTGGTTCCGCTGCCTCTCTGCGCTGGGAAGTTTGCGCATCGGAAATTGGCTGCAATAAAACACTTAGGATGGATGATAGATTAGCGTCAGCGCCCCGCGCTGCGTCCTGTCACCCCGCCTGCCTGCTTTCACGGCAGTAATGTGGTAACAGCCTCGTCTCAAGGCACCGTGACCCGAGCTGGTGTGTTATGATCCCCCTGAGCCTTAATGTTTAGAAACGAGAGCTCAAAACTTCCTCTTGCTTTTTAATTTTTTAATTAGCAGATATACATGGGGCAGATGTAGAATTTGAAAAAAATTCTACATTAGTAAGGACTTCATAAGACTAAAACTACAGTGCTAAATTAATGTTCTTTTACTATAAAAAAAAATAGAAGCAGAAAATTGATTTGACCTGCAATTTTAAGCTTATTTTGCGATATACTTCTGTATGCATGACATACTTTGGCAAATGAGCCCTTAAAAAGTTCTGTCTGATACTGCAGCTTTGCCTTCTCCTGTGGAGGAGAGGAGAGCAAAGAAAAGAAAGAAGTACCTAGACTCAGGCCCTATGCTGACAGGACTGCCCAGCATGGACATGCACATGCATGCCATTTCCCTGGAACACTCAAAGCTTTGCCTCCTGAGCTGCTGTTCAGGTCCGGGAGGTGGATGGCTTCAAAACACACTCACATCTTGCCTTGTAGCTCTTACACAACTGTGTCTGGAGAGGTGAAGCCCTCAAAGGTCAGAAAAGCTGTGTCCCAGGTGGAGATAGGAGGAACACAGAGCTTTAGGAGAGATCCCATTTTCCCCACGTACAAATGAGATACAGGACAAGTGGAACCTGAGAGTCTCACTTGGTTCTTGATCCATCCATCAATGGAGCTGTATCACAGTGAGGCTCACAAAGCTAAATGATCTGTGATATTTCTGTGCCTCCTCTGTTTGTTAACCTCTAGCCCGAGCCATACAATAGGCGGGGTCTTGGTGGTGCACAGAGGCTTTTCTTGTGACAGAGCTTGGACTCAAAGTGGGCCCCTTTTCCTTCTGGCAGTAGGCGTCTGGCGTATAGTGCTACATAGCTGCACACTTATGTCATAGAACTGCCTATTTCAATGGCTTTCGAGCAAACTCTCTAAAGGTGAAAACTTTACTTGTTCATTCAGTACCATTTGGTTATGGCAATATAATGATACTATTGCAAAACAGGAAAATTACCTTGCACTTCTACATTGGTAGCAAAGCCGTAAATGTGTGAAAAACCAGGAGACATCCAGCACCTGGACTAAGTGCAAGACATAAGAGTTTGCATCTGCTCCCACTGTGTTCTGTGCTGTCCAGGCTGTGATCCAAAATTGATGCTGTTCAGGAGCCGTGAGCTGAAACTGATGTTTAGAAGGATTTGTGAGCTTTCATGCTTGTCACAATATATATATTTAAGAACTAGTTCTCCCGAAACTTAAAGCTAGCAAAAAAATTAACAATATTAAAAATAGTTCCCAGGCTAGGAATGGAACAGCGTTACAACATAGAAACTCTGTAAAGTGAAAAACACAAATGAGGAGCCAGCGTAGGGAACAAAATTAAAATGATCACGAGGAGTCTAATTATTTCACAGTTTGATTTCTTGTTTTCCTTGCCTTAACTGGGGTGAGTGGGGGAAAGCATTTATAGATGACAGATACATGTAAAGTCCTTCCTGATTTCCCTTCTCGTTTTCTCACTTGCTGTGTACTTTCAGCAACGAAAGATGTTAATAAAGGTAAAAAATGTCTGCACGCTCCACATTTTAAGAAATTATGGTGCATTAAAATAGTTCAGCATGGCTGAATGTCAAGTAAGAATTTATCAGTAAAAATACTTTCCATTTAGGTAACGGTCAGTTGGTTTTATTCAAGGTACCAAGTTTTACCAGACTTAGTGTAAAGGCCGGTGAAGTCATGCGAGAAAGGAATGATGTGATTGGACGGAGATTTGGAAAGTCAGGCTTATAGCATAGGTGTGGTGTAACATCTCTATCCATCGTCAGGCCTTCTCTTCTTTATTGTCTTGTTTGTACTTTGTGTAATGTAGTCTGCACTCCTGGTGATCTCTGGCAGAGACTTACTTCATGCCTTTCACTGCTTCAAAGAGAACTTCAGGAAGTGTTAAATAAAATGTAATCTGAGATGTAAATACTCATCATCCCCTCTAAATTTGGATTAGCCAGCTAATAATCTTCTTCTGCTGGCTTCAGTCAACTGATGGTGCTTAAATGCTGAGACATAATTAGCAACATGTATGACCAGTGAATAGGTCTTAGCTACGTGTATTTGAACCATTCAAGCACCAAATATTAAGAATGAGTCTGTTGTAGTATTTGATGCATTTCAAGCATCCTTGCTTGATCGCAAAGGAATTGTGCTTTTTTTTTTTTAAGAAAAAAAAAAAAACTACCTCTTGAGAAACAATTGTTGAATCAACCTTAGTAACTGTTGAAACATTTCATACGTTTCCTCATTACAGTGATAGGGAGAAAAGCAAGATTTAGTCCAATTTCTGACAGTACTCAGTGTGTCTGGGGTTGGTCAGCTGTCTCAAGGGCTGGTTTCCTCCTTGAAGTGGATACTTCCCCCCAGCCCTTCCCAGCTGTAAGCTGTATTGAGCTGTTGCAATAGAATTGGAGTTGCCTCTCTCTCTTAAATTCAGCTTCATTTCTGAACAATTAAAGAATGTTTATAGAGTCAGTCAGAAGTGCGCCAATGTATAGTTGAGAAACTATCCACAACGCTGTTTTGAATGTTTATCTACATTACTGTTTGTTGTTAAAGGATGTTTTTCTCCATTGTAATGGCATGATTTGCATATCCTTTTTTTAATTATTTTTATTTATTGCTCAGTTAATTTTGAAAACCGAGCCATAAATGAGTATAAATTACTTAAAGTTTCTTTGGGTTACATGAACAATTCATTTTTTTCAATCACGTCTTTTTAGGCAACTGAAATTAGGATGATTTTATTTTTATTTATTGGAAACTTGTCTTACTTTGAGGTAATTTGTACTTAAAAAAATCACATTGACTGTTTTTGTGCATGTTTAGAGAGATCATTTGTTCAGCATTTTCAGGTATGTGCTCCTCTTCTGTGTCTGGCTCATAAGTTTAGGCTACAGAGTGAAGATGTAAAATTAATTTTTGGGGGAAAAAAATGATGATTTGTCAGAATTACAGTGTCTAGCATTCTGAATTCTGTGTACAGTCTCTGGACTGAGGAGAATCTGGATTTTCTAGTCTCTGTGTTTGCTTGTTTTAAGGTGGCTTTCAAGCTAATCAACTCGACTTGTCTCGCAGTTATCTCCTTGTGGCTATAATGTTGTGTTATACAAGGGCATTTCCTTTTCCTCAGCTTCTTGTGCTCAGGTTTTGTGGTCATTGTTACATGATTTTGTACTGACAGTGCTGAATTAGGATATTGAGATAATTCCCCAAAATAGCAATGATTAACTAAAACAGAGTTCATCAAATAACAGCAAATGGATTCAGCTGATTGTTGTTTCTGGAACTTGGCATCACTGCTTTCAGAATTCTTCCAGACTTGGACTAGGACTTTTCAGTGTCAGCTCAGCAAGCTTAAAAATGTACTGTGCAGTATGCCTGGGGGAAATCTTAGCAAACAGAATGAGAAAACCTTCAGAGAGCCAGTAGAGTCACTTGTGTAAAGGTGAACTTTGAGTGTAGAATATCTTCCAACCAGACTTTTTCTTCTTACAGAGCTTGTGTATCCAATGTCTGTAAATATACAGGCACACAGAAATGAAGTAAAGCAGCAGAAGGACTATTTTTCCTTAAGGTTCACTAGAATCCGTGATGTTGTTTTTAAAGTGATTTATGTCTTTACGTAAGTTTCCTGGGTGTTCTGTGACTGTTACACACTGATGCAAACACTCCTCTTAAAAGAGGAATTATTTTCAAAATGATTGTTCTTGTTTCAAGCAATTGACTTAAATGTTTTCTCCTAATTAAAAAAAAAAAGGGGGGGGGGGCACGCTTGCTACTGTGCTAGCTTTTTCAAGGAGCAGGAAAAGTAGTGCCACTGAGAGACCGAGACTAACTGCAAGTTGTATTCTATTGCATGTTGTTTCTCAGAGCAATTAGCTTCTTCTGCAACTTATTTGCTGTACTTCCTGATTATTATTATTATTTTTTTCACTTCTCTAAGTTTCATCAGACACTTCAAATGCCCTGTGTTCATTCTCTGATTATGCAGCACTTGCATCTGTCACGTAACTTGCTGTTTGGACACTCCCCTTAGTGCTGCTGAATAACCACAACTCTATCTGCAGCGACACATCTGGGAAGTCCCTCTTTGGAATAATGGTTCTCGTTATGCAGCTGATGAAATAATCTTCGTTCATTATTCTTCAGAGCTGAGGATGACTACTAAGAAAATGTAAACATCTTGTACCACTGTCAGCAGAATTCATGTTGAAAGAACTTTGCATTTCAGCAGCGCTGTGTTGCAAGTGATGAGTTAGAGCAAGAAATGCGGATTAGTAATGCTGAGGGTGTGCAGAATCAGGCTGATGATTATAGGCATACTCTTAGGATAGATATATCAGGCTTGTGATGTATTATGAGTACAGGATCTTTGTGTCAGAATGCATAGTGTATGTTGGCTCAGTTATATGGGGTTCAGAGAAGAGCGGGTCATAAAGCTCCTTTTGACTCTGGGTATTGAGCTCCAGACTCTGTTAGGAGGAAGCACTGGAAAGTTAGATCAGATGTGTTGGCACATCTTCAGCATAAAACAGTATTTCATTCTGAAGCTCCAGAATGTGATCTACGTTAAAAAGAAGACAGAAGTATATTTTGTCTATTCATAGTTAGCACTACTGGAGAATTTCTGAATCAGCGAAGAAAATAGAGGATTTAAAATAATGTATTCACAACACTTCCATTGCTGAACCAGCTGCAAATTTCATAACCAGACTCCAGTATTGGTACTGTAAGTATGATCTCCATCTGGCTACCTGTCAGTAGGTGACTGGAAGACTAGTAGCCCATAAGCTTCTGTTTGAAGTAGATGGAGCATGCTAGGTGGAGGGAGTGGATGTGTGTGGGCCATGAGACCTGTATTCTCTTTAAAACTCTGTGGCTGGCCTGCCATAGCAGTTTGTAGCTCTGCTATCCAGCAGGAGCCTTCTCAGGCCTCTCTGCAGGCTGGGAGGCTTGCAGTCCGTCTGACGTGGGGGGTCCTGGGCACAGAAACCCTGATGTGGCTGGGAATTTCCAAGGATGTCTGTAATGTAAATAATATTAAGAGTGTGCTCTTGCACCTAGTTCATGTTCCAGCTTTTTCTGGGCTTTTACAAGTTAATGGCTGTTGAAATGCTACCTTCTGTTAAGTGCATCAGGCTAATAGCACTAGTTTTCAAATACTGTGTGCTGCTTATTAAAGTGTCAGGAGAAATGCAGGGTATGAAATTGTTAGGGTCTCTTAAAAGCTCATGGTGAGACATCGTAAGGAGGATATAATTAAAGTATATTCCTCAGTGGAAAAAAGGCTGAAGGAAACCGAGTAAATGTTTTTTGAGAGAAAGAGAAGGAAGCCTTTGGCTGACTTTTTTTTTAAATTCCCCTTCTCCTACAGTTTGCATTTCTGTAGCTCTGAACAGGATGTGTCATACAGAAATGACTTCTGAATCTACCACAGCCATGCTGAGAATTTGACTTCTCTTTTTCGTCAGTTTCTAAAGTAAAGATTGTAGAAATGTAGAATGATTTGGGTTCAAAGGGACCTTTAAAAGTTATCTAGTGTCATGTCATGTGTGTCACTTGTACTTGTTTTACTTCATGAGATCCACCTGGACCCATTTTCTCTGCTTATCCAAGTTTCTCTGGAAGGCATCCCTTCCCCCTGGTGCATCAACTACATCACTCAGCTTGATATCACCTGCAAATTTGCTGAGAGTGTGCTCCAGTCCATTGTCTACGTCTAATGAAGATGTTGGCCTGAGTACAGACCCTTGAGTGATACACTTGTTACTGACTTTCGTTTGGATGTTGAGCCATTCACTGTAACCGTTTGGATGTGGCCCCAGCAAATTCCTTGTCCAACTTCTAGACCATCTGTCAAATCCATATCTTTCAGTTTTAGAGATGAGAATGTTATGGGACACTGTTGAATGCCATGCAGAAATCTAGGTAGATGACGTCAGTTGCCCTTCCCTTATCCAGTGATGTGCTCACTCCATTGTAGATGGCCGTCAGATCAGTTGGGTGTCATTTTCCCATGGTGAAACCATGCTATTTCTAATTACTCCCTTGACCTCCATATGTTTCAGCATGTCTTCTAGCTGTAGAGATTCCTCAGATGGTCTCTAACTCAGTATTTTCCTATGATGGACTTCACCCTGGGCTTGTCTTTAGTTTTAGGGACCTGAGAGATTTGAGAAGACTGATCAGCAAGAAAAACTGAGACAGTAGAACTGAGTACTTCAGCTTTTTCTATGTCACTGGTCTCCCAACTTGTCTAATGTGTGTGAGTTCATTTTCTTTGGTTTTTGCTTTTCTGATCAAAGTATCTGTAGAACTGAACTTGGAAAGGGATGTGAAAAATAACAAGAGCTTCTAACTGTGTCTTGGTTGTCTTAATCCCATCCCTACATGTTTGGGCAGCATTCCTATATTGTTTGCAGGATGTGTGCCCCTGCTTCCACTGCCTGTGTGTATCCTTCTTGTTCTTCAGTTCAGCCAGAAGGATTTTACACAACCGTGTTGCTCTCCTGCTTTCCTTGCTTTATTTCTTGCACTTGAGGATCAAGAGTTCTTGTGCTTGATGAAGAACGTCCTTGAAGCCAATGCTTTCTAGTTACCATGTCCTTGAAGGCAGTTTCCCATGGGATTGTATTCGCCAGTTCCTTAAACAGGTGGAAGTTTGCTTTCTTAAATCTAAAGTTCTTAACTTCGCTCTTTGCCTGGCTGATATCCCTTGAGATCATGAGTTCTGTCAGGGCATGATTGTGCCAGTTGAATTTGCCACCTATCCTGACCTCCCTAATGCAGTCATCTGTGCTAGTGAGCAACAGGTCCAGCAAAGCTCCTCCTCTGGTTGGAGCATCTAAAAAGCACACTGTGAAAAATCTTATATGTAACAAGTTAAAGTGGAAGCTAAAAGCCTAAAGGAATGAGTAAAAATAGAAAAGACCCTAATACATAATTTAATGCCATTATCTTCAGTAATTTTTGTCTGTTATGCTTTTAAAGCAAATTAAGTTAAGCAAGTGTAAGTTTCAGTTTTATGGCAGTTCATTTTCTTTTGTCTCTCAGTAGAGATGAGCTGAGTTGTTAAAGTATTCTGTAGTCGTTTAAAACTTATTCCTTTTGTTTCCAGTCCTTTGGAACAGTCTCTGCTTAGAACTTACGTATTTTCATGCATAGTAGACCTGCGTGTTGTGTTTGTATGGTATAATCAAACAAACCACAAAAAAAACCCCTCGAAGGTTCAGCTATGATATGAATTTTGCACAGGTGTGTTTAGTAAAAAAGAAATTATTGGTGGGACTCTTGTCTTTTGCACAACAGGCTCCCTGCTTTACATTGTCCCGCAACATCTACTGCTTATTTTATATGGTTTCTCTAAGGATGATACAGATATACTCAGAAACAATGTTTACTAGAAAGAGAGAGACTTAAGCAGTCAGTGAAGTCGTCTTGTGCAGCAGAATGTGTGTGACAGCTGACAGTATAATCTGTTCTGATAACTGGGGAATCTTCCGATAATCACTGACAGGTAAATATCTGTGAGAAGCTTGAAATTGTATGTATTCCAGGAGAAAACGAATCTCAGGTTAAGTAAGTTTGACATACAAGAACAGACTGCTTCTTTTTAGAATATATTCCTTTTTTTTTTTTCTTCCAGGAACTAAATTTATTCCTTGATTGGAATGGATATAATCTTCCTTTCAGTTACGAAGAGCTGCTGATTCTGTTCTGAATCGTGTCTGCCTTAATAGTAACCTTTAGGATATGTTTAGATGCAGCATGGGGCTCAGAGATTTCCCACAGACTGGCTCATTTGAAATCAGTGGGAATCAGCACTCTCAAATCCCACAAGAAACCTATGCTTTGATTTAAGAACTAAATGCCCATGTAAAAATTTGGCTCTGCATTTTTCTTATTGTGATAAAGCAAATGAATCACTCTGGGGCTTCCATGCTGATGGCACTGGTGGATGTCATTTGCAGAGCGTGCTTTGGGTGAGTAGACAGATGTTGCTGTTAGTGGTGAAGAGAGCTATTCAGCGATGTCTTCACAAAAGGGTCACACACAGCTCTTGCGTGAAGCCTTGTACGATCATTTCCCCCTTTATGCAATACCTGTCTGACACGGGTATAATTTTGCTTTCAGGGCGATCTTTCCGGCTCACTAGGGCCTGCAGAATGAAACCTGTAGTCTATGAAGCATAAAGATGTAAGTTAATTATCAAGAGTTCAGTGTTTTCCATCACTTCCCCATGTCCTTGACATGCTTCTGAGAGAAGTGTGTTCTGTTAGTTGCAAGAGTGCTCAAGTCAGTTGTCTGTAGCACAGAAAGCCCTGCGGTATGGACAAGAAAGACTTGATGACGAACCAAAAGCAAAGGAACAGCTGTAAGAATTCATTTCTGACTCTGAACCATGACTCCTCATGCTTGGGATAAATGTATCCAGTTATGCTGACACAGGAGCCAAGGGCTTTCTTTAACTCCACCATAGAAGCACACCTATAGATAAAAATTCCTATTTCTCAACCTTCAGTACAATTTGTACAGTTACACTTTTAAAAGCGTGATGGTGCTGTTCTTTCTCTTTAGGAAAACATCTCTGAGGGAAAATATGTTTGTGCTGGATGCATGGCTTAGTTTTGTGTTTTATTGGTTTATTGCTGCCTTTCACTGCAGTTTCTAAGATAAGGTTTCTCAGCCTTCCAGCAGTAACCTTACAGATGATTCATGTGGAAATGGACTGACTTTACTCTGAATGTGTATGTTCTCACCAGTGGTTCTGCTTCCACGTGCTCACAATAGCATGGCACGCTGCCAACAGCCAAGATTTTGGTTGTGCACTATGTTCTGTCTTCTCTTGCTCCTTGCAGCTTGTGCAATCAATGAAAGTGATGTGGCGTCTGTAAGGAAGGGAGAAGCTATTTGCTTCTTGAACATAATCTTGTCTTACAGTTCACAGCTGGGAATAGGAAGTTTTTGCTAGATGGTTGGTGTGAAGAACTGGGAATCCTTCCAAGTCTCCTTTGGAGTGGAATTTGTTCAGTTTCAAATACCATCTGAATTCCTGGGTCTAGTGCAATTGGAGAAAAAAAAAAAAGAAAATTGGTGATACTGTACTGATTGCTTTAAGTGGAGAGTAAGTGGTTGTTACCTGTGTAAATAAACTTTAGTCCTGTTTGTTATTTCCTTTGTTTTCTGCAGAGCTGAACTCCACTGGTAATTCATATGCAGTAAACATACTTAGTAAGGTACCTGAAGTCCTTTATCATGTAGTCTCTTACAAGTGTTTTCTGTGACCTTGCGCATCCATGCAGGTTGATGTGTAGTAGATACTTGCTTTAGTTTATGGTGATGATACTTATTTAAGAAGATAAAGTTAATTCAATATTAGTATACTATTTATCAATAAATTTGTTTTAAGACTGCATCATTTTACTGTAGTGAAAAGCCCATGCCACTCTGCATTCCCCAACTGCTTTTGATGAGTGTATGCTCTTTAAGAGAGAAACAGAACTTCAAAAACACTTATTTATCAATTCATTTATTTTGAGACTGTGTAACCGGAAAAACCTGGTGGTTTCATTGTATTTCTGCTGGAGTTTATTTTATTCCTTTTATGTCACTCAGGGTTGTCACTGAAATTGAGAATTTTCCCAGTTTATTGAACAGGAGTAATAACTCTGGGTGTAGAGTTTTGCAAGTATGTAGCACATAGAAGAACACAATGCAAACCAGAAAAGTGATGCTTTCAAAGTATCCTGTAAAATTGTAGCATTGTAATGGCCTTGAGTTGCACCGTGGGTGTCCAGAAGAATTTCTCCTCAGAGTGGTGAGGCATTGGAGTGGCCTGTCCAAGGAGGTGGTAGAGTCACTGTCCCTGAATGTGTTCAAGAAACGTGTAGATGCGGTACTAATGTTGTTTAGTGGGCATGGTGGAGATGGGTTTGGGGTTGGACTAGATGATCTTAGAGGTCTTTTCCAACCTTAATGATTCTGTGATTCTATGCAGTACAAAGTGGAATGATTATTATTTGAGGGACTCCAGCCCTCAGAGAGGGCCATACGTTTCCTCAGGCTGCAGCTCTGCAGAGAGGAGGAAAGAAAAATAAAGGTTTAAAGGAATCACTCTTCTCTTGAGAGCACGCTGATGCAGCCAGTGCTGTCATCTTTGAGGAAGTGCTAGGATCTTGCGGCATCACCTATTTCTGGTCTGTTTATGTGGGATTATATTACTACTTATCCCTGGATGAGAGTGAGCACAGGACTGTTCCTATTCCACTCAGTATCACAGAGCCAAGGCAGCACCTGTTACAGCCACGCAAGACCATCTCCTGTGAAGTCTGCACTTCATATGATATTGTTGAATCCAGCTGTAAGCTCTGTAAGTGAAGAGATAGAGGGAGAGTGTAAATTCGTGAACCTTTCTGTTCCTGAACCCACTGACATGAGTTAGAGGTGGTGATGGGTGGTGTATGCCAGGTTCTAGACAGCCCTTCTCCTTCTCATGGGCCTGATGTGAGTGGCACTGTCCAGGGTCAAGACTGTGATGGAGCCTTGTCCTTCTGGGCTAGTAGCTTAGTGCTGGGCCAGGCTGGGGGCGTATGGCAGAATTCTCTGTTTGCTGGTAAGCTGTTGGTGTCTCACGGGCTGGATGTAGTTGCCACTCGGGCTTGTAGTGAAGCTTTACTCTGCTGCACTTCTTTTTCTTTGAGGCTTGATAGCAGAAGTTCCTGGAGTTCATTAATTTTGAGGCACTTTTAACTTGGTTTAAATACTGCAACACATGAGAGCGTATTTCACGATTTTGAGAAAAATGGATAAAGTGTTAAAGTACATATTCTGAAAATGTTCCACAAAAAGAAGGAAGAAAATAAGAATTCTTGCCAGTAATTCTGTTACCAGAACCCATGATCTTCCTTTTCCTACTGATGCAAGTGGGCCAAAGTGCAGTAAAAGCAATAGGAAAATGAACTAAAAGTAAAGCAAGAGCTTCTGTAGCACGCCCTACTAGATGGGTGTGTAACTGGAAAACTTCCAGTCCCTTTTACTGCTTAACTGCTTGCATTTTGGTCTGTTTTCTGCGGTGTCCCAGAAGTGCCCCTGTTTTGAATGATCAGAGTGTTGACAACCTGATATTTTGTCTCTCTGTTCAAGTACTTGAAGAATGGCTCCAATGGAAAGAATTCCTGGTAGGCAGACATCCCAAGCCTGCTTGGTGGATTTCGGTTTATGCGATGACTAGCTGCAAACTGGCAAGTGCCTGTCTTCAGGATTTAATTCACTTCAGAGGAAATTATTTATTCTGAGTTGAAACTATTGCTTTAGAGCTACTACTGTAGTAACTTCTAGCAGTACTTCTGTAGCAGAACTGTATCCGACTGCCAGTGCTAAAATGCCTCGTTAACATGGCATATTTTCAAGTAATCTTTAATGGTGATAAGGAATTAAATGCAAATAAGGCAGAAATCACTGTGGTATACATATCAATATTGAAAAAGGTAATTATACTCCTAAGAGGATTTTGATACCTCTCTCTAGTTGCTGATGTAAGTACAGGAAGATTATTGGAAAATTCAATTTTGTATGGACTTTAATCTCAGTAAGTTAGACTTAAAACAGTGAAAATATCCTATCCTTTAGTGGTGCAGTCCCATGGGTGTTTAAGTGAAAGAAACTGAATTAGCACACCTCTGCCTTGCGTTGCTTTTGGCACTCATGGAGTTTGATGGTGAGGTGCATCAGGGAGCTGACCTGACTGACAACTAGCTCTTATTTCTCTTTGGTTAACTTTAAGTCAGATAAGTTCTCTGAGCTGACTCACTGCATTACAGCATGAGTTCCAGAGGACAGGCCAAAAGCAGGACTGCAGCAACCTGAGTTGAGATTGCCTGAAGGTGTGGTTTCTTGTTATTCTTGATCCTGTCTCTCATTGTGGGTTGCCTCATATCCTTTCCTCTTCCGGTAAGGGTGGCTAAGGTGTGTATTTCATGTTGGCTGTGCTGGCTGTTTGTGCTCTCAGCCTGATGTTTTTCAGAAGCTTTCAGTTTGCAGGAAAGTGAAAACTTTGTCTGGGTTTTGGTCCAGGTTGAAAGAAAAACTTCAGGATGTCCTACCAGCTAAAAGTTCAGAGATTCAGGCACTCAAACTGAAATCTGTGGCTATGTCTTTGTTAGCAAGTCAGACTATCGGTGGACACCGGAACTCAGTTGCCTCTGCTGTTGGAAAACTTCCTGCATGCTTTTGGCCTGGGGCAACTGCTATTCTCTCAGTAGTGATCCTGATAGCCAGTCTGAAGGCAGCAACCTGAGGCTGAGAATGTAAGGAAGATGTAGGATGTTCCACGCCAGTGAGTCATCATGCGGAAGTGTAGTCCAAGGCATGTTTGGTCAGCATTGCTTCACTGGCCTTCTAGTTTAGGTGCAATGAATATGTTTCTTTGAGGAAATCTGAAGCTTCTATTGACAGTTGAGGACATGCAGAGTTGCTGAGCCATATGCATTCCATGGAGGTGGCTTAAAAATCTTACAGCTGGAATTACGAATTCACAGCAGGCAACCTGGCTTACAAATTTACACTTCTTGTTATAGCAGTTCACTTATATGATGGACAGTGAGCAACTACTGGGAGTCTTAGGCCTCAGAAGCCATCAGGCAAATAATCCAGTAATATGTGCTCTCTGTAGGAAAGGAATTTTTCCAAAAAACATCTGTTAGGCTATACTTGAAATCTAATTCTATGTCATTTCCAGCAGGGATCATAAATTACTTAATACCTGCCTATAATATGCAAAAAGTCATGACCAAATATGATGTAAAAAAATTATTTTCCATTTTACTACAGTTGGACTTCCAATAAAAATGTGAGGCAGAACTGAGAGAGCACCTCTCTGTCTCTCTTTTGACAGAAGGTAAAATATTTTTCAGATTAGTAGTGCAGAGCAGCAATATTATGTTGAAATTAGTTATATTGGCAAGCCTTTGGTGTGGAAAATGAAGAGACTGAGAAATGAGAACTGTGGAGGTAGGGTCAACAAAGATGTTTTGGGAGCTAAATTTGGACTCATTTGCTCAATGCTGGCAAAACTGGCCTGTAAATTTTGTAGTTTAATATGCTGGCTTTGCATCCAGGTATCTTTGGGCAAATCTAAGTATTCCTGGAAGGGATGGGCTGGTTACTGTGATCAAAATGAGCGTGTGAGTAGGTTGTGGTGGACACTTATTTATTTATTCATTCATTCCCCCATTGTTTCAAGTGTTTCTTAATGCTCAGTGCCTGACTGATTCTTTCTCCTCTTTTAGAAGCTTAAGAGGAAGCTGACACAGAGGAATTAACATGTTAGTACTTTACAAATGCAGAATAAGATGCATTTTTTTTTTTGCCAGCTGTGCCAGCTATCTAGTTTGTGTAAAGCTGGCAATTACTCAGACTTGCATCTGTGTAGCTTTCCTATTCATGTTAGTTACTGTTCCAGGAAAAAGATAAATCTATTTTTAGCATAAATGACTGTTATCTTACCAGTTCATCAATTGAACTTGAATGGAGTTCAAAGCCTAGGTGGAATCTTGCAGTTAGATCTTGCATTTTGAGTTATTGTAGTTGATTGGTACCAGGCCATTTAGAATATTAACTGTATCCAGAAATTATTTGGGATGAGAACGATTGTATTAAAACAGTAACCTAAACCTTCTTTATTCTATATAAGGACCACTGATTTGGCAGTTGGAACTGCGTGAGCTTCATCTGGTAGTATCTCCTAGGTTAAGCAGTGGGCTTGCTAGCCTGGGATTTACAGTCTGCTATGATTATGGAAACCTAGCTGGTAGATTGGTTTGTAGTCAGAATGACAGCATGTTGTTATACAGTAGATCTAGTCTAGATTGGCTTGTTTTATTGTGTTGAGTATTTTTGTTTGTTTTTCTCAAATACAATGTTTGATTGCATTCCTGTTTTTTCTATTCTTTTGGTATTTGTTTTTACTAAAAAATGCAACGGTATGTAAGACCTTTAAAATGCATAACCTTGTTTGCAGTTATGGTGATAATTTTGTTTCTGAAATGGTTTTGGAACAATGTTTTTTGTTTTTTTTTTTTCCTAGATGTTGAGATCGGCAGTGTGGTAGGTTGGTGAATGTCCGTGTATAAATACTTCAGAATTAAGTTCAACACTTACGGCCTTTTGGGCATTTTCTTTCAAAGATTCTTTCATCTGCTGCAGTGCTGGTCATTTGTATTTGTGGGTAATATATCTGCTTGTGGATTTCATCTACAGACAATAAGGCATTTCAGAGGGGACAAACAGCAAGCTTGTCAATTTAGGGTTAGTGAAACCAGAGGAATATAGAGAGTAATGTGACAGAGAGAGAGAGTAATGTGACTTGCTCGGCACATGTCCCCAGAACACTGGTCACAGCCCAGGCTTCTAGAGTTCTAGAAGCATTTGGACAGCACTCGCAGACAGAGAGTTTGAATTTTGGGTGGTGGTGTGTGGAGCCAGGGGTTAGAGTCAATGACCCTTGTGGGGCCCCTTCCAACTTGGGATATTCCATGATTCTGTGGTTGCCTGAGGTTGGCAGTAGATTGCAGATGGAGGTGAGGGTAGCACTCAGATTTCCTGAGTGAGAAGTCTACTAGATCACATCTGCTTCCAGTGCGATCATTGATTTAGATATGATTAATTTCTGTTCAGTTAAGGAAATATGAGCATCTGTGACTTTTAACATCAAATCAAAAGGAAATAAGTTTTAAAAATGGAATGGTTCAATACTGATTCTACTGCAGTAATTCAACATCAGTATCGTAGCAAAATGAAAGCAGCTTTTGGTGCTAAAATTGTATTAAAAAGTTGCTTTTCTTTGGAGGTAACATTTGAATATGTGTGTGTTCATATAGAGAGTAACAAAGCAGCAGTGAGTCAAGGCTGTTCTTTTTGCTCTGCAGCCGAGTTGAATGCAAATGAAATCATGGCTGTTGGAGACTACTTGGAGTTACCACTGACAAAGCCAAAGGCAGACTTGCTTATCGGACCTGTTCAATCTAGTTTTGCAGCGATTACCAGCCATCATGCCAAATGTTAAGAATTCAGCTCAGATGAGTCATATCCGTTTTCTGCTGCGGGATGTAGTGGTGCAGTTACTTGTGAGGCTGGGCAGTTAGTGCTGTCTTGTTGGCACATGGTGTTGTGGAGAGACCAGTAGTAATTTTAGGTATGTAGTATTCTCTAGTGAGATTTTTTTAATGTTAGTTTGCAGGTTAATAGTTGTTACTTGAGAAATTTGAGTCTGGAAAAATCCAGAAATTGAAATAACTCTTTATACACACACATTCCTTCCCCCTAGTTATTTTGGTAGAGCAACCAGCATAAAAGCTTTGTCCTTTTTAATAAGAAGGAGGCTTAGGTCTACTCGTCTACCCCTTCTTCGCTGACTCCTCTTGCTATACCGCTCTTACTTCTGACAGATGTGAAACACAAGGGGTTACTATGTGAGCAGTGCTCTGCTTGACTAAAGCAGAGTCATATCTCAAATTCTGAATGTAATTTTAAACTTGATCTGCCTAAAAGAGTGATGAGTCTCAGGTGAATTAAAGCAGCCTGGATGGATCTGTGTGTCTGAAGTTAGATGTGCTAGTTCTGATAAAGCTGCTCTGCTTCTTGTTCCAAAAATCTAGCTTAATCAAGAAGCTGGATCAAAATCAAAACTTGTGGGAAAAGCTAATATATGTCAAATTCCAGGTATTTCCTAAGTGAGTACTACATTTTATTTTATTTTAGTTACAGTGGGAGAAAAAAAAAAGCAACAACAAAAACTGTAGTTACTGACCTTGAACCCATGAGAGACGTAGCTAGCAGCAGTGCTTGTGCTGTAAGCTAACTCTTAGGTCTGAAACCTTATCCCAGGCTGGAGCTTCCTTTCTTTCTGCTGGAGGTAAGTCCCTCCTCCTTGATCGCTTACTAATGAGGCTGTTTACATTTTTAAAAGGATTTGAAGCCTCTATATCACAGGGCGAGGATTGCGTAAGTCCACGCTGCTGCGGAGAACTCTGCAAAGTGGGGCAGTCTCAGACAAGTTCTGTGAATTGTGATGGCAGTAAGTGGTAGCACCATGTGCTGAATTAGCACTGTGTGTTGGTTTCTGTTGGAGGCTCGCTTGTTTAAATTCGGAATACTTCAAAGTAGAGTCATCACTAGAATTTGGATGTTATTTTCTGCATGAAGTAGATATTTCTATGCACTGTTTTTGCTGGAGCTCAAGGGATCTTCCAAATTAAGTTCGATCAGGTTTGTGGTGTTTACTGTGCCCTTCTCCACTGTGGTCTGAAGTAACTGTTCTCTGTGTGGTTAAGTGCTGCAGGTGGTAGAAGGGACTCTGATTTTTCTTTCTTACTTTGCGAGGACTGTATGCAGAACTCATGCTTGCAACTTACGTATTGGTGGGGTCTGACCAAACCCTGATGGTTGTGTTTGACTCGTGAAGACTTTGTGCTGCTGCTAGTGGAAAAAGTAACTTAGCTGTGTTTTGTAGTAAAAGAAGGAAGAAAGTGGTTTTGGTTGGCTCTCTCTCTCTCTCCCTCCTTGGCCCTTTTTCCTTTCTAAGAGAAAGAGCTGGAAATTGATAAGGTGTAAGGCAGATAGGAACAGAATCAGTGGCATGTATTCTTGTTTTTCAAGGATTTCTTAGAAATTGATCATAAGCTTTGTAATAGAAATCATATTTTGAATTTAAAAGGGACTATTTTTGAACCTCATTTGGTAAAACAAATAAGGGGAGAGTAACAATGAATACTTAAGACATAGGATACATACATTTATTATAATGCCTTTGCTAGAGATAGTGAATTTATTTTTGTGCCTGTAGGGAAAGAACACTTTGCTACCTGGAAACCTATGAGCAGCAAAGCACTTGATCATATTGGTTTATTGTGAGCAATATTGGCTAGTGCGGTCACTAGACAGTAAAAACAAATGAATGTCCAAAGACTCAAATGGAGTAAATGCTGCTGGACATACTCATTTTCTAATCTGTTATGATGCATATCAGAGATTAGAGGTATTGTGATTAAATTTCTGAAAACTTCATGGGAGTAATAAAATAGAAAAGACACTGTTAGGTATTAATAAGAAAGAAAGAAGAACTAGAAAAGTCGCTGTATGAATCTATGGTGTCATATCTTCATTATCACCCGCATCTCTGCTCATCTTGTTTCAAAAATGAATTTGTAATTTGGTCAAAGAGACAGAGAGACAAGGGGAATGAGGAGGATCGTCAGAAGCATTCGTGGTTGTTTTTTTTTTCTATACAGAGGCAGACAATAGATATGTCCTCTTCAGAAAGAAAACAAAAATATGATGTAATGCAAGATTAGGAATGAGAAGGAAAGAACTAATGGCAAGCAATTACTCATTTTTAATTTAAGTCCTTCTAGCTCATCTGTAAGCAAGTTTAGAAGAAGCTAAAGGAAATACTTTTCCATGCAAAGACAAAGTCAAGTTGTTTATCTCATTGGTGTAAGGTGTTGTGAATGTGAAAAGTATTGGTTTCAAAAAGACTAAAATAACTGGGGCATAAGTTTGACAAGACTTGTTATGAACGATGGACCCAATATGGCTGAATGACTCAAACTCTTTAGACTGTTGAATTTCTGGGAGCTTTTAAGATGTACCAGGTGGCTCTGCAGTTGCTCTGTTTCTTTTTTTCTTCCCTAATCATTATTGTTTACAGTGGTAGAGGTGAGATACTGGACTAGATGGGCTTCCTGATCTGGCATAATGTGATTATCCATAAGGCTAAAATGGCAGAGTTCATTCACAGATGATGTTAACTAGTAAATTTTCTAACTAATTTGCTACAGAAATGAGATTGTAAACGTTATCCAGAGGTAGACACAAATGTGAATAAGACCAATCTATTTAATGCCAGTCATTGGACAGGTGGGGGCAGATCATCAGTTAATTTAACCTAATTCACAGTAGCACGCCAGTTTATTCTGTCCATGGAAATGGTATCCGTCTGGCATCTGAAATAGCAGGAAGGCTGTCTATAAACCCAGTGACATATTGACTTTTCTATGCTTTCTCTGCGCACTACTGCACCGCCACCTGGCTGTTCTCTTCAGCTCCATGACTGTGGAGCTCCATGAGCTCTAGGGCCTTGGGCAACCTGATCTAGTGGTGGGAGCCCTGCCTGTGATAGATGATCATTAAGATCCTTTCCAACACGAGCCACTCCATGATTCTCTCAGGAGGCTTTTGTCTGGAACAGCAGACTTTAGTTTGTTTGTGGGTCACTTTCAAAGTGTAGCTAGTTAATTTGGTGTTTAAGCTCTTTTTCTTTCTTTTTTTTTTTTTTTGGCCTGAAGCATGGGGAGAGTTTTGCAACTTGGAATTGGGATCTGTAGAGGAGAACCAAGAATAGGAGCAGGGCTAGAATTGACTGCTGGGTGTATCCAAGAAGACCTCCCTGAACATGCTGAGACCTCAGAATTACTTGAGCCTCCTAGTGCCCAGGCTCTGCAATGGTGAGGAGATCCCTAGGGAACTTTGGCACACAGTTTTCACAACTGAGTTTCTGCCAATTACATCTTTCTGTTAAAAGTGATGCCTGTAGGTATGGTGAAGGTAGATAAAAGCAGTACAAGAAAATGCAGTTGATACAGTTGTTGTGAGTAAAGGACATATACTAATCACGTCTCTTTGGTGTTAAATCTCTGGATATTTTGCCCTGAGATAATTTTCAGCCGGTGGGAATTGAAATGTTTGTTTTTAAAAGTTCTTATCGGTAAGCTAATACCTCTGCCCTTCAGTAACTGTCTTACTGTTGATTCAAGCGGAAGAAAGTGTGGTTTATACAGAGTACTTCTGAAGGCAAAATCCTTCATTACACCTCCTACAGCATAACTGTCTTGTAACTTGGGCTTATGAGGAAGGTTTTGTATATGGTGCTTCTAGGAACTTCTGGGTGGGGATGGAGAAGCATGATGCAATCCTTCATTTATGCAAAAATACTGTAAGTATGTCAGAGACATCTAGAACATGCAGGAGTAAAAACACTTCATGGAGCATTTTGTTTTACTTTTGTGTAATTTGCTTTCAATGCTAAAATGAATCTCTATGGTTGAGAATGGCCTGTGCAAATTTTCCACTTCTTTTATTTTGAAAAAATTGGAGAGAGGCAGCTTTCTACCTGTTTCTATTTATCAGCTGCAGCTAAGCGCATTTTCTTAATAGGTATTTGTTGTCTATTTTATTGTGAATGTTAACTCCTCTATTTCATGACAGCTTCTCTAATGTACAGTCAGAAAGTACTGGAGCTGACCTACATACACAGACTGTTTGGAATTACTTGCAAGCTAGATACCAGCATGAAAGCATTCCCATTTTAATTGATTTAAGCATAATTAAATTGTTATATACTTTAAATGCAAAGAAAACAAAGTCAGCATTCTAACTGTGTGGTGAAGTCCAAAGCAGCAGCGCAGTATGTTTTTTGTTAAATGAGTATGTTCAATGTAGCATGGTTTGCAAAAACGAAAAGGAGCAATGCAAATCACGGAGGAATGCAGGGTTAACAGGGGTTCTGCTAATCCACCTTGAACTCCAGGCAGTTGAACTGGCTGCCTTGTGAGTGCCAGACAGAGACCTCTGCTGTTTTTCATGTGAAGCTCTCCTTCACACAGGACAGAGCATGCATTCTTTTTGTAATAGTATACGCTACTGGCTCATTCATTCTGTGACTGCTATCAATTGCGAAGTCTTCCCTTCTTCCCGCATGGTCTAGGCAGATTTATGTGATTTCAACACTCCTAAGCATAGAGTATAATAAAAACTCACATTATTTTCAGTCTTCCACATCAGTTCCACTCTTGTCCTTCAGTATGCTTCCCAAATTAGTGTCATAGAAAAATTTTAGCAGTGTTGATATGCAAATCAGGAATGTAAATATGTGCCTGCGCAGATCCTTGTGAGAGGGTGCTGCAGTTTGCCACTGTATCATTGGTAAATACTCTCATCCTATAAGAAAGAATAGTGTGTTTTTGCTAAACTTGGAGTTTATTTTAAAATGTTCAAGAGCAAAGCGCAAAAAGTAGTAGTGAGCAGTTTAAATTCCTAAGCTGTGAGTCCTTCGCTAAGGAAAGACAGCACAGAATATTGCCAGCTCAGTAGTTATGATATGGTGCTTTTAGATGAAGCTACTCAGGCAGATTTTTTTTTAACAGAATATGAATCAGTATGATTACTTTGCAGAAGAGCTACTGAGAATGTACTTTTTTTTTTTTGATCAAACCTATTTAATAACATTTGTGTGTTTTTAAGAGATGTTGGTGTTTTCTATTAGAAAACCTGGCATGTGGGCCTCCCTAAGCCCTTGGGCATTTTTCTCCTCAGACAGTGTCTTTCTGTTCGTGGGAAAACATGGAATGCTGCAGTGAAAGAGTAGCAATTTAGTTTCTTGGGTAGGGTGGTGAGAACCAGAAATGGTAAATGTATTCTATACCTTTCATTCAGATGAGGCTTGGGGCTTAAAATTCTCAAACACTGTATCATTTATGACATTTTCGCTTTATGATGGAAATACTTTCTTGAGTAAGTAAAGACTCTTAAATAAACACATTTTTTACATGCCTTAGAATACTTCTGTTCCCAAGTTTGGAAGCATGGGAAGATCCACATTTTATGCATTCCAGCTGTTGTTCTTCATACTCTTAAAATATTATGTATGTATTTTTCAATCTGTGCTCACTGCTTAGGGATTTTCTATGTTTACACCATATTTGGTATGACTAGGGAGTTACCATTTCTCAATCATGAGTTGAAAATAATGTTGTAAGAAATAATTCTACATATTTGGATTAGAAACACTTTTGGACTTTTTATCAGCTTAGTGGACAGGGCTCTGCCCTACTTAAGAGACTGAGAAGCATTGTCTCAGCCTGGTTTAGCCTTGTAGTTTGGCTTTGCCCGTCTTTGGGGTAGCCCACATTTCTGGTAGCACCTGTGGAAAAAGAACAACGAAAAAACTGAAAGGAGCAACTAAAAATAAGAGCTTTCAGATAGCAGGGACATACCTCAAAGAAAATTGCTTCCAGAAAATATGTGCTACTTCTTAAAAGAAGTTTTAAAGTAAACCCTAGAAGGTGGTTTTGTCAAGAGGAAGAAAGAATAGAGTGATGCCCTTTGAAAGGACAGCTTGTGCTCAAGTGAGGAAACACTTGAGCTGAAAAAACATGAACTATGGCAAATGTAATGTAAGCTGTAACAAGAGTTTAATAAGCCTCTCAAAATAGTTTGAGAAATACTTGCTGAAGTCAGACTTGAGCATTCTCAAATGCTTCGCCAACAGGGAGCAAGCAAGGGATCCTGTGCAATCAGGATTGGAAAGGAAAACTTGAGAAAGGTGCAGCTTTCCTTCTGTGGTCTTATGAAAGACTTTCATTAAGAGGACAAGTCTGAGGAACTGACTTAGATTTAAGTTGCTAGGAGAAAAGGCTTTACAATAAGCTGATAAATAGTAATAACTTACAAAAACCTATGTGTTGATGTCTCCTGTTCTACAGGAGCTCCAGTTGAAAAACATGGTGCTGTTAGTTATGGTGTGTGACTTCTGATTTCAGTGGCTGTTGTCACAGTAGAAAAGGGAGACAATAATGTAATATCAGTAGAAAAATGGGCTGAAAATACAAAGAGCAGATAAATCTCATAGACGTATGGACAAAATCTGGCTGTAGGGAAGAGCTGAAGATTCTTAAGAGACAAAATGACTGCAGCTGAGATATTTATTCCCTTGAAATGGATGAACTGTTGAAGTCTTGCAACAGAAAATCAGTTTGGCAATGTATCAAGGTTACCAGTAGTAAAATGTGCTGTTGAAAGGATTGCTCTGTGCTTTCTTTTTGAATTAGACCTTTCAGAGGATTTGTCAGCAGTGTGGTGGTGATGTTTGCCGGTGTGCAGGCTAGTCAAGACTGTAAAGGGCTAACTGTAAAGAGTTGTACAAAGTATAATGGTACCAGGCAATTAAGCAGTTAAGGGAAAGCTGAAGTTCAATGATAGTGAATGTGAAGTGACATATGAAGAAAAGCAGTTCTAATTATGCACATGACATTAAGCATTAAATTAGTTGTTGCTCTTCAGACTTAAAGCTAGTTCAAGAGTTTTCTTAAAGTGTCTCTGGATTGCTGACTAAGAAAGATTGGTCTTTATTTGTCCCACTCTTGCAGTGTTGGCTGCTGGCTTCTTGCAGAGATACTGGGCTAAATGGAGCTTTGATCTGATCCCTCTAGCTGTTGTGATGAAGCCATAAGTTGTTTTTGAAGGTTGGAGGTTGACCTGCTTAGATATTCTTATCACATAAATATTCTTATCACATTGAGTTCCCCAAACAAGTTATGGTCAAATTTTATTAGAAAATTGGGGAAAAAAAAGACAAAATTAAAATATTTATCTTAGAAAAAAAATAGATCAGTAAGTTAGAAATAAACAGAATAAATAAATAAAAGTAAAAAGAACTTTTCATCAACTTTCCTCTTGCCACTTCTGTCTTCAAGGTGGGTTATTTCCTGGCTTGGTTTTAATGAACTCGGCACCAAAGCTGCACGATAAACTCCAAAGCTGTAGCAAGATCTATGGCTCCTTTAGAATTCAGGAGAATTTCTCTCCACCACCTCTGAAGCTTGCCTGTTTGCTTTTCGTAGGACTGCCCTTCCTTCTCTGAGCTCATCTGTTGGCACGCCTGTGATCCCCACAAGTTCTTTCTTCCTGAGCAGTCTGTCACATCAGAGAACGTATAATCTAATCACTCCTTCATCTCATGTGTCTTAAACATAAAAAGCACGTAACATGAAAATAATCACACAGGCACTATCACATCACTTACTTATTTGTGTGGGTGTATTTTATTTATATATATATTTTTTTCCCTTGATCTTGTTCAGGCTGAAGGAGTGCTTTGTCTACATTGGGGGGAAAATAATTAATATGTGTAGTTTCCCAACAGTGCACATCTACTGGACAACACTTCTAAGTCTGGAAGTACTGAGTTGCTGTAGATTGCATTGCTTTCCTTGACTTTTCCTTGTGCTTGGGGGTTGTTTAAAAATACATTAGTATCAGTGCAGGTCTTACTGGCCTTCGAATGTGCTTGAGCCTTCAGCTGAGCCACATGAGTTCCTTCATTGGGTTCTGAGTCCTTTTCTAATGTAAAGTTTTAAGTTGTGAGAATAT
Organism: Numida meleagris; assembly: GCF_002078875.1. Taxonomy (NCBI): domain Eukaryota; kingdom Metazoa; phylum Chordata; class Aves; order Galliformes; family Numididae; genus Numida; species Numida meleagris. The sequence goes on from NC_034411.1 coordinate 54,573,331, forward strand.
TTAGTATTTCACATTCTTGATATTAGGGAGCCTGTTTCACTAAAATTGATACAGATGCAGTGAGCCCGAACATATTGAGGTTATTTTTAAATAAATGGTTCTTTGTTTGGTTGTCATCTTTTTATTCTTACCTAATCCTGAGTTCCTCCTACATGCATCAAACTGAGAGTATTTTTTCTTAATTTTTGGGGGTTGGAATCATGTGATAACATCATATTCCTTTGTCTTGGGCCAAGATGGATTGTATTTTGTTCAGTCTTAAGCTTTCTCTTTTTTTCCTTCTCCAGTTGTCTTCAGATCATTGATAGACTGCCATGCAGTTTGCTGTTAGTTCCTACACGCTCCTCTTTTATGTTTATCGCCTACGTTTTTCGCCTCTCATTTGTTTATCTAACATCTATATGAACTTCCATTCTGTTACCAGTTACTTGCTGTCTTCTGCTGTTTTCTTCAGTAAGAATCCTCTGTTTTGCTCCCATCCGCCTTGTATTAGATTAGAATTAGAGATTCTATTCCCTTCATGTACTTGAAATGTAGCACAGGATTTCACTCATCTCATTGGATATCAGCTATGCTAGGTCTAATAAAGACGTGGGGAGGGTCAGAACCACCCCTACTAGTTAACTGTTAAAGACTTTATTGAAGATGAAATCACACCTTTTACTTAGTGTTTGTCTAGGTTCATTTTTGAATTCAAGACAAGTTTGAGTCAGTTTAGTTTTCCAAGGAGCACTGGGCTTAATACAAGTGTATGGGCAAGATGGTTCTCTGTATTGGAAGGTGACACACTGCCTCTGCTTTGTGCTACACAGCAAACTGAATTGGACATTCCCCAGACTGGCGTGCCTGTTGTTCACGTGCTGGAAATGTGAGCTCAGGAATTCCCCTTCAAGTAGGTTGCAGGATTGGCTTTAAATTGTACTTCAGTGATGCAGGATCTCTGCTTCCATTTCATAAAAGTAAATTACCTGATCCAGGGTTACTGCAGAAATTTAAAGAAAGCTTCCCCGAGCACTGGCGTCACAAGCACTGTACTGACCTTGTCTGCTGGGGTTGTGACATAAGGTGCTGAAATAAGGATCCTGAATGGAATGTTATGCAGTGGAAGTCTGTGATAGAAAATTGCTAATGCATCTTTTGATTATCTTTTAGTGATTTTGCTTGTATTTTGCACGTTAATTGTAGCTTCTACAAATATTTTGCTGTTCCTCTAACATCTGGAGCTCAAGTGTGTGGTCCGTGCCCACTTTTCCTCCTGTATACCCAAGCCTCAGACACCTCTACAAAGCCCTTTTTCTGGCTAGCCTCTCCCAACAGACTGGCTTGGGCAAACAGGTTTCCTGAGAGGTCAACCATTCATTCCCCTATGTTGAGGTGTCCTCATCTGAGTGACTCCCATCAGCAGCTTCCGATGAGATACTTTGCATGAGATACTCCTGACAAGTTATGCCTGATTCTACTGATGCTGACAAGTCAGTGATGCTATGGTTTGCACAGCAGAACCAGATCTATGGAGCTGCACTCATGTGGTACTGTGATTTCCAGAGCAGGCTTCCTACCTCAGGCAGGCAGTCTCTTGATAGGGAGTAAGGTATCTGTGTCAAAGACAGAGAACCATAAAGGAGTTTGTGAGGATGTCTTCCATTTGATCATTTCTGAAATTTCACCTAATAGGGAATGCCATCATGGCTTACTGAGATTGTTGTTATTACTGCAATATGAAAAAAGCTTGGCACTCAAACTTACATTCAAATAAATTTGGCCTATATTTGTGTCTCTGTCAAAAGAGTTTTAACCCCCAAGTGGAAAGGAACCTTAAATATTAGTTTATCCCAGAATTTGCTGATAATAATTAGCTTTTATTTTGTCCTGATTAATTGTGGGACAATGAATATGAAGCAACAACTGTGCACCAATTAATCAGAAGATAGCAGCAAACATAAACATTCATCAATTTTATAACTGATCTGTTTGTATTCATTGTTCTTCCTGGCAGCACTGTTGTAAGCAGACGGTATCAGAAAGTAGGGTGTATGTGTATAATATCTTGGAGTGTTTGTTTAAACATTCTTCTTTGCTCTGTAATATTTTAAACAATAAGCAGGAGTTGAACTTTGGCCACTGCATTTCTTAGTGACTAAAGGCATTGGTAATAACCAAGACTAAAAAGCTTTATGTGTACTAAATGGACACTTCCCTTTGACTACATTAATGTATGTTATCCTAAGTTTTTACAATTTGCTAAGAAAGAGTAACTAGTAGAGATGTTATGTATGAAGTTCATGATCTTTGTACGTGTAGTATAAAAAGGTGTAAGTGGATTTACACTGCAGGTCAGAAATGTTTGTCAGACAACTGTAATATATGCCAGCCTTCCCAGAGATGAGTCCTTGGGCTTCTACTGCTTCTCAGGCAGAAAAATTGAAGCCAGTTGCCTCTAATTCTGTCACACGGATCTGCTTTCTGAGATTAATTAGAAGCATACTCTCTGTGCAGTAGTGTTTTGTTTGTTTGAATGTGTTGTGTGACTGTACTTTGATCTGTTTTTGGTATAGACATCAGTTAGCCTAGTAACTTGAGGTATGACTGCTTGGTGGTTGTAGTTATGTCTGCAGCTCAGTGTGGTTATCCATGCTAATTTGTGAGCAAGCAGCTTTGTTACAGACAGCTTGCTTATGGTCAGGTAGAACTTGTGGTGGTTTGTGAAATGGACACCAAGAGCTCACTGAGCTGCATGCTGCTGCATTAACGCTGCTTCTGTATCTCAGCCAGAGCTGCGCTCGCTTCTCATGCACGCATTTATGCTCCAGACTCATCAGTATAGGCATGGCAGTTGCTTTAAGAGGTGAAGGAGAAGGCTGTGACTAGACTGACTTTAATGTTCAGAAGCTAGCAAAACATAATAATTTGCTGTAAGATTTATTATGAGGCTCTGTATCTATAGATGTTCAAGATAACTAGTAAAAAAGAGCATCCTGTGCCTGTTTTCTTTAAATAGTATTGGTTTATCTGTGATCTATAAACAAGTCTCTTGGTTTTATTAGGTAAAAGTGAAATTTAATCTTACATGCAAGACCTAAGTGAGGAATAAAATTTATTCTTTCCTGTGTGGTTGCAAGAATTTCAGTTCTTCCACTTCCCTATCTCTTGCTCCTGTTTTGTACAGTATGCATACTTACCCAGTCTGCTCACTAGTCTGTGAGTCTGAGTCCGAACAGACTTCCTTTGCTGGAACATAGGTGTGCAAGAGCATTGGGTTTGGAGTGAATTGCCCGCCCTTGCCCTTCAGAGTACTTCACACTGGTGGCTTAGGTGTTAAGAGTGCTCTACTCTGGCTGGAGCTCTTGGTCAGTTTTTTTTTTTTCTTTATTTGCCTTGAAACTGAAACTGCAAGTGCTTTGAGTGGGTTTGTTTTTGCACTCCAATTGTGGAAATGCTGCTTCCACCTTTTATCAAAATGCCGCTTTGTTACTTGTGAAATTATGTATCTTTCACTGCAGCAGTGTTTTAGACTAATTTTATCTAGTGGAAGTGAGAGCCTGCTAAGTAGTGCTCTGCCAGTTTATATATTGATGACCAAACAGTTGTCTTGTGCTAAGTTAAACCCTGGTTCATCTGAACTGGTGGGAATGATCACAGAAGTGCACATGTAAGCTTTGGAATTCCCAGTATGAATTGGGCTGTTCCCATTGGAAACAGTGGTATTAGCCCCAGAGGATTAGTGCAGACTTTGGAAATCTGATCTCTTCGTAATAAATGATGACTTTGTCTTAAAATACATATCCACAGGAGTGAGGAGGAACACCCTGCAGAAGTTGGAGCTCTCCTTGTCAAAAAAAAAAAAAGCTCTATTGCGTAAGTTTATCTGAAAGGCCTGGATTTCACAGAAATCTAAAAATATTAAGAAAGGAAGCCCATCTTAGTTACATTTAAAAAAATAATAATAATCACAACACTTCATACAAGCATCTTTGTGTCATTTTTCTTACAAATATTTACTGGACCGCATGGCCCTTCTCTGTTCTTTTTAAGTAGCTCAACCCTCAAGACTTTTTTTGTTTTCTGTATTGATCTGATTTGAGGGATAGGGCAGGATCCAAGAACGTTTCTTACAATGTGGTGACAAGTCTGATTTGCTCTAACAAATGTATTAAATGGATTTGGCTTTCTCATCTTGACAGTAGTAAGGGTGATTGTTTTGATCTGTTTTATATTGTTGCTGGTGTGTGTGTGTGTGTGTGTGTGTATAAGTGTTACAGTTTCCTTTTTCGTGGTCCTGGGAACTTGCCAGTTTAACATAGGTTTCCTCAAGTATTTTCTGAAATCTTTTTTTGGTCAGGTACTATCACTTTGTTGAGCAATATTTCTCTTTCTCTGTTAGTTTTGCAATTCTAGTGGGAACGTGTTATCTTGCAAGATTTGAGAAGTAAGTAATGGAAAGTTGCACAAGTTTTTTTCCTACTCAAGGTAACAGAAATGTACCATCAGCTTGCAGTTTCCAAAGGTTGGATTTTTATGTGAATAAGAGCAGTTAAAAATAGAACTTGCAGCAACAAGTTGCTTTTAGGCAACTTCCTAAAAATATATATAAATAATTAAAAGCTCACCCAAGCAATGTCTGGTAACGTTGTCATTCTTATTTGGCTTTTGTGATGTTTCAATTTCTGAAAATTAACAAAAATCAGTCTATGTACAGTTTTAGTAATGTGCTTTCTTTTCTACTTCAACAAAATGGATTTGGTGGAATCCATACTTCAAATATTGACATGGAATTGAACAGAAGTGTTCTTAGAACACAAATTATGAAACATCTAAAGAAAATAATTTCATATTTGATTTTAGAATTTGCTCTATCAAATAGTGTTGCTCTGTTCTTGGTATCTGTTGTAGTTTCCAAGGAAATAATTAGGAGGCATTACTTTTGGAGCAACCTACATAATTGATTCTTAGTAAAAGGACTTCAGGGTAATAAGCTTTTTGTCTGCAGAGCTTGTCTTGCAACCTATCTTTTGTTGTAAAAGAGTTCACAGAAAGGAAAAGCAGGGAGAGACAGTGGAAACCAGGCTTCTTTTTCTTTTTTTCTTCACGATACTACATTTCTTTGAATTGAACAACCCAAAAAGCAGGATTGGGTGAAGAATATCTCCCAAGAAGGAGAAGGGTGTTTGCAGGAGTGGTGGAGATGGATCATTTTACTTAGTTTGCTCTCTTGATCCAACAAAACTTTTGCAGCGAAAATATTCTGCCTGTTAGAAAAGAAGCCTCAATTATCTGCTGATACTTTGTAGTTGCTTCATGCTTTACTTTTACCCTGTGACTCCAGGAAATTGAAATGTGCATATTAAGAGATGTTGTAGAAGACTGTGCGCCCTGTTTTGTAGGCATTTGTGCATGTGCTTAGTTTTATTCATGCAGGTCAAATCTACTGTGAACAGAACTCTGTGTGATCAAGTTCTTGATTATGCAGTCATATACTTAATTGCATCAATTTTTATTGCAGCTTGCCTAAAGGATGTGCCTAAATGCACATCAAATACAATTATTACTCTCTTTTTTTTTTTTTCCCCGGTGAGGTCTTCATTCATCAGATAGAGATGAACTGAACCAATTTTGTTTTCCAACGCGCCAAATGAACTTTTTGCCTTTTTGTGATCAGTGATGTTTTACCACTTTTTACCTGGGGAAATTAAGGTCTCATGTGAAGGAGAGGATGGGTGGGGAGGAAGGTGAAGAAGAAAAATAGAAAGAAAAAATTAAACCACATCCTGCTGACTATAGTCAAAATTCAGACGTAACTGAAATGGGGAAAACCCTCTAGAATTCTATTTCCTACTTAAAATCTAATCTTATTATCAAAGCAAATACTTCTATGGAAGTTGAAGCAAATGGAAAGAAAAGGCATAGAAGTATGTGGCTGTCAGAAATGTGTAGCACTGACCATTTTTCATTTCTTTCTGCAGATATTGCTGTTGTAGAGATGAGTGATGCCTTCCGTCAGCCCTCCCTCTTCTACCACCTGGGAGTCAGAGAGAGCTTCAGTATGGCTAACAACATTATTCTCTACTGTGATACAAATTCTGAGTCTCTGCAGTCACTGAAGGTAGTTCTTGAATGAAAAAGCACAAGAGGGGAAGCCACAGTCCAACCCTTGAAATGAGTCTGTGTTCCCATGAGAAATACAGAAGCCACATATGCTTCACAAAAGAATAACAACAATTTTCTGAGGCCTGAAAAATAAGCTTTCAGTGAAATGCTGAAAAGCTCAGTTCATTTTTCCCAAGAGAAAAATGTAGATGACTTGACCATGGTCTGTTTAATACCTTGGTATTAAGTAGCTCTTTATGGAAACAGAAATTTGACTCATCTCAGATGAGAACTTAAATATATGGTTTTCACATTCAACATAATCACTGTTATTTGGGGTTAACAGTAAGAACAACTGATTGAGAATGGTGATACGCAGCGGGGCAACAGGATAATCCTTATGCTTTAGCTCTTGTGTAAAGTAGCAGTTTTCTGTCCATACTGTATGGGACTACAGATGGTCACTGGTAATTCTTGCGGAGTTACACTGTTTATATCAAGTACCTGGGGGATTCTTCTGCTGGAGTTTATTGACACTGTAGCAGTTTGGTACAAAATGTATGCCTGTGACAGTGTTCACAGTGTGGTTGAAGGCTGAAGGCAGGATAGTGGTTTAAGATAACTATTAGCTGTGAATTGTGGCAGCCAAGTACTGACACTTGCTCCATCCTGTTCTAAAGATTTGCTAACTTCCATGAGGTTGTGGGAGGGCAGGCAATTTGGATAGCAGTCTTTTAAATTACTTCCACTCCCTCAAATTCATTGGCTGTGATCAAGAGGTGTTACATGCCACTGCACTTAAGGCATTGCTGAAAAGCATTTCAATAAGCAGCTTGGTGAGTCAGGTTGCGGTCTGGGCACTGCTGCCTCTCACAAAGGGTTTGCTGCCACTGCTTCTGGCTAATGCAGGGTATTTGGTTTTGGTTCTGCCCAGCTGTTTGCAGCTTGGCTCTCCTGTAGGAGGGAAATACCTTGAACTTAGTTTCTTCTCCCTGTGCCTCCATCCAAATGATCTTGGCCAACTGAAATGGTGGCAATGCAGTTACCTCCCTTCTGCTTGCAAAACAAAGGGTATTCAGATAAAAGCCCCCAGAATAAAACTGCTCATAGTAGAAGACCCATCTTTGGATTTAATTCAATTATGGAAGTACAGTGGTCTACAGGATAAGCAGAGCAGAATTTTCTTGTACTACAGGGGAGCCAAACACTCAGCTCCCACTGAAAGTTTACTAGGAGTGAGGCACTGCTTGGGAATAACTATTGCTAGTTTAGGAGCTGAACTCCTTGCAAACTAGTCACGTGTTGGGTTCCCACTGGCATTGGTGGAATCTGAATCCTATGCTGTGAGGCTTTGCTGTCCCAGTTGCCACTGGTATAATGCCCACTGACTCAGAAACGATGCCCACAGTTTCTTTTAGCTTTGAGTTGAGCCCATGCTTCTGCAGAGTGTTTGCAGAAAAATCTCCAGAGAGCAAATGCCCTTCCTTTTTACCCAGTGACCATCTTAAAAATAAATAGAATAATATAGCTGTGGGCATGCAGGAGCATCTTTTGAGATAGTGTTTGTTCCTGTATTTGTTACAGCAAGGGGTTAGACTGCAGGAGTGTGCAGTATACTTGTTGGCTTCTTTTTTTTTTTTTTTGTGGGTAAGCTTTGTGTGTGCACTGTTTTAATCTTGTATATGAAGGTGGTGAATTTAAAAAAAATAAAAAATTGCAGAACATTACAAGAATTGCAGCACATGATTTAACTAGGATGTAAGGAAACGTACGTCACCTCAATTAGGGGAAGAGCAGTTCATGGAAGCCTGAAACTTGTGACAAGCGAAGTATGAGGTGCCTTGCTTTGAGACTGCCTCTGTTTTTAGTGATATAACATGTGAAGCTCTTCAGTGGTCACTGTGGCAGTATAGAGTGGCCAATAAATCCGGCAGTGGCAGAACTTCATGAAGGTGAGGCCACTGACCACAAGTGGTTTGCCTTCGGGCAGCTCCTTGGGCTGTACCACCCAACTGCTGTGCATGAAATCACCTCTTTCCATCCACATGTGCTTTGGATTCTTGTTCTGTGAAACTTTGCATTTGAATTGTGAAGATGTGTTCTTTGCATTGTACTTATTTGAGCAACATGAATTTCAATCAATTTGAATAGCTAATGGTTGACTTTCAGTGCAAGCTGGGAATATCTTAAACTTCCCAGAAGTACTGCTTTTACTGTTCTTTACAGTTCTACTGGCAGCAGGATGGTACTAGTAAAGCTAAATATGTACATATTAATAGCCAACTTTTGGACAGTCATATTCAGGACTATGTGTGCTCCTGTGTGTATGTGCAGGATGTATGTATCTATTTAGTTCTGTAATCTTATCCAGTTACAGATTGTCTCTCCTGAGACAATACTGGATTTCCATTGGTTTGATGGGCTTAAAAAACATCCATTGAACAGCTTTTTCCTGTCATTTGTCTGTATATTTTAAAGTTAGAAAGTCATACTGGTCAGATATCTTTTCCAGTATTTGTTCAATGTTATTGACGTTTTTCTTTCTTTCTTCTTTTTTCCTAGGAAATAATTTGCCAGAAGAATAATGTAAGTATGACTTATGTGTTTCAGCTGAATTCTAGGCATTCCAAACTTCTGTGGCATTTCATGTTGTTTATCATGTTTTCCATTTGAATCATTCAACATTTTCCTACTGTATCTTACAGAGTTAGATACAGAATTCTGGAGCTGCTTGCAGCAAATCTGTGTGTATCGCTTTGTTGCTAGGTACCAAGCTCACTTCTTACCTTGCTTCCATCTATCACTGGTGTTATCCTGGCTGCCTTTATTTGTCTGTCAATTTTTTTTCATACACCTCTTTGATCTTTCATTTTGTCAGGTTTTTGTTTTCTTTTTTTCTCTGTACAGTGTTCTTCAGATTGTTGTTGGCTTGTTTGTTCTCTGTTTGTTTGTGTGGGTGTTGTTTTTTAAAGAAAAAAATAAGGAAACAATTAAGTAAAAAAACCCTTCTATTGAAAAGCAGCTATTTGGAAACTGATGCTCGTTTTAGAATCCCGTGGCTGCAGCTGTGAAGGTACATGTATTAAGAAAGAGAGCATGTGCGTATGTTTCTAGAAGCAAAGGTTGGGAGCCTGCTAGCCCTTGTGCAGCGCTGATCCCAGCATTCTGTCTTCAACTGCCTGTCACAAAGCCGTAGGTTTCTGCACTCTCGTATCCCTTTGGTTTCTGAGGTTGGCCTTCCAAATCTCCTTTCCCTTTTTCATTCTTACGTTCAACGTGGGCAGAGCTCTAGCTGTGAGCGCTGGTTTCTCTGTGTAGTTTGTTCAGGAGCAGCAGGGCCAGTCACGTCAGAATATATATATTTGGTATGCCGAGCTCTTGGCTTCACTTGGGGGCATACTGATAGCCATATATGTTGGGATATAATTTTGTAGCAGTTAGTTGGCAGTGTGCAGGTATCCTGAGGTGCTGTACAATTCCTGTATTTGTATAATTTTTTTTAATGGGCACATGAAGCACTTAATTTTAGAAATTGGTTGGGTTTTATTTCCCAGAGTGTTAAAACTGCCACAGAAACTGCAGTATTCCTGGTTTTTACATTGTTTTTTTTTAACATGGCAGTTCATGGACTTAGGTACTGATTTCTACCAGTATGAAGCATGATTTTTTGAAATGAGTGCAGTTACCCAGCATAGCTAATAGAATTTCTAAAGAAGGCTTCAAATCCCATGCGAGCTTTGGTCCTAATGCTGAGTTCTAAATTACGTGATGTTTTTTGATTAAAAAAAAAAATGGAAGCACGGAGCACGTTCCGTAGATGTCTGTGTATCTCTTAAGTGTATTTTAGAGATTCTCAGAATGTTGTAAATGATGTGTTAAGCTAAAAATCTCTTGCTGCTCTATAATGAAAATGAGGTAGGGGATCAGTTAGGTCTTCACCCAAAAAGAAACAGACCAGTGAGGCCTTTCTTCCTTCCTCATAAATGCATGCATTGCATGCTTGTTTATTTGACCCACAATGACAGAGATCTAGGTAAACGGATGATAATGTCTATGTGAGGACCAGGGAAATGGCTCTGTTAGCAGGAAGCCAGCAGGAGGTGGCTTGTGAAGTAGAATAAAGGGAAGATATTGTCTTGTCCTACATTTGCGTGACAGCTGCTGAAGTTGCAGGAGCGGTATGATAACTTGGCCTTTATCTATTTGAGAAAGAATTGTTCTGTTTAAATTCAGATAGGTGGCTGCGAAACTGTCATTTTCCACTTTTAGAAATGTTTCAATATATGCCACAAAAAGTGTAGTCCTTGAGAATCTCAGATGTTTTCAAGCACACCCACATACCATGTTTTCTGAGAGGAAATGTTTTTCTAGTGATTGGAACAGGGTATTCAGTAAAAAACTGGCTTAACAACTCTGCAACTGATTTTTTTATTTTTTTTCTTCATCTTTTTGGCACAATATCAGCCAAATTACCTGGAAATAGCATTTTCAAAATGTTGGCATATACCTAACTACTGAATATAATTCCTGCTTCATGAAAATCATGTTTATTCAGAAATCCACAGTCTTGCATTAACTGGTATAACAAAGGGAGATACTCACTCTACATAAATGATTCTGTGATGCTGCAGATAGAGGGGGGGAAAAAAATGAAACTGGTGTAGGCATAAAACAGAATGTTAGTCCTGCTGTTCTAAAAATGTGTTTTAATAGTATGCAAACATCAGCCATAACAGCACAATAGTATCCCTGGCACCAGTAGATTAAAAGGCTGCAAAACCAATGTGTGTGTTTATCTGTATATAGATCTGTTGAACTGAAATGGCTTGTTTGCTTTTCCTGAACCCTATCTTTCTAAAACTAGAGCAGAGAGGGGAAAAAAAAATCCATTACCAACTGTTTTGTCCTTTGTTCTACCTGGATTTTTGTGCTTCCAAGTTATGGTCAATACAGCATTGCATAGCTAGCATAAACTGCATTGAGCTTGGCAGGGCAGGTCAGGGAAAGATAACGTGGGCTCATTTCCTGTTATATGTGGTTTTATAGCTGGTTAGTTGGACCTTTTCCAAACATTGCAATGATATCAGAAAACATACATTTTTACGGGGAGTGATACTTTGACAGAAGGCAGTTACTTTGATATTTGAAAGCTTAATTTTTTTGTTGTTGTTATTATCTGATTTTTGAGGTCAGCCAAGCAGCAGAGCCATTCTAGAAATTGCTAGTAAAGAGTTTCGGTCATGAAGACGTGTTGATATAAAGGTTACAGCTTGTGGCTGTACTTTGCTTGGCTTTTTATTTTGTCTTAGTTCTACCTGGCTTGAGTCTCGTTGATTCTGGAGAAAGGCTGTGGGTCAAGTAACAGTAAATGGTGATTTATTGATGCAAATTTTTTTTCCCAGATTTAAGAATTTCAATTCTTGCTCAGTCTGAGGGATTTGAGTGTACTGTAATGTAATGTAGTTTGCAGCCAACCTCAGTAACATCTTGACGCGGTGTCCACCTTTCAAGTCCAGGTTTTGTGCTTGCACCGTGCTAGTATGATGCACTGCCTCAGGAGCTGCTGGGGGCAGAGCCTCCCCAACAGCTGCTCTGTTGATCAGAGCAGAGATGAGGGCCAAATTGGAACTGTTCAGCTAGGCAGCTGACTCACAGTGTTAGCAATAATGCACTGGGGTTAGTGCTGTACAGCTGAGAACTCTTACTAGTGTTTCCTGTAATTTGGAGGGATCTGAGTTTGTAATTAGTTAACGGTTCTCCACAGCCCTTCCTAATGACGGAGCTGCCTCCTGTTTAAGGCACAGCTTGGGGATCAGCTTGGTTGCGCTTCTTCAGAGCAAGTGGTCCTGAACGAGGCATGCCAGAGGCTTTACTAAGCTTGCAGCCTCCGTATAGGTACTGCAATAAAACTGCAGATTTTTTGGGGATACGTATAGCTCTTGGTTCCTTCCCCTCTAGCAATAGAGGGCTCCTCTCCCCACTAGCAAATGATTTAGGGGCAGTTAGGGTTTTTTGTGGGTTTCTTTTTTTTTGGTATCCAAGTACATAGAAATGTGAAACAGTAACCTTCAGTAAATATTTTGTTGCTAGTAACAGCTGAGGTATTTATTGTTTATTCATGGTACAGCACTGTCCTTTGCTCATTCTTCCAAGCTTTGATTTCATATATATATATATTATATATACTTTCCTTGGAAGAAGTTAGCTTTTCTTTTTCCTTCATTAATATTGTGTAAGGATGTATAAAATGTATGTGGATTTTTAACGAGCATTTAGGATGTGGCATGGCTGCAAAAGACTGTTATTGCTAGGCATGAAAAGAAAATGGGAACTGTTTGAAAGAGCAGACTCAGTCTCTGTGCTTTAATTTGTTTGAAGTGTGAGGGCTACTTATGTTCCTTTCCCAATCAATAGCAAGGCTGTCATTCATTTGAATGGGATTTGAAATAAGCCCAGACTGAGCCTGTATTCATTAAAACACCAGCACATGTTGATTTACTGTGTGTTCGGGGATGGAGGGAATAGATTTAATAACTTGTTCTAGGATTTCTCCATCTCCTACATGCAACACCGTGAGCAGTTACAGAATTACCTTTAATAAAAATCTCATCAAAACAATTGGAATAGGAAGAGATTGATATTCCTCACATGAACTGGTAGGGAAAAATGGGAAAAAGCTGATCTTAAGTAGAGGACAGTCAACAGGAGGAGCAGTTTATGCTATGACAAATACTGCTTATTTTTATTACCTCAGCTAATTTGATTAAAAGAAAAAAAACTACACTGGATGCTGACCTGAAGGGTAGGCAAGTAGATGGGATTCTGTCAAATTCTCTCATGTAAAAGTAAAGCATCATGCTTTTGGTTTTCAGGGGTTTTGTTTTCTTTGGTGCTTCTTGTCCTCAAAGGCATCTTTCTTCTATTTGTGGCCTTCTGACTGCTCAGTGATTCCAACAGAATCTTGGGGTTGAGAGGACTGGGCACTGTTCACTTCAGGTTTTACAGAGTTTCTCCCTCCTTTTGAAGTACAATTCAAGATCTGAGAATTATTTGAGCAGGACTCAGATGTTCATTTGTATAGCACCATGCTGGCTTAATCTGTACAGCTTTCAGAGAGAAACCTTCTGTTCCACGTGAGATATCTTTGTTAGGGAGAGAATGGTGTTCACCTTACCACACAATGTTCTTTCTAATCAGATGTGGTCTCTCTTAATTAAATTTTCACAAAAGCTGTGCCTTACAGAAGTCCTGTGTTAAAGAGGGATGTTGGAAAAGGGGCTTGCTTGTATTCTCGGTGCAATTATCAAAATATAACTGTGTGCTATGGTTTTCTTATTATGCCTCTTAAAAACAAACAAATGAAACATGAATTTATTTTCATTAGCAGAGAAAGGATATCAGGCAATAAGGGAGTGCTTAATGTTCCATTGACCAGTGGATCTAGCCAGGAATATGTTAGTCTCAAATTCTGTAATGGTAGAGCCATTAATATGAACTTATGGTTGTGTCTAAACTGGAAATGCACACAGCCTGGAATTGTTTAATTTTCCACAGCAAGACTGAAAGGGACAGTAGGCAAATGCATAGCAGCAATTAAAACATTCATAAAAATGAATTATGAATTTAGTCATTTGCATAAACATCTATGCACGCATAACTAGCTCCAACCAGTACTGCTGCTTTGTCTGACTGATTTGGTGATGCAGCCTGTGATAGGGGTGTGATTTCAGAAGGAGTCCTGATGTTGCCAGCTGCTGGGTGTGCTGGCTCAAAGCCTTCAGAGGTGTGTGCTCGTGTCTCCTGGGTATAACTAGCTCAGGTGATCTGAGAGTTCGGGCCCAGTTTACCTCATCTCATGTCCTGAGGCATTCTTCTGCATCAGGCTGAACCCCAGCACTCTGCATGCACATTCCTTGTCTGCCGCAGCCATGTTACTTCAGTACCAGTTTGAACTTGCTGCTCAGGTCACCTCCAGTGACTTTTTAACTTTCATTAGTGTGATGTGAGCTTTTGGACTGTAAATAACGATGAGTTCATAAACAGAGAAGGTTGGGAAATGAAACTTCCAGCTTGTGTTGTTGAGCTGGGAGAAGGATGTCTTCCCACCTGCTTTTGAAGCCTTTTCATGCTACTTGCAATTATGTCCTCAGCTGCATCAACACCCTTCAAAAATGCAGTTGTATTTAAGGTGTTAGTCCTTCAAAAATCGCCTGTTTTTCTTGAATGGCTCAGTACTGCTGCTTCTGTTGTACATTACACAGTGAGTCAGAGTAGTGGATCAAAGGAAAATAGCACTTCTCCCATGCGTGTTCAGCAGCTTAAAATCTGGATTAAGGTTAATTATTAGTCTTAGGAAAGAATGTCTGAGTTTGTGAAAGGAGAATTGGGATCAAGTGTTACAGGACAGATTTTAATAGGATAAGAGAAAAATACTTGTGCTTTCAAGCAGAACAATGGGTAGTAAATAAGCCAAAATCAGAAGCAATACGTGAGCAGATAGGAAGAGTGTGTGAGAAAAATCACCTGACTTAAGTTAGTATAGCCTGTATTTTGATGGAGAGATGGGGAAGAAAATAAGTAAAAGCAGCTGAGATGAGTTGTGTACTCTGGGGATGAGGAGAGAAGGAAGCCATGGGCCCTGCTTCTGGGAAGAGGACTTAGAGCTGACTGATGCTGGAGCAGTTCTCTAGCTGCTGCCCGGCAGACTGGTCCCTGAAGGCTCCTGTCTCAGTCCCTGCACAAATGCAGCTGGGGTCTGGCTCTTTGTGGCTAGAATTTGTTATAGTGGCAACATTTATTTTCTCTGTAGTGGAAGACTCTGGACTTCGTGAGGGCAAGACTGTTCTTATTACATAAAAACATCTTCCTTCCCCAGACACCTTGGATAAATAACACATCTTAGTTGTTTTATTTTCCCTTGTGTCACCTTAGCTACTGTATCTTTGTCTTTTTAAGGTTCATCTGATAAATACCTAGGGTACCTTTTAGCTTGGAAAGTGAAAATTAGGTCACTATTTCTTGTATTTCTTCACTGCATGTGGCATTTTTTTCTATAAGCCTTTCTCAAGGAAAAGAAAACTTAAGAACTTGTATTTCTTTTTTCCCTTCTGTACCTTCTTGCTGTATCTACCTGTCTGATGAATATTCAGACAGATTTGAGAGGTTTCAGAGACCAAGAACTCCTCAGAAAATGTAACTATCTTGGTTAAATTAACATCTACAGTAATGCCCTAGCTGAGGGAAAGGCCAGTGTGTTCCCACCGCACCAGAGAACCATGGCAAGATTCTGCCTTCAGACAGTTACCAGAGAAATCTGGGGGCACTGAGGACAACTGTGAGCTTTGTTTTATTTTATTCTTTTTTCTTTCTGTGTGGTGTTTCTGCCTTTTACTGTTAAGTTCTTTCCTTGATCTCTTAGTATTCTGTTTCTGAAGGCTACTGGGTCTGTGTGTCTGAAATAGCAGGCTCTATAATATAGAATGTAGCCAGGGTTGGATTTTGTGATGGTGTTTTTTTTCTATTTTTTTGCCTCAAGTAAGAAGCAAAATGCACATAAATTAGCTTCTGCTGGCTCTCTTGTTCCACTGAAATAGATGCCTGCTTCCTAGAGAAGGTGCACTTGGAGAGCTCTGAAGAAAGTGCAGTTTTCCTACTTGCAGGATTATTTACAAAGACTCCATTACTATCTTCGTAGGTGGCCTGACCATTATGCCAGAATAAACTTTGGGTTCTGTGGATTTCAAAAGCTGGAAACATCCTTTTTCAGAGCTGATTTTTCTCTAAGAACTATGCCAGAGGTCTGAGAAGCCTTCCTGCAAGCAGTCTTGAATTTATTTTTAATGTGCTGAATAAACATTAGGAAGTAAAATATTTGCCCTAGGATATCTGTAGCTACTTCACCCTTTCTCTTGGCTCTGACTTCCCAACCCTTTTCTTTAAAAAAAAAAAAAAAAAAAAAGTGGGAAAATCATCCTCCTATGCTCAGTACTGGCTCCTGTGCTAGTCATTGCCCACCCTTGTCCTGTAACTGCTGAAACCGGTTCCAGCTAATTTATCATTTCCTCCTTGCTTTTGACTGTGAGGCCTATTAGGCTTTACCAGGGTCAAAGGTTTGTCTGTTCACTCTTAAGAGTGCATGATCACCTTACAGGCTGGCATATTCTTGAGCAGAAGTGTTCATTCAGTTCTGCATCATGAGGCAAGCAGTTCAGTTTCTAGCATGGCACTCCCTTAATTCCCTGTTAAAAATATTCCCTTCTTGGTTCTCAACTTTCTTTTGGAGTTGCTACATTCCATACACAGCAAACTGTGCCCTAGCTATTCAGCTGTAATAGCTCACAGGTGCTGGGGAGGAAAACTAAATTCGTCCTTGCGCAAGTCTGTGTCTGCAGTAATCCCTTACCAGCTTCTGGGTTAGTTGTACAAAATGAGCCTTGTGTAGTTTAATTTCACAATTTGTCTGTATCCCTCAGAAGTTGGGATGGGATTGCTTCTGTAGTGAGATCTCATGCTTTAATAGTTTAATATGCATAATTAAAATATATATGTATTGCTATGCAGTTCACTTCTCATCTCAAGTACACATTTACTGACGTAACTATACATATATGCTTATACAGTCTAGAATTCCTAAATTCTTTTTTTAAAATCTAATTATGCATGTTAAAATAGTGTTTTATGCACGTGGTTGAATTAATGCTTTTGAAAACAATGCAGTCACTGCCGTTTCAATGCGTGAGGCTCTGCTTGCCTGAGGAGTCTCTGAAGTGATGTCCTCATTGGTGTATTGACTTCTGGGAGAGGAGAAGCTGACCAGAAAGTAGTTAACCTTAGAAATAATTTAGAGACACCAAAATGTAGAATCTCAAGAACTGCTTCCTTAGGGCTTTTCTTGCTGGGCTGCGTGCCACTTCAGCAGTGGAGTGTGAGTTTAAAACCAAATGGCAGCACGTCTCCTGATTTTGGTGGTATGCTGTTTTATAGTTAAAATCTTTCAGAACCGCAAATATTCAGCAAGTTCTCTGTGGGCATAAATCTGTACTCACATACCACAGGCACCAGACGTCTTGCCTCCCTGTTTCCTGGAAGATAAATGATTTATTTTCTCTTTGCAGAGTATCTGTCACATTGATATATGTAAATCAATACAGTTTGGCAATTCTAAGACGTTCCGTAAGTGATTATTCTGAAATATGTATGATTTGAAGTCCTACTTAGAGTTTCTACATAGCAGGGAATTTCATTTGTCTTTGTTACGCTGAACTATTTGAGTCATTTTGCGGTTCATACTGGATTCATAGTGGATTCATTTTCTCACTGTTTTCCTGTTGTTATGCCATTGATTTACATTACTGGTTTTCACATTTGTGATATACATTTCAGATGTGTGTCATGTACGAGATGAAAATTGAGTATATGTAGTTGTAGTCTCCGTATGTAAAGTCTTTGTCCCTTTGCCTTCAATGGGTAGAATTTTATCCATTATGTATGCAGTTGTTCTAGGTTTAGGCTAGCCAAACCATAACTGCCCTAACTATTGTGTCTTGTTTTCTTACAGATGTGCACTGGTAACTACATCTTTGTTCCTTATATGATAACTCCGCATAACAAGGTGTACTGCTGCGATAGTAGTTTTATGAAGGGACTAACAGAACTGATGCAGCCAAGTTTTGAATCACTGCTTGGACCTATTTGCTTACCTCTTGTGGATCGATTTATTCAACTCTTGAAGGTGGCACAGGCCAGCTCGAGGTGAGCTGATGTTTTGTACCCCTTTGTATATTGTATTTTTCTGCTGACAGTATAAGTGTCAGACTCTTGCCTTCAGAGTGAGTGATGAGATGTTTCTGTTCAGACAAATTGATAATGAAATAGACCAACTCTCCCTACTAATGCTGTTCTATCAATAAATGTTCCGCGAAGGTATTGTGGTAGAGTTGCAGGGCCATAAAAACAAATGCAAAAGACTTCTCCCAAATTGCTAATATGAAGTTGTTCCTCTCCAGCCAGTATTTCCGGGAATCCATCCTTAATGACATTAGGAAGGCCCGTACCCTCTACACAGGCAAAGAGCTTGCAGCAGAGCTGGCGAGGATTCGGCAGCGAGTGGATAATATTGAAGTCTTGTCTGCTGACATTGTAATCAACTTGCTGCTGTCCTACAGAGACATCCAGGTATGTATCCTCTGCTCAAAGATAATCTAAAAAATGTGATAAATTTCATTCTCAGTGGAATTCTAGTGCGTTTTGCACACATTTTGTAAGAAACTATATAAATAATGCAGGCTAGTAAAAAAATTCTTTGCAGTATCTTCACTGATGCTCTTTACTTGTAGTTATATTGTTCACAGCGTGCCTTTACGTAGCTGAAAAATATGTTATTATTTTATAACAGCACCTAAAAAAATATGCAACGTATATCATGTCTCCATGTCAGCATTGCTAC
Source organism: Numida meleagris (assembly GCF_002078875.1). Lineage (NCBI taxonomy): Eukaryota > Metazoa > Chordata > Aves > Galliformes > Numididae > Numida > Numida meleagris. The sequence goes on from NC_034411.1 coordinate 54,591,860, forward strand.
GTGACAAACAGCCTGTAGTGTGCCCTACTTAAAGGCCATGGTAGCATTCTGGTATTGATATGTTTGTGTTCTGACTATGAGCTTTATCACCATGCTCATGACATTTCTCTTGGCAACGTAACATGTTTGTATGCATTGCAGCTTCTCTGAATGGTACTAGTAATTGCTTACATTATTATACATAGTTTCAGTTGTTGCTTAAGCGTTTTTAATTTTTGTTTGTGTCTCATGCTTACTTCGAAGAGTTTTGGAATACTTCATTGTAGATGCAATTAGCATTGTAATTTCTATCTGATATGAACTCTGATATGTGTTCAGCCCTGAAGCTAACTTGTATTATAAAATGTGGAATGGAAAATTTCAGTACGTATATTTAAGCATTACAGGAATCCAATTGTGTTAAGTGCTCTGTTTATTCACATCTGAGTGCCAGGCCATTTATAGTTTCAGAGTGAGGAATGTAAAATCCATGTAGCTTACAATGAACTGCATATAGATCCTAGTATGAAATACCAGCTCCTTAGTTCAAAGAAGAGTTTGTATAGGCATACTTCAGTACATCCACTTAAAACTTTGTTGTTCCCTTCTTTTGGAAGGATTATGATTCCATTGTGAAACTGGTGAAAACTTTAGAAAAACTGCCTACTTTTGACTTGGCTTCCCACCACCATGTGAGATTACATTATGCATTTGCACTGAACAGGTAAGACTCTACCTTTCCCACTCCTGTTGAATAGTAAATCAGTACCGCAAGCTCAATGCATGGTTGATAGTCCTGGTTAAAGGTCCCTACTGGAATCTTCGTATACAGGTCTAGGGTTTTCACTGAAGCAGTCCTGTGGACTCTTGACCTTCGTGATGAGTCTAAGCTTCCTTTTCATACTGTCAAATTGCTTTCCTCTTCCTTCACTGTGAGTGTCTTATTTCTTTATTTTTCTGTCTTTCCACAGATCTATATCAGTATTTGAGTTTTTCATTTCAGCATCTGAATCTGAGCAAATAAACACCTATTGGTATTTTATCTCTGTAGAAGTAAAATATGCTTTTAACGTTACTATTGCATAGCAGCGTTGCAGCATTTGTACTGAGTTAGACATCCTCTCATTCAAGTCTGAGTTCTCATTCAAGTCTGAGTTCTCCTATTGTCAAGAGACAGGAGAAAACCTTTCACGAAGTGATAATCAGATTTTACTACGTTATAATGCACAGTTTTTCATGTTCTCCAATAATATGCACAAATGTGTTAAATGCAGCAACATACACTACTTCTTTGAGTTAAATGGGAGCCATGCCCTGGTGGTTTTTTGTTTGTTTATACTGTGATTTTTTTTCTGCAAAATCTGAAATACTGGCAATTGGGAAGGGCATTAAAGAGGGAATTTTCCAGTGGAAATTGCAGATATTTTCTGATCCCTTGGTGTTATCACAGTGAAGACTGTCCTGCTGATGGTTAGAGAAGCACACCAAGTATCAGCAGGCATTGAAATTCTCAGGGATACATAGGTTGCTCTGAAAGTAATGCTTCCTATTTGTTTCCATGGAAACCACAACAGATACAAAGAGCACAGTAACACTGTTTGATAGAGCAAATTCTCAGCTATGAAACAGTATCTTTCAGTATAGTCACCACCATGAGCTATGCATTTTCACCACTATGATCAAGAGCCTGCATGCCATGCTTGTCAAAAATCTGCACCAGCGGGGGTGGCCCACTGTCACCACTGCTGAAACACACCACGGTGTGCTCACATCCACTGTTTGGTCTCCATCAGTGTTCAGCAAGTGTCAATAAATGTCAGTGGGTACTATTGTTTCTGCATGAAGGAATTCAATAACACACCTTTGCTTCATCCACTCTTCCACGTCAGACACCATTCTGTCGGTCCGTCCCTCTGCTGCCATCTGTCACACGGCAACAACACATAACAGAATATTGGTGGGAAAGTTCAGCCTCTACTGCCACACCACCACCATCTGCTTCTGATATCATGAGCCGACATAAGAAAAAATAGGAGGCATTGCTTTTGGAGCGACCCTTGTATCTTTGCATTTTGTAAATAAGTACCGTATGATCTCCCTAAGGATTGCTCTCAAAGCTATTCTTGCTGCTGTTACTGCTTTGCTCTAGCTGATCATGAGGGAGAAAATAAGTTTGAGGGCTTTTATGAAGAAGTTTTTTTTTGGTAGTGATGTTTTTTAATCTTTATTTTAAACATGTTTATAAATTAATCCATTGCACCTGGGAACACATTTTACATATCATAAATACACTAATATATAAATATACTAATAAATAAATATAATATCTTTATTTAAAATGTTCTTTATTTAAAATCATACATATAATCCTTAAATAATTATATATTCAGATTGGTCATGAAAATGTATTTCTTGTTAACTTTATTGTTTTTTGTTGAAATGTTTATTTTTAATAGGCGAAATCTGCCTGGGGACAGACAGAAAGCTCTAGAAATCATGATTCCTTTAGTAGAACAAGAAGATCAAGTAGCTTCAGATATGTACTGCCTGGTTGGTCGCATTTACAAGGACATGTTTTTGGACTCTGGGTTCATAGATACAGAAAGCAGAGACAAAGGGACCTTCTGGTGAGTACTGTCTTCCTGGTCTTTGTCGACTTCTTAGCTTTGGGAAAACGTTCCTTAAATGAGAACATATTTCAACATTCCAAATATTTTGTGTTCTTAATGGTTACACTAAATCTTCTAATCTGGACCTTGCTTACTTATTAAGAACGAGAGATTAATGTTGTCCATACATCTGCTTCCATAAAGTTCTTGAAGTGCCTCAGAGCCTTGAAAGTTGAGTTAGCCCTCATCAGAGCATATTTTTCTCCTCTCTCTCAAATGTGAATTCTCTTGTTTCCTGCATTACTTTTAAGAATCTGGGCCAGTCGTTATTCAGGCTTGAATCAATAGGCGTACCTGTAGTCTGGTAGATATTTACCAGCTATTTTTAAAGGTGCTAAGGTATAACTGTGCTGATGCTTAGAAAGTACCATTTTGTCTTTTTTTTGGCTTCCATGCTGACAAAGAATATAACTGCTCAGAACTCATGTTGGGAAAAGGTTTATCACCCCATCATCACCATGTAATATATGCATATTGCAGTAGACCACAGTACAAATTCTTATGGTACATGCCTCTAAAATTATCATGCTTTTGCTTTTGGAATGTGCTAAAATGTCAGCTTTTATGAGGAATAGATTTTAAAAAAAATCCTTTGACTCTTGTCCCTCAGGCCTTCAATTTCCAAGGGAAACGTACTTGAAATGGCAACAGTAGACGCCTTTGTCAGGATGAGCTGCTTTTTTCCTTTACAGTTCAGAAAGAGAATACAGATAAATATTTGTTGTGCATATCCTCCACATCAGATCCTAGTTCTGCTCTTGTGCTCATCAGCTATCTGTTGAAGTAAATGCTTAGAATTGAAAGCTTGATTCTCCTTTCCTCGTTTCACTTTTTTCAGTAACCTTCAGATTAGATTCATCTTTGGTGAAAGATATAATTATTCACCTTCTATAGTCTTAGAATACGTGTACAATTTCTGATTGCTGGTTATGTTTTACAATTTTGCAATGCTTACTAGATACTTAAAATATGTTGAAATAGCATGAACGCAGCGTGTTATTCCCCCCCCCTTCCCATTTCATAACTTTGAATTAAAGAAGAATTCCTCTAAGGCAAAGCTCCCATGAAACTTTCCAGATTGTTGTAAAATAATGTTTTGTTAATGTTAACTAATGCAGGAAGTAAACTGTTGTGCTGTAGCCAATACTAGGCATCACCACGGGCAAAACAGAATAAATGAACTTACATCTGTGATTGTATATCTTACTTTTTCCTCATTTGTACTGCTTTAAGAACAGATAAACTTTGAGATTTTCAAACATAATTAAGTGAGGTTATATGTTTAGTAGGCGTAATTACTTACTAGGATGTTTCACATAGCTGTTTTAACCTGCTTTTAATAGATGCATCTATCAGTCATGTTCCTCATCTACTCAATGAGGTGCGATGATTGCAGCCATAACAGCTTAGGAAAGGAGAACAAATGCAGCTCTTGCAGTGGGTAGGATGCTGACAGGCCAGCGCTTAAATAATCCTTGAAGTCTCTGGCCAGTAAGACCAGAGTAAGATGATCTAGAATTCTGCTGGAACCTGTTCCAGGTGGGCCAGTCACTTTTAGTTTGTACTTTATGTTGGATATTGATTTGAATTCTAGTGTCAGTCATGTGGCAGGCTTGATATGGCTGAAGAGTTGAGCTGTAACCTAATTAGTGGCCCTTGATTGGGAGCAGAGCTGCTACTAGTGCTACATCGCAGCCTCAGCGGGGGTGGGAGAAGGTGTGTGTGGGAACAATGCCCCCGCAATAGCATTAGTTCATGTTGAGATAATAACCTTTATCTCTGTCTTAGAGAAATGAGGTTGCAGGAGAAATGTAGTGAATTGCATAAGATAAGAATTTGGCAGCAGAACTGAAGTGTTAGTTTTGCAACAGCTAGTGATGTCAGGGTACTTTGGGCTATTAAAAAAAAAAAAAAAAGCAGGAAGTGTGATTTTTCCTGACAACTAAAAAGTGGAATAAAAGGCATCTTTGATGTAAATATGAGACAAGAAATGAAAGACTAATTGTTAACTGTCACTTTCTTGTTGCATACTGACAATGTAAATCAGATTCACCAATGCTATCAAGTCTTTATTCAAATCCTTTTACTGGTACCTTATTAAGTGTCTGCACTGCAACATTTTCCCAAATGTCAGCTTTCAGTTTCTTGAAGGCCTTTATAATGGAATCATCTAAGCCAACCTCTAACTTTATAGGGAGACATTTAAACCTGACTGCTTTTCTGCAATACCGATTCCTTCTGTGTCATGTAGAACTTGACAGTGCACACCAATTGCACCTGTTGAATTTAAACCAGTTCAATTAACAGATGTGAAGTGAAACTGTGGTTATTTTCATTTGTTGAAAATTGATAATTACGTCTATATGTATATACGTCACTGGAGCAGATCCATGATCTAAAGTGTCAAGTTAGTGAAAATCCATGTATTTAAGAGTAAATTAAAGAGTCCATTAGTAAATTTAGCTGTGAAACAAGTCTGTTACAAGCTGATAATAATATTTTCTTTTGTCTCAATGGAAAAACTGTAAATCCAATCAGTTACTAACTTTGCTGGGGTGGATAACCAGGGTCCGTACTTGTGTGAGGGGAAAGGAAATGGAAAGAGGATGTATATATAAGTAACTAACTCTTAAGTAAGTAACTCACTCCTAAAAAAAGCCAAAAGGCATATGTGGAAAACAGTAAAGTATTTTTGTTTCCATGGATTCTTGCTATGTAAACAGAAGATAAGCACCTACAGTACCTAAAAGTATAATTATGTCCCTACTAGATTGCATTATTTAGAAAGCTAACTTGTATGTTTGTTTTTTCTAGGTTCAAGAAGGCGTTTGAGTCAGAGCCAACACTGCAGTCAGGAATCAATTATGCAGTACTTCTTCTGGCAGCTGGACATTGCTTTGATACTTCTTTTGAGCTTCGGAAAGTTGGTAATTACAGCTTGCAAATTCACAGCAAACTTGCTTTCTAGTGGAAGTACAATACCATTCATTGTCACAAGGGGAGAAAAATCTGATGGTTGCATATGAATGCTTTGATAGTGAGTATGTGACCATCTGAGTTAGTGTACCCAACAACCACTGATCCCACCTGGCTGAGAGTGGGCACTGTCATGACAACCAGATTCCAGGATGAAGGTCTTAACAGGTTACCAGAGTGTAGTGAAAACTGACAGCCCTTCTTTGCAGTGATGTCCTTTTTGTGAGCCTGAAGAAAGGAACACCTGAAAGGGGAGTCCAGATCTGGCTAGCATTCTTGAGGGGAAAAAAAAAAAAAAATTAAAAAATCAAGAGAACAAACAGAAAATACCCTATGGATCACTAGGAAATATGGGCAAAATGCCTCTCCTTAGAGTGTTCAAAATGCACTTGGCTTGATTAGGAAGAGCTACGAGAAGGAAGAGCCATGTTTCTTTTAAGGTGTTGTTTTTGAGGTTTTTTGAAGCTTTGTATTAAGTGGTGCACTTTATGATATGATCTGTGGTTTTGCTGTATTTGAAGAGAATGCAAAGTCAAAATTAGGAATCCTTTCGGGGAAGTCATGCAAGAGAGGTCACTGAATGTTGGTAACATATACTTCGTAACTGTCATTTTTCTCCATGAGTTTGTATAATTCTTGACTTACTGCAAATCCTTTTTTCTTTTTTTTCTTTTTTTCCCTTTTGGTTTCCTGAGGAGAAGGAAGCTTTGTTCTTCACAGGATATCTATAATAAGCCTCTGCACTAGTTTAAAAGAGAGGTGTGTAGAGTATCCCTGAAAGTAATTTTTTAGGTAAAAAAGAATTTTTTTTGAGCTTGAAGCTCAGAGTTATTACTTTCATATGAATAATAGAAGTGGAAATGAAATTTTCTGGGGTTATGGAAGGTGTTTATCTGGATGTGATAGGCTTTGTAGAGTTGCCCCAGCTAAGGTGTTTGCCCTTATGTGAGTGGATGAAACTTTTCTTTTTGGGTTGGATAGAATGCTTTCATCTTCTACATTGAAATTTGAATTCTTGTGGCAGCATAGGTGGTAAAAACATACCTATTCCTATGTAGCATTTGGAAATATTCATTCAACTGTCTTAATTTTAATTAGGGATAGTTCAGTGAATCTGGGCTATATTTATTGTGTATTTTAATTTGAATCCTCCAATTTTAAAGAAACTTCAGTTGCACACAGGCTATGGCTGACTAGATTTGGACAAACTGATTGTACTGATGAAATCTGGGTATTATTTGCGGGGATCAAATGTTTTGGTGTCATCTTGTAAGATTGTACAGTGTTTGCCATACTGTTTGTGTGGAGAATGGTACAGAAATTAAGGTTCCTTACTGCTTAAAGTTCCATCCATGGCTGATGAATTACTTAGAGGGGAAATATCCAGTAGTTGTGCTTGGTTGAAGGGTAGTGATTTATTTGGTTTTGGTTGTGTTTTTTTTTTAAGAGTGAAAGAAAGGAGCTTTGTTTTCTTTAGAAGCTGTTGGTGTACTAATCTCTCTTATGTAAATATTTAATTGATGTCTGCTGAGAACCCTTAAAAGACAATGCCTTCTGTGATCATAGAATGGTTGAGTTGGATGAGACCTTAAAGATCATTTAATTCCAATGCACCTGCCATAGGTAGAGACCCCTTCCACTAGGTCACCTTCCACTCTCATAGTAAAGTATTTCTTCCTTATGTCTAATCTAAATCTACCTTCTTTTAGTTTAAAACTGTTACCCCTTGTCCTGTCATTCCACTCCCTGAGGAAAAAGACCCTCTCCAGTTTTGTCCCCTTGTAGGCTACCTTTAGATAGTGGAAGGGATCTACTAGAGTCGTATTTTGTTTTAAGAAATATTGTTAAAATACTTTGGAAAGATTATTTCAAATGCAGATATAGCATAGACATTATGCATTGATCATTGGTTCCTCAATAGTAAGTCTGTTGTCCATGCTGATACTATGAGGTTTGTCAGCTGACTTGAATTGTGCTAGATTCTGAGGACAAATCAGTATTTTCTTTGTCTTGGACTGATGTTAATGATTTTAACCAAAAATCAGGAAAATCAGAAGTTCATGGAAAATTTTTTTTCTGTCCCAACGATCTTTATGCTTGTCATTCTTTTAATGTCACCTTTTTGTTTTTATCTGTGTATAAGACCATTCATTAGCAGCAGTTAGATTTGCCTGGTAGTGCTTTCAGCTCCGTGTCCTCCTGTAGCATTATTACAGCACATAGAAATTAGTGAGTCTGTCTTCCAGTGGGAGATAAGGAGAGAGATGAAGCTGACTGAAGTTCAGTCCAGGTTGTGTGGAAATTATATTGATAGGTTAGGAAAGGCTAAGGAAAGATACAGTCCTTAACGGCAGTTCACAGGAAGTATGAAGCTGTAATGCATCAGATGCATATCTGATTACACTGGGAATAATGTAATAACTCCCGTAACCAAAAGACTATCCATTTGCATCAGATCGAAGTTTGCCTTCTGAGAGTTCCTGCCTATACTTGTCAGAATAGTAGATCACATGAAGTGATCAAGTGAGGCATTAATAAGTCCTCATATTTTTCTTTACAGTATTATTTTCTTAACCATACAAAATCATAGAACTTTGAGACCAAAACATCAACACAGCGCTTTGCATTGGCAGTAATGATCTCTGCAGGCTGTGCAACTCAGTACACAAAGGATCCAATAATACAAATTGTTCTGTCAATATTTGAGCAAGGAAAGCAGTTTATTTGTAAAGCTTTCACAGTAATCTTTAACTGGCAATATCTTGTTACTGAATATTATTTTCTTTCCAGCTGTGGGTGTATTCTTGGCATTAGCGACCATTCTGACATTAATGGTTTCTGTATTTATGCCTGTTTCTTTTTAAGGCAAAATGCTTTTTGATAAAATGTTCTGGACCTCAGGTGGTGCTTTGTTGTTTTTATGAATGCCAGGTTTATTGCAAACAAAGAGAATGTCTAGTCTTCGCCTGGTTGTTCTTATACTCTCAAAAAACTTTTAAGGATGATGAGATCAAAATAAGCTAGTGAAATAATAAAAGGAGGCCACAATCTTAAAATCACATATTTTCTCTTCAAGAATAAATAAACTTTTAACTAAGAAACGAACAGCTAATGCTTTTACTTGAAGTATTGCTTTATTCTGTGTGTTAGTCAAGCATGACAACTTGTTAGCAAGAGAGCATGAAGTGAAATACAGGTATGAAACAGACTATAGAACATTTGTATTTTAAGTGTAAAATTGTGTCCATTTTTGTCTGGTGTTGAGAACATAAAAATGTAAACAACATGAGAAAACAGCATGGATTTTGTTGACAGAAATTTAGCTAATATAATAATATCCGCTTTGATAAGATTTATTGCTGCGTTCGGAATGAAGTTCAGCCTGCTTGCTATTTAATGAAGGTTCAGAGGGAAAAAAAAAAGATCAATGGTTCCACTGAAACTTCACGTGAATAGAAAGCTTTAATATCAAGGATGACAGAAGGTGATATGGGAGGGAAACTGCCATAGCAGGGTAGTATGGGGAGAGCGAACAAAAGGTTACTGTGGTGATGAGGCTTGCCTTGTAAGCTGGAAAATATTTTATTTGCAGGGGTGTTAGCTATAAATATGCAGTAGTTATTGTGAACTAAAATTCACCTTGAAGGCCACGGGGAGACTTGTAGTTTTCAGAAAACTTAGCAAGTCAAAATGAGGCCTGAGGCTCTCCGTAGTCTTGAGTTGCTGAGGGGCTTACGAATATTAATAGATGTCTTTCATTGGGGTAGGACTTGCGGCAAATTAATGAACATCACTGCTGGAAGAAGGCCAGTGGATCATCTGTTCCTTCTGCATGGGACCTTGTCTATAAAGGTAAGTCTGGGGCTTGGGGCTTGTAAGTCTCAAAAAAAAAAAAAAAGGCAGAAAAAAACATAATAGGTGCCTTATTCAGCATCTGTTAAGTTTTTACAGCTATATTGTGTAGCCTAAGGCCCCAACGTACCTTTACAGATGAGGTCCATGCAAGAACATAGGTAATCTGACTGTGGCCTTGTCCTGACAGCGATGTCTTAAAGTTCCTTTCCTGAGAAGTCTTTAGGAAGAGGGGGAGGGAAAAAAAAATCTGCTACCACCTAGGGTGTTTGGAAGTCATGTAACATGAACTGGTAAGTATAATTTCCATCTTATTTCATTGAAATGGAGAGGAAAAAGTAAGTTAAGCAATGAACAGATTTCAAACAGGGGAAGTAATCTAGTTCTAAATGAGATTAATATGTTCCTGTGACCTGTTATTCTTTCTGCCGCAGGGGTAAAGATCAGCAGCCTGCTTGGTAAAAAGGGGAGCCTGGAGAAGCTGCAGAGCTATTGGGAAGTGGGATCTTTCTTGGCAGCCAGTATGTTGGCTAATGACCACATAAGAGTGATCCAGGCTTCGGAAAAGCTATTTAAGCTAAAGGCGCCAGCATGGTAAGGTGATAAGAAAGATGGTGTGCGTTACTGTATTTTAAAACATTGTATTTTGCTGACAGATTTTTCTAGTCTGTGTATTGCTTCATTGTACTTTTACCTTGATGGGGGTCTCTTCCCGTTCTACCTTTATTCATGGATAGATATGTTATGACTATTTTGGTGGCTGAGAAGGGCAGATTTACCATTGACCCTATCCTCTTCTGAGGGTAAGGGGGGAAAGAAAATTTGCTTGTAGGCACTGTACTACTTCATTTATTTGAAGTGGTAGGAGCATGTGGGTTTAGTCATAACTGCTCAAGTGTTCCTAGGAGTGCAGTCAGCTTGGCTAGAGGAGCACGGATGTACCTTGGAATACTGTGATGGTTATTGCACATGCCAACTATTGTATGAACTTGAATATAAATGAGCAATCTGTACAACTTGCATCTGATTGTGATTGAGAAGAATGCAGATTGAAGTCCAATTAATGGAAAGGTTATAAATCTAGAGTTAGATTCAATATGTTCTTCTTCGGATACAGGCAGCAAATAGGGTCCAGTTGCCCACTCATTAAGGTCTAGATCCTGTTGGCAAAGGAGAACTGAGACTCCTTTCTGACTTAAGTTGTCACTCTACCAATGAAGGCTGCCTGTGTTGGTTGTTTTTTTTTTTTTGTCTTTTTGTAAAGGAAGGAAAGTTTGTCTCCAAAAACTGGTCAGAAGGGAATGCAGATGTGCTAAAATATGGAAATACTAAACTTACATATTGACATAACATGGGGAAATTGTTGAAATGGACAACATTGTTTTTCTTACCGATTTTCTTAAAAGCTGTTTGCAATGGATTTACATGCAATGTTTTTTTTACTGTGTGCATGAGGAGCTGGATAGCACTCCATGGGAGTCTCCTGGTAGTTTTGATTTTATGAATGCCTGTTTGTCAGGATTTTATGTACCCAGTGCTCTGGGGTTTAAGTCTGTGGATTAAACTCTGAAAATACAGCATGCTTGTTTGTGCTTCAGAAACGATTTCTCCTGTGAGCAACTCCTTCTCAGCCTGTTGCCTGCTGTTCAGCAGAGCCTCCTGATAGAAAGGGGATACGGTATTTCATGCAGGATATCCATGCAGCATAAGAGGGAGGTTTGGGCAATGTGTTGCTATGGAACTACTCTCAAAATGCCCTCTGACGTTATTTCTTAATGTTATTTCTTTTTGCATATAGCTAGCCTATAAGCAAAGATAAGTCAGGAAGCTTTCATGGTTTAGAATAGCAGGCAGTGTATGTGATCAGGCATGTATGCAGGAAGGATTGTCCCAGATCTAAGGCTGATAATGTAGCTGCTACATTTCCAGCACAAAATGAGGAACTGCTATAGTTGAAAGCAATCCTGGAGAACCAGAATCCTATTGACTGCCTTAGCATTTCAGTGGTGGGTGCTTCAGTTGGAATTAAAGGTACAGACATTATTATTTACATACTGTGTTATTAATCACAGGTACCTGAAGTCTATTGTAGAGACTATTTTGATATACCAGCATTTTAAGAAACTGAATCCTGAACAGCATACAGCCAAACAGGAACTCGTGGACTTCTGGATGGACTTTCTTGTTGAAGCCACGAAGACAGATGTGTCTGTAGTTAGATTTCCAGTAAGTGTTTTCTTGTTTGTTTGTTTTCAGTTGTGACATGTAGGAAATAAAGACAAAACACTGCTTGTTTGTAGGTTCTCAGACAAAAAAAAAAAACTGCTTGTCCAGAAGAAATGCATTTGGCCTGCATATTAAACTGGCTTTAATTGATTTCACATGGCTACAATGGAATTGCACAATCTGTTCCAATAAAATACTGAGAAAAAAGTCAGGATATAATTTTATTTTTTAGTGCTTGCTACCAATGAATATACTTCTAAAGCATAACTTTCCAGTGTATTCCAGGTAATACTATATTAAATTATGTTTTGAAGAAAAGACATCTCATTTCAGTCTCTGACTCAACAGGCTTTTTACATAGCCTGCTGCCAATTAAGCGTGTGCTCTGTTAGAGCTTAGAAATCAGCCCAAATAGCTGGCAATCTATTTTTTTCCAGCTGTTAATATATTTCAACAGCACTCTGCTATAACTTATGTATGCTTTTATGGTTTCTTTCCTGAGTACTTCACTGAAAGATTTTTATGAGATACCCCAGTGTAGTACAGTGTGCTCCCTATATTAATGATATATTTAGTGGAAATAATGTCTTGGGTATTCCTTTTAGCTAACCATTAGCAAATACATCTTTTTGTTTTAAGTAGCAGTCACTGTTTACCCCCAGATACTTGAAGGGCACACTTGTTTTGTGCAGTTCTTCTGACTACAGGCTGTAAATGGGATAATAAACAATAAGGAAGCTGGTAGTGTTGAACAGCATCAGGCTGAGGCAGGAAATTAGTCTGGTGTTGCAGGCAGACATATGCGATTCTCTTAATGCAAAAATTGTTTTTGTGCCTATTTGAAAGCAAAATCACACTGTGCTACAAGTCAACAAAATGAAACATAGTAACATCTTTACACTTACAAATAACATCTAAAACAAGCTTTTCCTAAAAGTTCACAGAGCTTGAACTTAAGGGCTTCGCTGGTAATTGGTAGTTGCTGAGCTATCACTTGGTCTCCTAGCTGCTGGCCTTGGTGTCATCCTCTTTGCAGCAATTAGAGGAAGAAATGATGCAGTTTGTGGGTAACTTTGGGATAACTGAAGATAAGGCTCCAGTTCATGAAATGGTCTAAACCAGATTTTAACAACTGTGGGTGTCTGGAGATGCAGGTGGGACCCATTTGGTCACCCGAACTGGGTTTTTTATATTTGTACCAGGAAACTTTCTATGATCTTTAACTGTCTGCTTTTTGCAGCAGTGTGTGTTGCTTTTGAGTAAAATCATTTAATCTGGCCGCTGTGGTTCACAATGGTCCAAATCAAAAGCAGGTCAGTCTAATTCTATGTTGATACATTTTGCTGTTTTACCCAAATGCACTTTTGGTAAAAGATAATTAAGTTACACCCTGAATCCTGCCTACATGGAAGATGGGCATTCTCAAATGGCATTGTAAAAGGAGGACTTGTGATAGAAGGATTTCAAAATGTGATAGGTGTCAGAGAAATCATTTGGAATTTAAGGTATGTACTACTGAGTGATGTAATTTAAAAAAACTGATTTTTTTTTGTCTTATGTTAAAGGGAGCCACAGTAAACTAGCCCAGTACCTAAAACTCTTATCATTCATCCTGTTTCCTTAGTCATATAATAGCAGGAAAAAACTAGATACAGTTTTAACAGATTTTAGTACAGATTTCATGTTTTACTTATTTTGTACAAACTCTTAAGAATTTCTTTTTCTACAAGGTTTTAATATTGGAACCAACAAAAATCTATCAGCCCTCATATCTCTCCATCAACAGTGAAGCTGAGGAGAAGACTGTATCTATCTGGCACGTGCTGCCTGATGACAAGGTACTGTGATGTTGTCTATAGTTGTAACTTTTTTTTCACAGTTTAGAAGTATGCATGGCTTGTAAGGCATATAACGTGCAAGCAGTTGTATCCAATGTTGGACTCTGTAAAGGAGAAGGTATGTTTCTAGCATATGTGAAGATGCTTTGCCCATACATTTCCATGTGTTTTTTTGTTTTTAAGTACAGGGTTCTTAATTTTTTCTTTAAAATTTGTCCTGTTGCTTAAAGGATCTTTCACCTCCACCATGTTTGAAAACTTGCATCTTCTTCCAGGTTGTTTTGAATAGGAACAAATCTGTTGCTTGAGACTTTGTAAATAGCTTGCAAATGATGTCACGTAATGTCAGCGGTTTACGGGTGTTCAGCCCAGTTCCGTGACGAATGGGACGGGGGGCCCACGCCCCGGGAAAAGGGTAAGGAGATGGCCCTGAGAGCAAAGAACAGTGGCAACAATCTGAGGAGAAACAAACTAATTTACTAAATAAGATATCGGAATGCAAAGCAACACACTATAATACAATATAATTACAATTTAAGCTGATAAATCCAATACAGAGAGAGAGAATGTCCCAAAATCAAGGTAGGCCTTACTCTACTACCGACGATAAGGTGGCTGGAGAGCGAGGTGCTGCCAGGACGAGAGACGGGTGGAAAAAGGGACGAGGTCTCGTGATCTGCAAGCTTTTATCTTTTCCCTCTGGCCAGAAATGGTAACAGAGGAGCAAAGTACCTTGGGGAACGTAGTAGTCCTTCTCTTCTGAGAACCAGGTACATTCACTACATGATGTTATGATGTGGAATACCAATAACCGAAAATCATAAAACCATGACACATATTGAGTGTGTACACAAAACTTTCTTCTTTCCATACTCACAATATTGCTTGTCAGCTGTGGTAAGTACTCCTTTAATATGAAAGTATTAGAGACTGGTGTGTTCTAAAATAGCAGTGGAATAAATCAAGAGGCAAAGAAATTTTTTGGCATAAGGACAGATGGATGCTCAGAAGGTACTGAAAATGGAAAATCTGGGAAGTACTTAAATTGAGGGGTGAGAAAGCCAGACATATTTGGAAAGAAGTTTAGAAATTCCAGAGATGCAGGGGGAGAGGAAAGTATTGAATGGTTATCACGTTCTGGGTTGCTTAGGAAGCAAAATGTTGGTAAGAGTGAAGACAGGGAGGACATTTTAAGACCTTAGAGAAGGAAGGGAAAATGGAAACATGGGAGGGTTATATGAAGAATTAATGGAGGCCGAATCAGCTGGAAACAGAACAGTGAAGGTAGTGTGTTTTCTAAGAACACACTTATTCTTCTGTAGCAGCATTTTGTTTGCTTACAAGATAGGATAGTGAAGGACCTATTTTCTAGGTGATCCATTCTTCAGCTTTTATACTTGTGCTTTAAAAAGAGAGGCATTTTTTGTATGCAGACTACATGAGGCAGCCCTGTTTAGAATTTTTGTTAAAAGCTCATGAGGGAACACAAATGAACACTGGCTGAAACAGTGTATTTTAAGCACGAACTGAAATGTTTGCCTAGACCAATGAGTTTCTGTTCATTTCTGGTTTGTTCTGACCTACGTTTTTGCAGGTAGGCTCAGACTGTGAAAATAAAATTAAAAGATAAATGTATGCAATTCTAAGAGAAAAACAGAATTAACCACATAACGAATAATGGTTTGTATCAGTATGACAAAGTAAACCTTGCTGTTGTAAAATATGTGTTCTGAAAGTAGTTTTGTATTCAGAATTCCATCTGTTTAGAAACTAGTTGTACACACCTGTTTGTGTTTGTATCTGTAGTGGTTTTTTGTGTGTGTAATTCATATCCAAATAATATGTTATATTCTGATAAGGGACTTTTGTACAGTATCAGAAGGAACATAGGATTTTCTAGTCCCATGTTTGGGCTGTTGAGTCCTATTCATCTTTGTTGCAGAATCCCTTAATATACTGTTTCTGAATAGTATGAACTCCGTCTGAATACTAGTGTAGGTTTCACAAATGACTCTGTGTTGGAAAGTGTGTTGAGCATGTCACAACACCTCTAGTAAAGCCTAGAGTGGAATACCACTGGTGAAACAGCAGTATGCTACTTTAGGTCTTCGAGCTTTCAATCTGAATCTGTAGCCAGTATATACTCATCTTCTTTTTCTAACGCTATGTTTATGCTAAATGGTTCCTTTCCATTTACCTGACAGTATCTTTGAGAATCTTGGTATCTCATAGTGTTTTCTTTAGGCAAAACAAGTAGGACTGCTGTACTGGCTGCACGTGGCATCTTGCTGTTTATATTCCAGTTTGAGTTAAACTTACTGGATCATATGTACTCATATTCCTAAAAAGCTATTTCATAGTGCATTAATGTTTCTTACAGCTACGGGGATGTTTTGCTTAATGCTTTCAGCAAGTAGCCTTTTCCATAGCTGTGTCACTTGACTGCCCAATCATCCTGTGACCAGGAGAAGGACCTGGTTGTATTCAGTCTGTAACTGTTCAGTAGATAAGTATTTTGGCTTTCTGGAGTTTGCAACTGGTGCTTTGTAGGGGATTTTTTTTTCGGTTATTGTAAATTTGTTATTCCAGTTTTTTAAAATATTCTCTTCTAGCATGTAATATTTTCCCTCCCCTCTCCCCTCCTGATTTTGGCAGCACATCTATATATTTTCTGCACGCTAATGTTTTCTTACATTTTCTGCCCTACTGATGATCAATAACATCAGACAAGGACAGTTTTTGATGCACTCGCTGGTTCTTTTGCTCTGGCCTTACTGTGGTGAGCTTATATGATACCTTGGGAGCCGATGGATACAAAATGCAGGAATTTCTGCCCTACAAGCCATAACATCCATTAAAACATTGCAGTGGGCAATTTGTTAGTTAGAAGTTCAGCTGTACAATCATAATCTGCTGTTGAAATTTTGTCAAAATCATCAGAATCCATCAGAAACTTCAAACAGAGAAAAGGTACAAGAAAAATTTGAAGATACAGAATATAACCAGTGAATATAACCAGTGTAATATCTGCCTCTGGTAAGAGATTTTGTGAAGTAAATAAATGTATAATTTTTCAGCCCACTGCAGTGAAGAAGGCTCTTCCTTTTGATCTTGCTAGGCTGATGACAGGCCCTGTAGGGGCTGATTAACAAAGGCCAGCTATCCCAGCTACAAGGATAGGTGAGACAGCTGGGTTTGGAAATGGCTTCAGCTATACAAATTTAATCTACCTAGCATAGATCTGTTGGAGCTTTAGCAGCTCATGCTTCAGATTTCAGTTCATAAAAAAAAAAAAGAATAGATTTATTTAATTTTCAAAATGAAACCGTTGTTATAAGAATCATGAGTTATCAAGCGTACAAACTTCCCTTCATGCACATAGAAGCTAAAATAATTCTACTTCAAATACAAAATGTAACTTCTTAGAGCCTTGCAGCTGGCAATCTTGTAATGAATGGAATGCCAGGATAAATAACGGGGCCTTTACCTTTTTTGTCTGTTTTCTTTTAGCAGCATATTTCATTATTTATGCTTTTAATAATACCAAGTTTTACATAGACAAATGCGTATAGAAATCAGATGGCATAATGTTTTGTAGAATACACATTACCTTTGCCCTTCAATTCTCTAATTTTAGCAGTCCTTTCCACATAGGGTTAGAGGAATGCAGCAGTGCTGTTTGCAAGTTTGAAATAGAACAGCCTGTCTCTGTTCCTTGTTGGCTTCTGAAACCATTTTGAGTTTTGTTTTGGGTGGTTGGTGGTTTTTTTGCCTAACCCAAGAACAGATGCTGAATTTGGATAGCATGCCTGATATGTTTACTCCAGTGTATTAACAACTTGGCAAGATCTTGAGGGACATAACTTTTATATTATTTCGTTGCCTGGAAACATCATTTGGTAAATGAAAGATACACGAATCTGTGAGAAATCAGTTGTAGATTTTACTGCATGTAGATTGTATGTAAAGCCCACAGTACTTTGCTTCTTGCTATGCTTCTTGCACTTTTCTGCTTGCAGGAAGTTTGTTCTAGATTATTCAGATATTATATTATTCCCAGTGCTGGGAATTAAACGTATACTGATAGCAAAACTCTGAAAAAGTCTCCAGACATGGAAAATTGACAAGTGACAGAGCTCGTATACAGAGTAAAGCATAAGAGAACAATATAGTTACACCCTCCCTGTTAGCAGAGGGACTTAGTAGGGGATCTTTCTTCATACAGGAGAACCAGGCAACCTGGATGGTACTTCCACAGACACTTCATACTAGCATTGGTTGGTTTAAAATTGAAACATTACTGTAGTTACTACTTTGTGCTTTATAGTTAGAGCAATGTGAAGTTTGTACTACAGTAAAGGTGTTTGCATGTATCTTTCTGTATGTTGTGTTAGGCATTTTATATTAGCCTTGCAACTTCTTGAATGAAATTTATGCAGGAAGGAAAGAATTACAGAGATTAAGAAGACTGATCTGGTAAGCCTTACAGAACTGCTGTAGCTGTGAGAATGATTTCCTCTCTCATTTCTTGCATATTGTGCAACTATTTTGGCACTGCATCTATTCTGTGTACTTCACCATTCCTAAAACGTGGTATATAAAATATTATATATGCTACACTTCTTTTTGGGATAGACTTGGTTATGTATGTGTTCAACACTATGCCCTTGTGCTATAAATTACCTCTTGGCAGGAAATGTTTCAATACCTTTTAATTGCTCAGGTGACTAAAATGCCCAATGCAGTTCAGGTCTGGAAACCAATTTCTTAAATATGTTGCTCATAGTGGTGGGTCCTAAGGTTGCCAGCACTTCTGGCTGATGTAGTTCCATGTTTTCCTGAAAGGTGAATGTTTTAATCGGAAGATATGAAGGACTTCTGATTCCTACAGTAAGGCCTCATTAGAACTTAAGCACAGAGCAATGTGACTGTCTGCCAAGAGATCTCGGTTCTGCCACATGTGACAGATCTATGGGTAAAAGATCTGAAAATAAGTGAGGCCTGACACTTCGAGTTTTTATAGGGTGTCTTCCAGCTTTGTTTACTACTTCAGCAGCTCTTAAGGATTTTAGTATATTCTTGCTTCTCTCTTCTAGATTCCTAGGGAAATGGTCTCCTTTTTGTTTCTTTGAACAGTTGGCCTTTAGATTTGCTCCTTCTCTGAGCAATTTCACCTCCATTTCAAGAATTTCCCATTTTACTCTCCAGCATCGGTCAGACTTCCTGCTTTGTAGTGCTCTCAGCCAATTATTCCTGCACACAGGGACACTGAATGTGTAGAACAGGCTCTTGTCATTCTCGGAGGTGGAGTTTTTTTCCCCCTCTTTCTAGAAGGTTGCACGTGAAGCTGAGTTCACCCAGGACAGACTATAGGGGCAGTGCTTCTGATCTGCTAGTTTACTTAGTTTCTAAAATAATATTTTGTGCTTGCAGAATAAACAGTGGAGAAACAAACCAACCAAACCTTCTATATAGAACTTTTCTCGCTTTTTAGGTGAGAAAAATGCCCTGAAGAATAACTGTTGAAAGGAAATAGGCTGTTATAATCCAAATGTTTCTCTTTTGGTCTCTTGAGTTCCAGGTGAGAAGATATGCCTGCTGGCTCTTTGTTTTCATAAAGGAAGAGGGTTTCATTTAACTTTGTTTTTTCTTGTGTTACAGAAAGGTATCCATGAGTGGAACTTCAGTGCTGCATCCATCAGGGGAGTAAGGTAAGTTGTTTAAATTGCATGATTGGAAATGAAAAGAGTAGTTGAGTATTATGTTGAGCTAATGCTGTGAAACTTCGTGGAGTAACAGGTAGAATCTTGGAGCTGGATAGTGCAAGTGCTTACAGAGATGCCCTGCTTTAAGTGACACCTCAGGAGTCTTATTCTGGATTCAGAAATGACCGCCTGCAGAGTTCATTATGTAAAAACTAGGGAATACAACCCCTTAAATTTATGAACAAATGCTTTCTTAAAGTTTGTCACCACTTTACGCTAATTAAGGTTGAATTGCAATAACTGCTAACCTATCATGTCGTCTTGCCAGAGTTTTGTCACATCCATGAGTTGCAGTCATGCACTGAGATTCTGACACACTGGGAAACTGATAACACAAAGAAGGGCTGTCCTTGCAACAAGTGCTTGATGACTACAATATATAAGCGAGGAAGTAATGTGGAAGCAAGCAGGAAGGATATGAGGAATCAACAAGGTTGAGGCTGGGGGGGGGTTAGAGTGTCTTGAAGTATCCTCATCATTCATCTCTTACTGGGTTTTGGTGTGAGTGTGTATGGTTTTCTCTTTTGTGTGTTTGTTTATAGGTATGGCAACAAAACTGTTACAGAGAAGGCCGATAGGAAGGGGAGACTGTCACTGCAGTGATGACAGACGTGGCAGAGTGGTAGATAGGTCATGAAGTGAGAGCTTGAAGATATGTGCTTTTCTGAAACTCAATAGAAAAATAAATGAAAACTTCCCAAAGCTTCATATGGAGTAGGTTAATGTGGACTAATGATCCATAGGATCAGGAACTAAGCATGCGGGACTGGCTTGCCTGGATTATGTTACGTGATGAAGGCTTTATTTCTTTTATTCAGTATGCTTCTCTTTTTGGGACAGGGCCTGTTAGATACTGACAAAGCAGGAAATCTTGCCATCTATCTGCTTGATTTCAGTAGCATTTTGTTCTTGTTTTTACTAGGGAGAACTATTCATTGCAGGATTTTCTTAGCCTGGATGTCGTGCGGTATTGTGAGAACAGCAGGATCTGAGCCAGCGGATCCATCCTGCTAGCCCAGACTGAATGTAGTATTCACTTTTGTCTGACAGGGTCCAGCCTTGCAATTTGTATCTGCTGATACTAAGAAAATAGTGTTCTACTACTGTGATCTCTTTAGATCAGATCTTCACCTTAGTCTCGTTTATTTTTTCTAGGATCTGTCTATACTTGGGCTTCCCGCGACTTTCCATTTTGGAGTTTGCATTTAACATAATTTTAAAAAGGCCAGGAATCTTACATTCTTCAAAATAGTCACTGCTCTGTTCTAAGAATAGCTGTTCCATGCACACAAAGCTGTTGCTATGTCTGCAGTACATTTTTGCACAGATGGATGATTCTTTTTCCTTCCAACAACTAACTTAAAAAAAAACAAACTATCAATAGACACAGAAATTTAATCCTGTGGGATTCAGTTTATTTTAAGCCAAAATTGCAACGATATGCGTAGTTCGGTGTGGTTTGGGTTTTGGTTACAGCATGTTTTTGTGTGCTTCTAAAAAAAGAATGTATTTATTTATTGCCCAATTTTGATATATTTTTTGGCTTTATTAAACTCTGCTGTGGTTAGTGCTGTTTTGGTGTACTCTCCCGCATTTGTTATTGAAACTGTCAATAGTCATTTAATTTGTCAACAAAAATTCCAATCTGTTCATCTGCCATTGGAAAACTGTAAAATGAGTAACCGAGCCAAGAGTGAATTCTTAGAAGACTTGGTGGCTGCCTCCATGAGGACCTGAAGGGGGAAATATTTTATCTTATGCAATTATAAAAAAAGAGTATGTCTATTTTTCAAACATGCAACTTTATGATTGCCTTCTTTTTCAGTATTTTTATACAGTTGTCTTTCTGGCTTTATCAAGGTAGATATTTTTGTAGGTGGAACATCCTTCAGAACCAGACCTGCTTCTAATTTATTTTTGTATACGGAATATTTTGGCTCCTTTGAAGCTCCTGGACGTAAAGCTGTCTAGGAAGGGGAGGTTCCCATTTTCATGAGGATTCTTTGCCTTTCTAGACTAAGAACCAGCTTTAGAGGTGCAGTGTTAATGTAAGAGAGAGTCTCTGTACATGCTCCTGAAAGCTTTTTCAACGAAGACCCTTCTAAATATTTACTGTCTCTTCAGCCCTGCTGCTGAGAGACATCTGGCAGTGAAATGACTAATGTTTTAGGTAAATACTTTAAGGAAATAATTGAGAGGTCACTTATTCTGCGTGCTCCTTATCAACCATCAGCATCTCATTTCATGAGTAGTAGAGTTTAGCTCTCAGGATTTTCAAAGGAACTTGAACATAATGCTGAATCACACTCTGCCTGAGGGAGATCATAGTAATTGGGTTTATCTTAAAAAAAATTTTCCTTATTTTTTGTTTTTACAAAACCTCTCACTGATTAGCAATTTGTGTTCTAATGTAAATAACTCTGCTTTCATTTTATGCCTTCTTGACCTCTCAAATGCAAATGTTTATTATTGAATTGGGCCAAGAAGTATTGATAATACTTAAAGGCTTAATCAGAGCTTTTTGGGCCCTAGCTGCTTCCCTAAGGTGCTTTGCATCACTTTCTCAGGTTATCAAGAAAACTGCGTAGTATTTGTCATATGAATAAGAAGAAGCCATCTATTTTTCAGATTTAAAAATTAAAACTGAAGTTGTAGAATGAAGCTGGTAGATGAACTACAAGTTGGAATCTCCTTGATGTTCAGGACAAGCGCTGAACTGTGAAATAACTGCTGCTTGTGGTGTTTCCACAGGAGAGTGCATCAGGGGTCATGATGATAGATTTTGCATTAGAAACACAGTGACTTTTTTTTCATCATTTAAGAATTAATAAGGATGTTAATTTTCCATCCCAGCTTCACTGAACTTGGAATCTTGTCAGGCAGCATAGTTGTTAGAGTGGAAGGTGTCTGTTTCCTCATTTCTGGAAAACAGAAATCTGCAAAGCTGCATTTCTATGGTTTCTGCCAGTGCTTAACTGTTTTATCTGTTCTTTCATCTAGAATTGTTAGTAAGCAGTAGTTACAGGATTTGCAGTACTTGTCATCAGCTGATGGGAGTTCTGTATGCATGTGATTTGGGCACAAGGCCATGCTGCATTGTGTTTCCCTGCTTGTCTTTTGAAACTTGCAATTTCAGCTCCAATTCTGCTGTCATAGAAGTTGGTGAATATTAGACACACTCAATAACTCTCAAAATGAGGTGTTTCCTGAGAAAATTATCCATTTTCTTTTTATAGCTTGGTATTTTTCATCTTCCTTTTTTCAAGTTAACAACTTGTTTTTTTCAGAGAGGAAAGCAATGCATATCAACATATGTAAATATTCACTTAAAGGCCTTGCACGTTTGTGAATTTACTTGACTTCAGTGTACATGCTACGTTCTGACCCATTTGTTCAGTACTGTCTTAAGTGGCTTCTGTGCATGTTGGATTAGTAAAATGTTTAAATTCACCTGGAACTTTTCACAAATTAGTAATTTCATTAATATTAGCATGAATAACTCCGTATCTTTAGAGTTTGTGTATATTATTGAAAAACTCGATGAATTAAGCCAGGGAGAGTGACTGTCTTCCTTGATGCGTGCATCACTTAGCACATATGAATTTTTCTTGATGCAAACAGGTGAGTGACAACACCTGAAGTGACTATACCCGAAAATTAATCAATTTATGTTCTCATAAGTAGTTTTATGAAATGCAAGTCTCTGATTTGTCTGAAGAGGAGTTTCTTTTTCAAAAGCTCCTGCAAGGGATATGAAGTACAGGAATCATAAAAGAGAAGCAACAGTCAAGCAACCATAGACATAATAAATCATGAAAATTACAAGACTTTCCTGACATCTAAAGAAAAAATTCTTAAGCACAGTATAGAGTATCATTCTGCTTTATTTTGTGGAAGTAAATTAAAACCACAATGAATATGTTGATCTGACTAAGAATAGGTTGATTTCATTAGCAGCATGCCTTTTGTATTGAATCCTGAGAACAGTAATACGCAGTTTTAATTTGTTCCAGTTTCAAATAATTTTTAATATTTTCTTTAAGGGGTGCAGTAATTAAATGTATGTTAAACAAAAAATAATAATCTGGTGAATGGATATCTTTCAAGAGCTGCAGCTTACATTGGGTAAAAAATTGACAGCTGTGCCAGAGTCTGTACCTCTTTTGCTCTTCTGTTGAAGCATGTATGCATTCATAAGAAAACAGCATCCATATCTCTTCAGTATATTTGTAATCCTGTTTTTAACAGATAGAAGCAAAAGTGAAGAAAGAAGGGGGTAGGCAAGACTGGGAAAGTCATTTGTCTCATTTTTATTTATTTTATTTTTGATGCTGACCCAATTTAGAAATATTTTTCCATTATGCTATCAATTTACCAGTTCCTAAGCAATCGATTAGAAATCCTTGCATTCAGGACTGAGCTGTGACTGATTTCTAAAGGGGGAGGAATTCATGATTTGAGTCCAAAGCTTTCTAATGTGATCCTGAAGTGATCTTTCATCCTGGCTCCAAGATTGGCATTTACCTAAATGTACTGAAAAAATGAATCATGTCAACCCAAATAATCCTGTTAACTTATCATAGGATCATAGAATGGTTTCAGTTGGAAGAGACCTTTAAGATCACCTGGTTCCAAACCCCCTGCTATAGGCAGCGACACCTCCCACTAGACCAGGTTGGCTCAAAGCCCCATCCAGCCTGGGTGGAACTACTTTGTTCCTACTTTTTTGGGGGGGGACAATTTATGAACTAGGGGTCAGAATGAATGATAGCAGACAGCTGAATGTGAATTTTGAAAGATTTAAGAATATGACTTCATTGTAAGGAAGGACTATGGCTTCTCACATTTCATCTGTTACTTTCTGACAATACTTGTGGTGGTCTAAATGATTTGACATAGGTGGCAGGACCCCAAATGTATTTTTCCAATAACATGTTCTGCTTGGCTGTTCTTTCAGCATTTCGAAGTTTGAAGAACGGTGCTGTTTTCTGTATGTGCTGCACAATTCTGATGACTTTCAAATCTATTTCTGCACGGAAGTTCACTGTAGAAGGTGTGTCACAGTTATTTCAAAAACCACTCTGCGTGGAGGTACACTGTATAGGAACTGTTTCAGAACTGCGGTTAGAGTTGGCGACAAGTGAAGATGCTCAAATCATCTTTTATATGAAAACATAGTACTCCCCCAGAGATGCATGAACTTTGGAGGGTCAAAGCACAAGCTCAGACAAATACTAGAAACATATAATTACAAACTTTTTTAAACTAATCTTGGGGTATTATTTCTCTGTTCCTTAAATTAAGGCTTATTACAAGTGTGTGTTCGCCCCAGCTGAACAAAGCAGCCTAAACTTACAAATGGATTGTCTATAGTGGGACTACTTAAGGTAATAATCCAGGAGATCTAGTGAAGATTTTTGTTTTGCTGTAGTTAAAATTTTATTTCTCATTACAAACAAACACCCTTGATGTCCTCTATGTTAATATCACGGTTATATAAGTACAGTTTTACCAGTAGCACTCTAACAAAGTTGGCAAGTGTTGCACAAAGTTAGAGGTGTCTTACCTACTCTAAGTTGTGCTTCTGGTCTGTAAGCATGAGGACTGAAGTCTTGAATTGGTCCAGAAGGCATTCCTGGAGAAGATGTCTTCTGTATTTGTACTTAAAAAGGCTGCAACTTTACAGAAAATTACTGTGTTACTTCCTGGTAATGAACATGACTATCTCAAAGATCAGTCCCTAGCTTGTATTCTCATCAATTCTAGTCTGTGCAGGTTTTTTTTTTTACCATTTTTCTTCCCATTCATAATTCAACATTTCTCAGTAGATGAATAAGTAGTAGCTTAGCGTGATGTGATATTTGTGCTTTCAAAGGAGGACAAGCCATAAGTAATAGTAGTGTCTTTTTTTTGTAGACAAGCAAACTTTTACACACAATTTATACTTACTGTACTTAAATCTTTTGGTTCATTTAACATTTCAGTGAGATGCATTTTCAGTGTCCCCACACGGTCTTGAGTATGTGTTTGCATTTTAAAATTTTGTTTTACTTGCTTCCAACAGGTTTTTTGACATGGTGAACAGCATCACTGAAGAAATAGGGAAGACTACGGAGGAAGGAGAATGTGATGGAGACTCCCTGGAGGTATTTATTTATTTTAGCTTATTTGACCCTCTGCTGATCTGCCAGAGGGTAGAAAGTCACTATAGAGGGACCTGGATAGGCTAGATTGATGGGCCAAGGTAAACCGTATGAGTTTCAATAGGGCCAAATGTTGGGTCCTGCACTTCAGTCACAACAACCCCAGGCAACCCTACAGCCTTGGGGAGGAGTGGCTGGAAAGCTGCCTAACAGAAGAGGGCCTTGGTGTGCTGATGGTCAGTCGGCTGAGCATGAGCCAGCAGTGTGCCCAGGTGGCCAAGAAGACCGATGGCATCCTGGCTTGTATCAGGAATGGTGTGGTGAGCAGGACTAGGGAAGTCATCCTGCCCCTCACTCGGCATTGGTGAGGCCCCACCTCGAGTACTGTGTTCAGTTTTGGGCGCCTCAATACAGAAAGGACACTGAGGTGCTGGAGCAGGTCCAAAGAAGGGCAACAAGGCTTGTGAAGGGCTTGGAGAATATTCCCATACAAAGAGCGGCTAAAAGGAACTGGGGCTGTTTAGTCTGAGGAAGAGGAGGCTGAGGGGAGACCTTATTGCTCTCTTCAAGTACTTGAAAGGTGATTGCAGTGAGAGCAGGGTTGATCTCTTCTCACTGGTGACAGGACAAGGGGAAACAGCCTCGAGTTGCACCATGGGAGGTTTATGTTGGATATCAGGAAAAACTTCTTTACAGAAAGGGTTGTTAAGCGCTGGAACAGGCTCCCTGGGGAGGTGGTTGAGTCACTGTCCCTGAATGTGTTTAAAAACTGTTCGGATGTGGTACTCAGGGACATGACTTAGTGGTGGGTTGTTAGAGTAGTATGGTTAGGTTGCGGTTGGACTTGATGATCTTGAAGGTCCTTTCCAACCTGAGCAATTCTATGATTCTATTCCATTCTATGATTCTATTTTCAAAACATTGTTTCAACTATTCTGAGTTTCTAGTGTAGAGTTTGACTGAAGGGAGTAAGTAGATTACTTATCTCTTCACTGGAAGAAGTTAGACAAAATTACAGTTTACAGAATTTTATCCTCTAGTGTTTCTAAGTTAATGATTTGTTGTAATGCTCATTTGTAGGTTTTATAACCAACTTGTATTTCAGTTAGCATACTCGCTTGAGGAAGTACTCAACCCAAGTTCTCAATAATTGCGCTTTATTACAGAGTGATTCTTGCTATAGTTACTTCAGAGTGTAGTCATAGTCAGGCAATATTAGCATCTGTTTAAATTTGAAAGATTGTTGTCTATTTCATGCATCACTGGAATTGTGTACACTTACGTTATTGGCAGGACGTCTGCACAACAAACAAGGATGTAATTGTGGTAGGGGAAGGCTTGTCCTTGCTAGTTAAAATACATGTGGGCAAGTGTGGTAATGAACTGCAAACGCAAATCAGATGATCATGGTGGTGCTGCTGGGAGTCAGTCATTCTACCCTTAGCTCTCTAACCCATGCTGAAGTTTAGGGTTCCCTGCTTCTGCTGTCACCCACATTAGCTAAGCTATAGCTTGCATGTGTGTGCCATTACTCACTGTATTCTCACCCTGATTTTCTCTCTGAACGTACACGTAGTTGAGAAATGAACAGAAGGCCATTAGGTGTAGTGCAGCACTTGGTGTTTAGATGTTCTTTTAGGTGGCAGGAAACAGGGCAAAATATTTAGGACTGCGTACCAAAGTTCTAGAGACATCCAAAACTAACTGAAAAAGTCAGTACTGAATAATAAATCCAGCTCTCTGTCCCAGTTTTTATGGTGTTTTTATAATATGTCTGAAATTGGAGGTGGGACAAACAGAAACCACTAGAGAGGGTTGTGGAATAGTAAAATACCCCAAAATGAGAAACTGTGGGTACCTAATAGGTTTATTTAAGCAAGAAGAAAATCAGTGGGTCACTTGTTTACAGAGAGCAAGTATCTTTACAAGGGAAACTACTGAAGGTTAATAGGCTCTTTAGTAAAGAAAAATACAATGAAATAAAAAAAATAAATTACGATTAGAGGCATGACTTCACCCTGAAAGTAATTAACTGCTGAAACATTACTAAAAGTAGTGGATTCTCTGTATCTCTGCATGAGCTCCTGGGCTCAGCATGAGAGTAAGGAAGTGAAATTATGTCTGTGTTACACAAGAGGACAGATGAGATAATCTAATGACTATTTCTGGATTGTCCTTAAACTCTTTGAAATTGTAATTCAGCTGAAACCATGTAACAATGCACTGCAATCCTGACTAACCTTCATTGGCACGCTTTGCTGTCTGACCTGGCACTGGCCGAGTTGGTTTTGCTGGTTTTGGAAGATGTGGTCAGGTCAGGAGAGCGTCTGGGGTAAATTGTGTCCTGCCTTGCTTTGTGTGCCCGTGGAAGCTGAAGTTCTCGGCTGGGTGCAGAGTGCCCTCTGTCGTCTTCTGTTGCCTTTTCGTGGCCTGCCAGCAGAACTGCAGGTGCTGTTAAAAGATGCAAGTGTAACTACGCAGAACAGATAAAAAGTAGCTCAGCTTTTCACACTTACCTGGAATAGCTGCCTTAGAAGTCAAGGCTTTCCATAAATTCAGTGGAGAGACATAAGCATGTCAGTACAGTATCTGAGTTGCCACCTAGAATTTTCTTTTCCTCTTCTCCATGGTCCACAGAAAGAAGTCAGTATGCTAGATGCCTTTGTTGCGTGCATGGAGTCAGACTAATCAAATCTTGTCCCTCTGTTTCATTTAAATGAATTGCCATTTCTTTATTTTTTTGCAGTATGACTATGAATATGATGAAAATGGCGAGCGAGTCATTCTGGGGAAAGGAACTTATGGCATTGTGTATGCAGGACGAGATTTGAGCAATCAAGTCAGAATTGCTATTAAAGAAATCCCAGAGAGAGATAGCAGGTATAGTACCTGAGCCTCATTCCAAATTTTGTGCATTACATGCTCTCATTAAGCAATCGGGTGAACCAGTTTGCTGATCAAAAAGTATCTCATCTACAATGCTGCCAATAAATTGTGGTGTATAATGATATTCCCTACCTCTCTAAGTAGACATATCCAAACTGTGGAATGGTTTATGATTGCAACAACTGAGAATTTGCTTTCTAGTTTTGGCACATGTAGTTTATAACATTCTTTTTTCTTTCCAAATGAAATGTCATACAGAATCTCACTCAAATGCCTTATGAAAGCCCCATCTCCTTTACGAGCATAAGCTTGTTCTTATAAAAGAGCTTTTGAATTTCATAATAGGCAGAATTCTTTAAAACTTTGATCCTGAATTGTTGATAAAGACACTTTCTTTTTCTGTTTGTGCATGTTTTGTTAGGAAGCCCTTAGTGTTAGAATGAAATATGTGGAATGATCTTTTTGCCCACTGTTGGTAACGCAGTGACTTTGTATGTGTAATACCCCATCTCATTTATAAAGATTACGATGTAAAGGCCAGATGTGTGATCCCCATTGCGCTTGTATATCTTGAAGTTTGTAGTATATGGCTTTTTGAATACATAATTTCCAAAAATATTTTGAGAAGTCTAAATGTGACTTTTTTCAAATGAAACTGATTTTACAAAAAGACTGCAGTTAATTATTGCTTTTACTATTTGATGATTATAACCACCAATGTCAAATGTGTTTAGCATAAAATATTGTATTACTATTTGTAGTGCATCAGAGTAAATGTATTTCCCGGGACCTAAAATAGAGTTTAACAGCTACATTAAGCTCAAGGCTTTTTTCTTGAAGCTCAATATTGTATAATTTTTGTCGTTTCTTTCTAGATACTCCCAACCTCTGCATGAAGAAATAGCTTTGCATAAGCATCTCAAACACAAGAACATTGTCCAGTATCTGGGGTCTCTTAGCGAGAATGGTTTCATTAAGATATTTATGGAGCAGGTGCCTGGTGGTAAGTTGTGGTGAAGACTGGCTTGGCAATTCTTTTATTTTTAAAATCTTAAGAAACAAAACCATCGCACTGCAATGAGATACACCACATCTGCAGGAAATGTCTTTCTTGAATTAATGGGGAAAAAAAAGTGTAAAGGTTTTCAAAGCGTTTGAATCCTCTTGATTAGGGTTTAGGTAGGATGTGCTTCAGATACAGGTCAGATCATTGCTGTGGCAGATGATCCGCGGCCATCCTACTAGGAAGACTGTAGCTAGTCTTAAATAGCTGAGCCCCCTTCAAGTATGGAACACAGGAGGATTGTGACTACTGATTACTGCTTCTGTTTGATAACAAAGAACTTACAGCAGCCAGACGTAATAAAACCCTCTTTTACCAGGTTTAGCTTTTTGAGAAGCTGAGGATTTGGTGTATGTAAAAAGGCATGGATGTGAACACCAGCCTTTTTTCACTCTTTCACAACATTCCTCTTGAGCAACTTCTCCCCAGGCATAAGAGAGAGATGAGCATGTTCATTACACTGTTTCCTGTCTGCCTGCTTGAGAGAGTATGTATTTCTCTGCAGCTGCCAAGACCTGTGGAGATACTTAACTCTCTTTTTAATTAGTGAGGCAGGTGACGATGCAAGAAAGTATTTCCAAGAGAGGCCTTTGGTTATAGAAGAGGTACCTGCGCTTGGTTTGGGATTGCTTTTTGTTGATACTTTGTTTTTCCTTTGGGGAAAAAGGTAGGGTTTAATTTGGTTTTACTCTCATTTTCTCCCTCTCCAAAATTACAGGCAGTCTTTCTGCTCTTCTACGATCAAAATGGGGACCATTAAAAAATAATGAGCAGACAATTGGCTTTTACACTAAGCAGATTCTCGAAGGATTAAAATACCTCCATGATAATCAAATAGTGCATCGAGACATAAAGGTGAGAATTTGCAGAGATTAAGCCTGGTGTTTGTAACTGCAAAACCTATTTGTTCTGTAATTTAAAAGCTTTTTCCTGAAAGCTATTCGTTGTCACAGACCTTCTCAGCTATTCGATGGATTAGGTAAGTGAGCTGTTGTAATTCAAATCTGCACAAACAAAGTGTTTTGTTTTGTTTAGAAAAATTGACAGAGCTGCATCAAATGTGAGAAAGTGGGTATTTTTGCTTCTGTTTTCAATGATATGATTGAGCTTTCATACAAACATATCAGTAATGACGGAGGCTGTGAATGGGGATATCAGCAGTTTATTTTCCAATGAGAGTCGATATTTTCAAAGGTTTTAATTTTGTTTTTTAAGGTGATTGTCATAGTACTTCTAAAATGGATTCCTGTAGATGGGGTCTTTCACTTTGCAATGAAGTTTCTGATAATGGCATTACATAAGACAGGAATGCAATTAATTACTCATTCATCACATGCTAAAGAGCTGGAGGAAGTAATTGTTACTCACAAAAGAGTGCATTCTAGAAATAGGTGATGCAAGAAGTCTGAGAGGAATAGAAAAAAATAATTGCTCTGAATGTTTTGTTCCTCAGGGTGATAACGTGCTTATCAACACTTACAGCGGAGTGTTAAAAATTTCAGACTTTGGAACTTCAAAGAGACTTGCAGGAATCAACCCATGTACTGAAACTTTCACTGGTATGTTCCTGGAAGAGATTCTTTCCTCACTCCAGCTGTGGGCATAGGGTCAGATTCCATAGCCACTTAGTTTTCATTGACTAAAAATCAATATAAAAGGTCACTGCAAGAACAAGCTCATTTAGGTATACTTCATTGTGAGCTGTGCTCTATTCAGCAAGCATACTGTTTTAGAAGTTCTATTTGAGACACAAAAATCCTCTCCAGCAGAAGAGCGTTGTCTTTCCTATGTCGCATTTGAGTGTCTCTTCTGATGCACGTGGCTTCTTCATTATGCTGACCTAGGGCTTAACTACATTTAAATCCTGCAGTGCCGCTGCAGGATTTGAATGGTTACTCCAGATGAAAAACGACCATTATTTTAATTCTTTTCCTTGTTAAATTTCTGTTCTAAATGGAACAGAATGCAGAATGCTGTCAGGATGACTCCCTTCAGAAAAAATGTTCATAATACGTGTTCAATTCCCTGCTACTCAACTCAGAGTAATCTTCCTTATTTTAATCTACATATATAACAGAATAAACTATATATGTATGTATAATCCATAGATCGTTGAAACCTCCAATAATCTTTGTGGACATTGAAAAGAGTTATCATCAGATCAGTACACGATAACAGATGCTTTTAGCACAAGTAATATTTTGAATATTAAGTTTCATGTTGAATGCATCTGGAAATTTTTAATTCTTATTTTGAGTAACAGAGTATTTTCGTTAACTCTCCTAGTATAATTCACAGCCCACTTATTTTGTTTGTCTTAGCATGTAGCTATTTGTATCTTTCATGCATCTAAATAACAAAGATGGATGTGTTTTAAACAGGTACCCTTCAGTATATGGCACCAGAAATAATTGACAAAGGCCCACGCGGCTATGGGAAGGCTGCAGACATCTGGTCTTTGGGATGCACTATCATTGAGATGGCTACAGGGAAACCCCCATTTTATGAACTAGGAGAACCACAAGCAGCTATGTTTAAGGTCAGACATCTTCCTTGTACAGCTCAGGCCAGTTTTTGTAAACACAGGAAGTCTTGTGACTGTTTTGGAAAGGCTGGAATTGGAAGGGAAAAAAAAAGATAAAGGAAATACTTGGGTAATCAGGGTACTAAGAAGAATGAGCTGATTCATCTAAGAGCGATTGCTGTGTCGTTTTGAAGACAGTAATGGAACAGTAACAGCTATTCACAAAAAAAAAAGAAGCTGAGAAAAGGAGCTCTGAGTTCCCTGCTTTGCAAAAGCCTCTCTTGGGAATTGTATTTTTTTAATGGAATTGAATAATCAGTTTGTAATAACTTTGTTCCTTGAATTAATTGATTACTTACAGAAAGATGATATCAAAACTCAATATGCTACTTTTACATTTACATAAAAACATTTTGATCATAGAATCATAGAATGATTGGCATTGGAAGGGACTTCTGAGATCATCTAGTTCTAACCCCCCCTGCTATGGGCAGGGACACCTCCCTCTAGATCAGGTTGCTGAAAGCCCCATGCAGCCCAGCCTTGATCGTCTCCAGGGAGGGGGCATCCACAACCTCACTGGGCAACCTGTTCCCGTGTCTCCCCACCCTCATGTTATTTAGTATTAGAGAAAAGAATAGCGCAAGCCATTGTTGGTTTTTTTTCCCTCTCAATTTGTCCCAGGTGGGAATGTTTAAAATCCACCCAGAGATTCCTGAGTCCATGTCTGCAGAAGCCAAGTCGTTCATACTGCGTTGCTTTGAACCAGATCCTGATAAACGAGCTTTTGCTCATGAGCTCCTTGTAGATGAATTCTTGAAGGTTTCAAGCAAAAAAAGAAAATCCCCATCAAAACTCTCAGGTAAGGAATTTCTATCTCATAAAAGGTATTGTTCTCTAAAACTGCTGATTCAGTCTTTAAAATGAAGATGGTACATCTCCATCCTAGGTGAATGTTCAGTTATAGCCTTGTGTTCTAGATGCAGAAAGACTTGTAGCAGAATTCTGCTAGCATGTTGTCAGAGGTGATTTATATAAATATTTCTAATAAGGTTTAAGTATAGAATTAGAATAGTTTCAGTTGGAAGGGCCCTACAAAGATCGAGTCCAGCTGTTAGACTACTTGGAGTCTGACCTGAAGTATGTCATTCAGAGTGATTTTGATAATGCTCTTAAACACTGATAGGCACGGGGCATCATCTCCTCCTTCCACTCTAGGAAGCTTGTTGCAGTGTCTAACTACCTCACTGGTAAATAAGTTTTTGCTAATGTTTAGTCTGAGCCTCCCATGATGCAGCTGTGAGCCATTGCCGCATATCCTGTCACTGGATACCATGGAGGAAAGATGAGCAACTCCCTCTTCACTACCCCTAAAATTGTTTATCTGTGTTTGTTTGTTATATTTTTATTTTATTTTGTTAAATGTGTGTATGTTTTCATTCAAGGAATGTTTACATAGAGTGCATTTTATATAATGTTGTAGCACAATATTGAGCTTCAAGAGTGTTCTACATGAGCAATGTTATCTATAGCAATCTGCGTTATTTTTTTCCATGCTCATTCCCTGCAGTGTTCTGAATTATGGAATATAACTAAGGAGCTTTGAGAGTTTGAGTTATGTATTTTATGTATGCATATATGAAAAATATCCTCTGTATAATTTGAGCGTGATACCTAAAAGAAGAAAAAATATCACGTAAAGGGGATAGCATTGGATGAGCACTTTTCACATGCTTGGTTTGTTGGTTTTTTTTTTCAGATTCAAATTCATTTTAAATGGCAATAAATCATACTTGTTTAAAATAAGAATTGCAGATAGGAGAGTCCAGATAGGCCATAAAAATTAGAAGAGTGTGCTTATTTTCTGTGTTATTTTAGCACATGTAACTTTTTCTTTCTTTACCTTTCTCCCACAGTTCTTTCAGCTAACGCAAATGGTGAGTTTTAACATCCTTTCTTAATCAAAGCATAAATCTGTAGATACTGTGGTTATCACTCGCTCTGATATAATTTGTCACACGAAGTCCTTGCAAAGAGAGGTGGGCACAGTTATGAAAATAAGTGACCTCTCCATTAGGAAGCTCTAATTCATTGTGCAAATTAAAAACACTATCTGTAATGCTGCCTTGGTTGAATTATCTAAGCAGGTGGGTGATGTGAGCTTGAAGACCTGAGTTGCTATAGGAGCCCCACAGTGGAAATCTGAACAGTAAACCAAATGGCTGTTTTGCTTTAGCAGTAGAGTCAAGGTTTGTGGAGAAGGATATGTAGAATTTAAATTATTGGAATGTGAGTATGTGACTTAACCTATAGAAACTCTTTGTTACTGATCAGAGCACATACTAATGATATTGATACATGTTCACTCCAGTGTCAGTATTGTGGAAATGAGCTTGCAAAGAGCCTGATGTTTCCATATCTCAATAACTGTTTCAATAAAAACATAGTTCAAGATAATTCTATTCCAGAGGAACAAGCTTTGGAAGCCTTTTGCTGTTTTGTTTTGTTTTTGTTAACATTCTGTATTGGTGTGGGGGAAGGCACTCAGAATCTCTATTTTTGTGAAAGAATGACCTTCTTTGCTTCACGACTGTGTTGATGCTATTACATTTCAATTTCTAAATATCCTTTAATAGAGTATCTTCGGAGTATATCCTTACCTGTTCCTGTTCTGGTGGAAGATACAAGTAGCAGTAGTGAATATGGTTCTGTCTCACCTGATACAGAGTTAAAAATTGATCCATTCTCTTTCAAAACAAGAGCAAAATCCTGTGGGGAAAAAGACGGGAAGGGAATCCGGTCCCTTTTTCTAAGGTAAGTACTGCTATCCAGCATTAATGTTATCTAGTAGATTAGTGCATTGTGGTTGTAGTTTATACAGTTTCTTTTCACTGAGTGTCTTTCATTCAGCATCCCAGATGAAAATTTTGAGGATCACAGTGCACCTCCTTCACCTGAAGAGAAAGATTCTGGGTTTTTCATGCTGAAGAAGGATAGTGAGAGGAGAGCCACCCTTCACAGGATATTGACTGAGGACCAAGAGAAGGTAGTGAGGAACTTGATGGAAGCTTTGGCTCAGGTAAAGTAATTTCAAAAGGCAGCAAAAAAATTATGGAGTTTGGAGACTACAATTACCTGAAATTTTCAAATCTACACATAATAATCAAAAAGTAACACTCGATTAAACTAGAAAGCATGTACAACATAGGCTTTCACAGTTTACTGCTTTATTGAGGCTAATAAAAATAGGCTCTGATGTTATGTTTATCCTACATTAGATATGCCTTTTCTGCTTTTCATAAATATGATGTGAACACCTGGATACTAGTTCTTATAGAGTTCCATCTTCTGGCTGACTGGTTTGATGGAGAAAAGGTTCGATCTTTTTGTCTGCTTTGGTCTGAGGTTACTGTGTAGAAAAGAGTAGAGTTATTGATACACTGTTGTCTTCCAGCCAAGAGCTATAAAAGGGGAAAGACAGGACTAGTTAGAAAATAAACTGCCTCTTCCTCACAGTGGTTGGAGCCACATAGGGAGGGGAGGGAGGATGGAGTAGTAGTGGGAGATACAGCAAAATAATTGCAGAACGACCTTTTCGTGCTGCTTTGCGGTGATGATTCATTGTGATGTATCAGTTCAGGATGACACCAAATAAATTACAGGTCATCACCACACTGTTAGGTGTTGCAACAGAGAAATTGGATGACAGGTTTTTTTCTTCTTTTTGTAATGTGTGTGTTAGTAGTTAATTGACTCACTTCATTCTCGAGGCTGAGTATTGCTAGTCTAAAATGTGTTTGTGTAAAATGTGGCAAGTCATCTTCTAAAGATAGTACTGTTTGAGAAACTGATGCAAACTAATAATATTCTTATGCATGTAGCACAGCTAATGTAATTGGAAATTGTTACTGTACAAAAAACAAAAGCTTCTAACTCATGGAGGGAGGTGGGGGTGGGGGAAATCACAACAGTTGTCCTAGTAACTATACACTGTACAAAGTGTTAAAGTAAAAGGCAACAAAAGAGACGTTAGTGATCCTGCTATGCAGGATAGCTGCTGTAACACAACACAGTTGTCAGCACATATATGAACGGCATAATCAAAGTGACTGTGAGAAGCTGAAACAACGAGAAATCCAAAGAAATTGCTTATTTCATATATCTTCTGCTGTAGTGGCCACCAAACATTGATGGGGGAATAACTGTCTTCCTCAGGTGGAGCTGGAACAGCCCAAGGCAGGAGCCAGGAAATATGTGGAGTTGTAATGTCAAAGCCCAGCTGGGTGGGACCATCAGCACTTCAGAAGGGTGCAGAACTTTGACTCCCAAACATAGTATTCTGTCACAGTTTTGTGCCTTGTCAAAGAGCAGGGAACTTACTCGAACCGTCAGAAAGCAGTGGTAACTGCAGTTAGGGGAAGCTGATCTGGATTGCTGTTATACCTTGTGTAAAAGCAAGAAGGTACCAATAGACAGAAGCCTGACCTGCTTGTTAGGCCTCATCAGGATTAAGGCTTTGATAGTGCTTCTCTCTTCACAAGAAGTTTTTGTAAGAACAACATCAACAAAGCAGTCACTGTGGGTGAGGGCTAGGGGAGGAGAATGGCCCTCTCCAAAGTAAACCTCTGTTCCTTATTAGAGAGCCATACTGGTTACCATGTCCCCAAGGTGCCGTTAATGGACTAGGAACCTTCTAGTTCAAGGGCTGCAGTGTGTTCTGGGTCCACCTATCTACCCTAATGGCTGTTAATTATTTCCAGGAAAAGGAGACCAACTACTGCAGCAGGACAGAGGGGGAGGAATCCACTTCAGCATAGACAATAGTCAGATGAATTTTCCAAATCAAAGCAGTTCATAATCAGAGGGTAGAATTTTTCTCAGAGATGGGGTGCTTTAGTCAGTGAGGTGTTTTATTGCTGTAGAGCTTCTTTCTTTCTACCTTCCTCAACACCCCTTCCCCTCTCCCCCTCCCCCCCCCCCAACCAAATGATCTTGGTTTCACCCAGTTCAGAATTAATTAACTAGTCAAAGACGAGTTAACACATTAGGCAGAGTTCTTGGTGTAGCTGGCTGCAACATTTGTGGCATCAAACTGACAAACAAAAGGGAATCAAACACAGAATGTCCTTCTGTTATAGAACTCAATGTTTGAAATCTTTAGTCTCTATAAGTGCTTTAGTTCCTTTGAATAAGGCATTTAATGCTTCAGGCTGAAGAAGTAGTGAGGTTTTTATATCTCTGACTTAATTTTAAGGTTTGGAATTGAAATTTATATTCTATGTTCTATTGGAATAACTTTAGAGAGTAAATAAAGTCTTCTGCTTCCTAGTTATTTGTGGTCTTTATTCTGATGAATGCTTTTGAGCTTCTTTGCTATTTTTGTAGCTTATGCAAAAACACAGAAACTTTCAAAGATAGGCACTAGAAATAGAGAAGGGAGAGATTTGTAGATTTGCTTTAATCAATACGTAAGTGTGAAAATTCTGTACAAGGGGAAATTATGTAGAAAGGAATTAGTATTTTACCAAACCGTCTCTGTAACCTTGACTAATTCCTTCTTTTAAATGGAACTGTGGGATTTTGCATGATGTCTTTTAGAGGCATTCTGAAAAGTATGTCGTCGTTTGTTTTTTATTGCAATTCAGAGAGTAGTTTTAGTGTACATTATATTCATTCATATCTTTTTTTATTCTGTACAGTCACACATACATAGTATGCACATATACTTCAGCAACTACTGTAAAATAAAGTCAGCTACTTTCTAGGCAGTAATCTGCATTAGCAGGAAGCTCAGTGGTACAGTTGTGTTTACACAGCCACTGTAATCTGACCCACAGTTGCACCTTTGCCTTAACTATAGCATCAGAGTTTCCAAAAATCCATATTGCCAACTGACATTATTGGCTAAAGACCCCCTGGGTGTACATTTCAAAAGATGGTTATCAAAACTATTCCTTTTCCTCTCTATCCTCTCTGTTCTTCTAGGGAGCTGAAGAGCCCAAGCTAAAATGGGAACATATTACGACGCTTGTTTCCAGCCTCAGAGAGTTTGTACGGTCCACTGATCGTAAAATCATTGCAACCACTCTTTCAAAACTGAAGCTGGAGTTAGACTTCGACAGCCACGGTATCAGTCAAGTACAGCTTGTGCTGTTTGGTTTTCAAGATGCTGTAAGTTGTTTTTACAAAGTATTTTGTGTGGGAAAACTGCAAAAATCTAGAAAATGGAAGCAAATGAAACTTCGTTAACTTCCTTCCAGAATTTCTGAAACAGTAATATGTTTGAACTTTGATCTTGTAATAACAAGGAAAACAACCCACAACCATGATTGGGTTTGGTTGCCACATGACTGTTGGCAGGACACAAATCCTGAACATAGCTGGTGAGATTTTGCTGATTAAAGAATCTTCATTCAGCCCAGTTGCATAAACTTTGTCACAATACAAAAGCAGAAAAACCTCTTTAAAAAAATCTCATTTTGTAGGAATTTCTGGTGAATGAGATCAACACTGACTGTCAGGCCTGTCTTGCACAAATAAGATCTCTTGAATGTGCCTTCTTTTATAAACAAATGCTTTTAGCACCTCCATGGCCTGACATAATATTCTACCTACATTATACGTTTGTTTTGAATTTTTACCCTAGAATTTCTGGTTAGCATCAGAATTAGCTGCTAACCGAAATTAGCAGCTTTTCCTATCAATTTATAATAAATAGAATAAGAAGGAAGAAAAATAGGCTTCTTTTGTGACAACAATTAATGCAAAGTTTGTCATATCCAGCAGTGAGCAGTAACCAAATAGACGTATGAATATCATTTAAAATTACATATTTAAAATAGCTAGTTTACCAAAAGCAACTTGGTTTTGTTTATTTTCCTGCTACATATTTAAATGTTAGTTCACAGACAATTATTCTTAATGCTTAAGATGAATAATTTACGTGGGAGGAAACAGTTGTGCTGGGCGTCCCTGTGCAGACTGAAGTTCTGAAGTGAAAAGTGAAATGACAATCCAAGTAGGCACTTGAGGTGGATGATTCTTGTCAGCATTTTGACCTTGTGTACTTTGAGAAAGAACAGAGGTGTCAGGAAGGATTGTACAACATTTAAATTGTTTGTTGCATACACCATACTGACAAAGAAGTTGACTGCCTACCAAAAAAAGCTAATATGTGAAACGAATCTGTAAAAGAGAGCTTTCCTCAAAGGAGAAAAGTCTTCACTCTCAGTACTCTTCAGCTCTTTACTCTCTTTAGCTTCACATCACTACTGTTTGTACAGCTGGAAGAAATAGATGTGTACAAAGTCAAGAAATCTAATTGATGGGGGGGAAAGAGTACAAATATCTGTGTTGGGTATCTGACAGATGTTGCTGGGCATCAGTTGTACTGTGACAACAGGCAGTTCATGCTCTTTTCTATAAATATTTAATCTTTCGTTAACTTCATTGTTGTATGTTACTATTTTTAAGTTACACATTTCTCTCCCCTTACTATATTATTTAGCTAAGAGAACTACAGAAAGGACAAAGAAAAAAAGGTAGCTTTGTAATGAGCCAGCCTTAATTTTTTGACATATTAAATTTCTATAATAGAACTCTGAAATCCAGATGTGTATCCATCTCAGGTAGCGCTCAGGCAGAGATATTGCTAAAAGTGTGGGAAAGCGTTTCGCTTGTTCTCAGGACTTAAACTTTGTAACCTGGGATTTCCCTGTTAATATCTAAGATATCCTCATCAGAGCAACCATGAAAAAAGTAGCTTTGTGCTACGGTCTGAAAAGCTAAAAGACATTACTGCGGATTTTTTGTTGTTGTTCTTGACAAAATTGTATCGTGCTTCTTCAGTAGTTCAATAGATAGGCTTATCTGAACGCATCGGTGCGGGTAGGAGTTTAGCAGGAGCTGCGCTGCCTCGGCGGGCCGTGGGCGGGCTTGGGGGCCTGCCGGAGAGCTGCTTGGGGGGCAGCGCGGGGCCCTGCGCGCTCCAGCGCAGTGTCCAGCTGCCATCTTGTGGCCGCTGGGGACAGAACTGAGGAGACCGAGGAGCTGCGGTGGGCTGACCCTGGCTGGCAGCCGCCCAGCTGCTGGGTGAGAGAAAACTTCTGGGTCGAGATAGGGCTGTTTAAGTAAAGGAGGTGGAGGGACCACGTAGTCCAAAAGCAGTTGCTACCCCCCAGCAGAGTGATGCCTGGTCCGTCTCTGAGCAATAGCTCCTTTGGAGAAACTGCATTAGCTTTTCTTGATGGGCATGACACTGTGGGATAGGGAGTATCCATTTGGCTGGTTGAGTCAGCTCTCCTGGCTGTGTGCACCCCTAACCTACTCACTGGCAGGGCAACATGAGAAGCGGAAAGGACCTTGATGCTCTGCAAGCCCTGCTCAGCTATAAATAAAACATCCTTGTGTTTATCAGCCCTGGTTTTGGCACCAGGCCAAAACACAGCACCTTGAGGGCTACTGTGAAGGAAACTAATTCTATGCCAGCCAACCTGGTACAGGCATCTACGTCAGTTCCTGCCTTACTGAGCACTGTTGCTTTAGGGCAGTGATAATGCAATTAATAACACTTATTGCCTTCCAAACATGCATAAAAGTTATCGTAAGTGCAACTGTCTCATTGTATGAAGTTAACAGCAGAAGGAAAGAGGTAATGGCACAGCATCAAAATTAAGTCCTCTGACTATCTAAACTAATGTTAATTAACTATTTTCTGAATCAAGAGGGAGCGGCATTACATTAGTTCCTTGATATTTCCTACAATTGTTCTTTAAAATAGTGAGGTATTGGTTCAGAGCAAGCAGAGAAAGCCATACTGAAAAAAGTAACTAGGTCAATCAGTTTAAGTCACAAGGCTTCCATAACATGGTCGTTGGTATTTGTCTTGGGGCTTGCATTTTTTTCAGTGAAGGTTAAATAAGCTTCATTATCAGCCATCAAAAACACCTAACACAGGAACTGGTACTTCATTTAGGAAAAAAAAATACGAAATACTGTCTGACATATGGTATTGCCAACTTCCACTATTTCGTTAACATTTTCTTCATTCATTGTCAACATCAAATAGTTCTTATAGATGTTGCATCAAAACAAGTGATAAGTTCAAACATTTTACACAATTCTGATATGTCATAGTATTAATTTGTGGAGGATATGATGGCTGACTTGAATTCTGTGTTGCTAGGTCAATAAAGTTCTCCGAAATCATAACATCAAGCCACATTGGATGTTTGCATTGGACAACATAATTAGAAAAGCTGTGCAGACAGCTATTACTATTCTGGTCCCAGGTGAGTTAGTTCATACTATTCAGCAAATATTTGTTACCTGATCTCTTTAAGTGTGCTTTAGAGCTGTGATTATGGTGCTTCATGCAAGATTTTGAAACTAGCAGAGAGACCTTTTTCCTGTTCACTGTCTGTTTTGCAACTCTGACACTGATGAGTGTATTGCTCATGTTACTTTGGAAAGCACTTTCCAAGATGTGTAATGTAAACAATTCTGCAACCCACTGTGCATTGGCAAGCAAAGGTGCTCCGAGGCCTTCTTTTTTGAGGTGTTCAATGCTGCTCTTGAAATCCAAAGGATGGACAACTTGCCCAGCATGTGCAAATTTTTGGAAAATGTATAGTTACGCTTGCTGATGGTTGCTCTACAATGGCAAAATGAACTTATGTTCCTAGTAGTGTGATGCAGGAAAAAAAAGACTAAAACAAATGCAGACATATTTGCCTAGTAAAAAAGCATCTGGGGCTTAAATCTGCTTTCTTTTATTTAAGGTAAGGGCAACTGCTGGTCTTTGGTATGTTTGGCGCTAAAGCAAGTGGCATGGAAGTTAAGAGGTTAATTGGATCAAGACATGAATGACTCTTTTGAAAAGAAGTTTGCTAGTAGATTCTTGAACATAAAGGAAAAAACCCTAGCCAAAAAAAACCCCATGTTTTGAAGTGGAGACTAAAGGGAGTACTCAGCAGTAAGGAGCCACAATTGAAGGAAGGAAGGAAGATTTACATAAAATGGCTAAGATTAACAAACAGATGTTGATGCAATAACAGATTATGTAGGAATATAAGATCTTGTATGTATCTTGCATACCTGGTAAGTTCTGGTAGGTAGTTTAAATGGCGAATAACAGAAAACTGTGTATTCTTACAGCTTTGTGTCCATGATTTTGTGAGTGTATATCACTACAAAGTAGGCAGTGCTCCCTCTGACAAGTAGAAGGGAAATGTGCTGCTTCAACTGTTGTGAAAGGGGTCTGTTTGTTATTTTCTCCCTGTATGTTTGGATACAGTTTTTGGTAAGCATGATATTGTTTTAATGAGAGAATGCTAAATATCCCAGATATTTAGATCTCGGTATCCATATCTCTCAAGTTTTTAATCTCATGTTCAGCTGCAGTTATCATGTACAAGGCATACAGCTGTACTTCTTGATAGCTGTAGCCTAACTCTAATGCAGTAGAAGTGGTATGAATACTACTTTAACCAGCATTTAATAGGAATTAATAGGAAGTGGTATTAGTATGATAGTTCTGTCCTCAGTTACTGGCGGTAGTAGCAGTCATTCACAGAAAGAAAAATAAGAGAAAAGCAGTAGTTGGTAACTCAGCAAGCCCTCAATCAATCCTGGTGTTAGAGAACAGATAGTATTCATACTGCAAGTTCTGATTGAGTGCAGTACTGTTTGTTCTGTGTGACCTTATGTAGGGTGAATGGTAAGATTTCTGTGCAGTGTGACATCAGATGCTAGCCAAATTTGAAATCTCACTAAGCCAGATTTCTGTTTCTTAAGGATTTTGAACTTTCTGTAGGCTGAATCAGAATGTGTTAAGCTGTTATTGTCTGGTCTGAGTGGTCTTAAAGCCCTGGATGATATCATCTGTTCTCTTGCTCCAGAAATTTCCAGCCTGCTTTAACCAAAGCTGTAGGATGATTGCTAAATAGTCACTCAGGTCTGCTCTTGTTTTAATGTTTTATCATCCATGCTGTTTTTTTTCTTTATACTTTAATGTTTCTAATAGAATTGAGGCCACATTTCAGTCTTGCATCTGAAAGTGATGCAGCAGATCAAGATGATATAGAAGTTGAAGAAGATCAAGATGAGCAGCCTCAGAATCAAACTATCCAACAGCCTTGCATTGTCATGGAAGATGCAGTAGCTACCTCAGGTGTGAGCACACTCAGCTCTACAGTATCCCATGACTCACAGGCT
Organism: Numida meleagris; assembly: GCF_002078875.1. Taxonomy (NCBI): domain Eukaryota; kingdom Metazoa; phylum Chordata; class Aves; order Galliformes; family Numididae; genus Numida; species Numida meleagris. Next base: position 54,634,995 of record NC_034411.1, read on the forward strand.
GCTCAGAGAACACTGAGTGTCCAGCTGGGCAGGCTAAAATTAGAGACAAATAGGTAAGTCTGGGCATCAGGGGACACTAGCCTTCTTGTGACTCTGTATGTTGGTTTGTGTTTTTAAATATATATCCTGGAATAGTACTGACTATCAAAATTCTATGGTGATGCAGCTTATTCTTTAAATGGTAGTCACTGTATAGTTGTGACTGATCATATGCATTAGTTTTATTCATTTCAGAACAATAACGGCACAAGTTAAGGTTGGTCTTGGTTTCAGGTGCCCTTTCAAGGAAGATCTGAAAAAGTTTATCTTGCTGCCAAGTTTCTGCTTTTTCTCTCCTTCGTATGCTGTATATAGCTGATGAATGGTGTTATGTTTTGTTTCCATTAAGGCAGAACACACTGTTCTTTTCTGTAGTTATTCCTGGGGAACAAACAAAAGCGAGATGACAGCCACACATGAACTGACAAAGGAAACTTCCAGAGTTGTTTTGCGTGCAGAATTCACTGCAGCAGGATCTGTGTTTACAAGCAAGCGTTTCATTTTATTTAGAAAATGCTGTGGAGAAGAGATTGAAAAATGTGTGTATTTTTTGAATAAGAAGTAATACAGAAACTTGTATTTGGGATTTTTTTCAGAATGTATATGTATTCTACTTCCACTAAGAGATCATTTTCTTAACTAAAAACACAGATCTCTGACTCCTGTTTCTTTCATCCAAATGATTTTTCTATATGATCTTGTTTTCTTTTCATTAACGTGTTCCAGATAGTCTGTTTAGAGCAGATATTTTAGCTTTTAAATGACACTGGATTTCCCACTGACCTCAGTAAATTTTTAATGTGGTCTTCACAGGAAGAGAATATATCTTCAGTACAGTTGTTATGCTGCCAGAACATTCTATGTAGCGACTGACCCAAATTAAATTAAAATGTTAAATTGCACTTTACTTGTAAATGTTTCCAGGAACTTTGCTGTAGTTAGAGTAATTCATTATACTGTACTATTTTTGATAGAGTAAGGACTCTTGAGTTCTCATTTTACAGTTCACTTTTTATGTTTGTGATGAAGACTGAGAAATATTTTGATTTACCTCACTGATATACTTAAAAGCAACAACAAAAATGTGATGTAGATTGTCTCACTTTTCAAGTTTATGCTCAGGAATCATCCTGTTGGATGAGGTATTGCTTTATAGCCACCTTACTTTTGTAAACTTCTTGAATGCAAAGCCTTTGGCCAAATAATCACATCCTGTCATATGCTCCAATTTTGATGTAAATAATACAGACAGTTGTTTAATTAAAGAATTAATTAAAGTTTTATTGGCATACACAGCAAGTAGCTACCGAGAGAAAATGGTTTATTGGCCCCAAAGGCCCTTTTTCAACCAGAATGGGTAGGGGAGGAATATGTTTAACTGAAAGCTTCTGTTAAAGCTTCAGGCTGCACACCTCTCTGCAGAATATTAGTCTGCATCAAGACCAGCCAAGCTGTGGGTGTGTTCAGAGAGACAAAGCAGTGTTGTTCACGTGTGGGGTGGACTTTTCAAAAGCTGTCAGCTCTAGTGTGGAAGCACTCAAATGCAGCTGTGCTGCTGGTTAGCCGACATGCTGTACATATCCCTAAAAGCAGCAATGAATGTTTTTACAAAGCAATTGTACCAGAAGCAGTTTATTTCTGTGCTTCTGTGGCACAATCTCCAGCTGAATTCCAGAATGCCCTTATCTTTTGGTGTCCCAGAAGAAAAGTTGCAGTGCTTAACTAACGTAAAAAACAAAACAAAAGCTGCACTGAAATGGAACAGATACTGCATAGTTCTCAGGCTGACAAAGACTTCAAGGAAGGGATGAAGATGCTGTGATTCTTTCAACGCAGAACTTCCTGTAACTGGAAAATCTCTGATAGGTTTATGAGCTGTAACATGAGCGTATGTTCTCAATCTCCAATTTCTTTAGCCATGTTTCTAAATATGTTTGGTTCACAATTCCTCCTTTTTACAAAAAAAAAAAAAAAAAAATATAAAACAGGAAGTTACAGCAGTGAGTATCACATACACATTTTCTGTTGTATCCCGATTCTTTTCCCTTGATCAATTTGAATGGTGCTGGCTACCAAACTTCTCTGGGATTCTCTCTGGCTTTGTGTTATGAAGGAATTCAAACATAGGTTCCAGTTTGTTTCTGCTTGTCATTCTCAAAAGTAATTGCTTAGGAGAGGACCAAAGGTATTTTGCCTTTTCTCACATTCGTATAGTATGGGAGGGTAGGTTTAAACCCTCTACTACATGAGTAAGAGAGAGACCTTGTGTGGATTACAGTGTCTCTTCCACGTTTAAGAAACAGAACAGTAAGTTCTTACCACTTTCATCGCTGCTCCATCCTTGCTATATTTTTGAAAATGTCTCCTGGAGGGACGTGAATTGGCATTTTGCCATACACAGGATAAAGTGACAAAGTTTAGCCCTTGGTTTATGAAACACTTTGATAACTGAGAAGAAGAAATACACAGTTTTGTTTATAACAGAATGCTGGCTGTATAAATTTCACTGAAATTTTGTTTCATGCTACCTGTTCAGCTTGTGTATGTGTCTATGAAGGCAGAGTATTTGTTTTGTTTTGTTGTTTAAGAGCTGTAGCTTTAGGAACCAGAAGGGTAGTTGCTTCTATCTTTGTGTAAGTCATAAGAAGTTTATAGTGATAGGATATTCCTAAGAAAACAGAAGAAATCTGTCCATATCTCTGTTGATAAGGTTTCCAGTTTAAGTTTAGTAAGATGTGTCTCCCTGAACATTCAAAACCACTTAAGAAAATGTGTTTTCTCTTCCTCTTGCTTCTCAGGTTATTGGAGGAGTTGGTTCAAAAGGAGAGAGAATTTCAAGTCCTTTTACATCAAGCTATAGAAGAAAAAGATCAGGAGATCAAAAACCTCCGGCTTAGGTCACAGCCAATAGGTGAGAAGCAATTTCAGGGAAAAATTTCACGTTGCTACAGGCGAAAACAGCGGCAGATAAATTTGTTTTTATTGAGCCAGCCTCAGCAAACATGTTTTATTATGCTGCTTTTGACATGATGTGCTTTGGAGTGCACATTGAAGAAACAAATTAATGAATATGTTAATCACAATAAAAGTAATAGCACGACTTAGATATTTTTAATGGCAATTGTTAGATTGGATATTCAAGAGGCTCTAAAATGGTGAGATAGAAGTACAACTTAAAGCTTACTGAGTGGAGCTGAGTTTGATCTGTATCTACCTCAAAGGAGGCAGAAGTGCTAATGCAGTTTGATATTTCAGTGTAGTGTGCTTCAAAAAAGTGTCATTTTCCAAAAGCAGCTGATCTTCAGCATTGCCTGCACATCAGTTATATGAATTACACTGAATATTTAATTTGTGTAAGAACCTCAGTGTAGGCACAATTACAATGATACTTACTTTCTATTTGAGTCATTCTCTGAAGGGGAAATTGCCTGTATCAGATGTTCATCCTACTTTAACTGCCTTCAGATTCAGGCCCAAATTCACACTGAGTAAAATAACTGACCATAACCAAGTACAATAGTTGGTGTGCAACTGTCCATAGACTGCAACTGGGTGTGGGCTGCAGGAACTGACATTTGTTTGTGGGGGTACTACTATCCGAAGCTTGGAGGGAAAAGTCGTTGAAGACAGTGCTTCAGCAGTAAAAAATGATAGGTAGTGTTGCTTTGGCAACAGACAGTCTTCTTAAAAAAAAAAAAAAAAAATGCTTGTTCTAGATATCCCTGGGTTGTCTGTCTGTCATCGTCATTCCACTGGCACAGGGACTGAAGACTCTGATCTCATAAACTGGCTGAGCCTTCAAGGAGCTGATGAGGCCACGATAAACAAGGTGAGAATGGTGTTTTCTGATCACTTTGTGACACAGATGGACTACTGTTTTGTGACTGAGCGCAAGAAGAAAGCAAATAGTCTCTCAAAATTGTGCTAAGTAGTGAAAATGAATCTCTTTTCAGAGGAAAAGAAAAAGCCACAAATACGAAGGCTGTAAGTAAAAAAAACAAACAAACAACAAAAAAAAAACTATAACTGACAAGGAGTGAGAATAAATAGTTCTTGTAAAGAGGCAGTATTGCTTTGGCTCACAGTTTTTCTGCATCCTCCCAGATGGTGGCAGTTCCTGCTGATTATGCCCTGGATACGGGGAACACGTTCACCCTTAGCTGTGTTAAGTGAAATCTCATCAAGATTCTGCAGCAAAGGATAGATAATTTTAGAGGTGTTGAGCGTCTCAATTTAGGCTGACTTAAGGAAACCTTCATGTAGTTCAAAGGCTTCTTGGAAATTTAAGTACATCGAATTTAGATGCCACTTTTGAAAATGTGAATCTTAACAGTTTTTTCAATTTTCTTATGGGGTAAATGTGGTATTAATTATGCTTCAATTTACATTCACTGAAGTCTGAATTCTGAGATATCAGGGGCAACAATGGAAATGCCAGTTGACAAAAGTTTTGAGAAGCTGCAAAAGCATTGTGTGGTTAGAGTAATGCATGGTATGTCAGTGTGTAAAACTACACAAAAAATAAGTTTCACTGTGTTTCACATAGACGCAGTATGGATTAGTCTCTTAGATGCACCACATGTTGGACCAATTCTAGATTTCTTCCAAACTTCTAAGGGCAGACAGTATATAAGGCTGGATTGTATTTCTAACAATTTTTTTTAACTTCTTTTTGTAGTTCTTGGCTGAAGACTACACCTTAATGGATGTTCTCTGCTATGTTACACGAGATGATCTGAAGTGTTTGAGACTGAGGTAAGGCTTCACAGTTAAGTGAACTGCACAGAGCTGCAGCATGTTTTTTTACAAGAGAAAATAACTGATACTAAACCTTGGTTTCTTGGATTGCGCTGCATTAATTTAAAAAGTAATGCTTTCCAGTATTTCTTGTATCTTTATGCATTCCTGATAAGCAGCTGGTAGTGCTAACATGTTTTTTTTTTTAAAAAAAAAAAAGCTTTTCTTTTATAGCCAAGCAAAAGGAATTTTAAGTAAAGCTTTTGCCTTGCACTTGGACACCCTGGGAATCCCACCAGAGCCCTGCTTTTACTTAAGACTGAGATTGCAAAACTTGCTGCAGTTCACCATCACCACAAAGCTGCAGAAATGCATGTGGCCTACAGCTAATGCTAGATTTCAGCAAGTCATGCCAGCTGTGTCTGCCATAGCAGGACCAGTTTAAGCAGAAACAACAGAAGTTACCAAGCACTGAGTGTTCCTAGTTTTAAAATAATTAAAAAAAAAAAATAAAAGTAGTGAAACTTTGACAGTTGGTTCCTTCATAATGTTGGCAGTCTGCTGTGCGTTATGCAGGTCCAGGAGTCTGAATTCCAGAAAGCAGGCAACTGGAAAGTCAAAAGTTTGTTCTGTACTGTAATCAAAAAAGGACTCTGCTCTCTGTTTGAATATGTGTTGGATTTCACCTTTGATCAGCCTTCCGACTCAGTTGTAGAACTTTATTGGTCAAAACTAGAACAAGAAAATCAAAATGCACTTGAATTGGAATACTTTCAGGCTCGGGAGTATTCTTGTACACAAGCATCTTTGATTTTTTTTTTATTATTATTTTTTCTTTACAGGGGAGGAATGCTATGCACGCTCTGGAAGGCCATTACTGACTTTCGACAGAAACATGCCTGACACTGAAATCTTTCCTTGCTTCTCTACGGAGAGGAAGAGGTTTCTTTCCAGCGCAGAGCAGGTGTGCTGTCAGAAGGACTGTTGCACTTTAATCCAGTATTTGTTTACCAATGTTAAAAACACTGCAGCTTCCTGACTGCTCTTACTCCTGTAATCCCTGAGGAATATGTAAACAACATGCGACATTATTTTACTTCAACCATTTTTACTTGCAAGTTTTCCAAAAATTAAAGGAAAAAGAAATTAACTCACAAAATATTACACTTAAAGGAACCAGATATTCATTTCATGGAAAACTGATGTAAGGTTTCTTGTGACTGTGCATCACTGGAACAAAACCAAAATGTGACACCTTCTCAATCAAGTTTCTTTTTCTTTGTAGTGTTGTATCAGTAGAACATAGTAGAAATTCATAATTTCAATCAGATGTTTTTCTTTTAGTGTGCAAGACCTAAAAGTAACTGTTTTTACTTACTGCTCTATATAGTTTAATATTGTTTATTTTTGGTAATTTAAGTTCTATGGTGCATTTGTTTTAGTTGTTTATGTACTACTGAACTGTACCAGTTGCATACACCTCAACCATAGTACTGTTAGCTTGTTCTAAAGCTATCTGACACACACAGTTGAAAATAAAAATAACCTAAGAGTTACTTTTTCCTATATTTTTGGACTAATAAAATAAAGGTGTAAAATCGGAAAATATTGGAATAAAAAAGGAAAAAAATCACACCGAGTATCAAGGAAACCTTTCTGACGTGTTCAAGTTAATGATTTGATTTTGATAATCCATAGCCTTGAGTGTTTTCTCCATACTAAAATCAGAGTGAAAAGGAATGCTGACAACTCCCAGCAGAACGCAGTTCTTCTCAGGCTCCTCTACTCGATGTGATAAAAAGAACACCCATCCTCTGTGCACATCACAGTTGTTTTGATTTCTTCTATCTTTGCCCATATCCCTTTTCTCGCATGTTATGAGAAAGGATCATGGATACTTTCTGTCCATCCACACTGATTGTCATCCTGGCATTCCTGCATTGAGATTCTTCTGGGGCAGTTGTTAAATAAACTCTAACACAAACAAATCCTCATTCCATTGTGAATAGAACGTGCTTAGACAGAAGATACTCCTTTTTTCATAAGCTTTGGTAATTGGTGAACAGCTTACACCCCACATTTTTCAGGTTGTGTATTTCCCAAGAAAATTACATACTCAGGAAAGAGTGGTGGGAAAGACTGACTTGTAAAACCCAACTAATTAAAAAAATCCTACATGTGGAAAAGCCACTCTAGGAAAACAAACTCCCCTAATTTGATTTGGCAATGTGAAATAGGATGCTGTGTTAGCCCATGACTGCAGCTTGAAAACCTCTGGTTTTATGTGGGACGAATAGGACAGAACACAATCGCATTGCTTTCGACATTCATACTTTGAAAGCAAGGGGCCTGTTCTCCATGGCCTATGACTCAGGATGATCAGGAATGCCAGCTACGCGTAAGAGAGCATGATCGTTTCCATGTCCATTTTAATGTCTCCACGAGACCTAGCTTGGCACCAGCTAGGAATTAATTCCTGTGGTTCGTTGGTGGCCTCACCAGACCTGCAGAGCAGCTCAGTAACCCGTTCCATAGGGCTGTGTCATATCTGATGCAGGGCTAGACAGCCATCCTACCTGAGCGCCTGTGGCTTATCTGTGGGCTAGAGCTGTGCACAATCAGAAAAGAGTTTGTAATATCCCCACCATGCACTTGAGGCCATTGCATGTAAATTGTTCTGGACTCTTGGAATTATTTGTAACAGAGAAAACACACACACTTTGGGATGGAGTGCATCAGGCAGGTCAGCCAGGGATCATAGAATCCTTGAGGTGGAAGGGACCCTTAAAGGCCATCTAGTTCAACTCCCCTGCAATGAACAGGGACATCTATAGCTCCATCAGGTTGCTCAGAGCCCCATCCAGCCTGATCTTGAACGTCTCCAAGGATGGAGCATCCACCACATCTCTGGGTAACCTGTTCCAGTGCTTCACTACTCTTCTTGTGAAAAACTTTTTCTTCATATCCAGTCTAAATCTCTCCTCCTTTAGTTTGAAACCATTTCCCCTTGACCCATCACAGCAGACCCTGCTGAAGAGTCTTTCCTCTTCCTTCTTGTAGCCCCCTTTAAGGGAGAATCCCTCAGTCTGGCTTTCTGGGGATGCTAGCAGGTACTTGCTGACCTCAAGTGAGATCGTGCTCTGAGGACGTGGTACGTTTTAGTGGAGGATTCTGCAGCAGGCAGCCTTTTGATTACAGGACATACTGCTCGAGCTTAGCAGCCTCTTGATCCTTAGCTAGGGCTGCTCCAGTGCAGCTCAGGATGGCAGGGACTCCTTCCACTCCTGTAAGAGAATCACGCAGAAGGCGAGAAGGAAAGCCTGACAACAGCAGCCCTGGGTCCGGACCCTCTCGCGTTCGGCACCGAGCCCAGCCTGCGCCCACGTTGCAGCACCGCTTCCCTGCGCGCAAACCACAACACAGGTTCACCACCCAAGCCCCACGTCCCGCGTCAGACCGTCAGGAGCCGCCGCAGCAGCCGTGCTGAGGGCGTCCTGCAAGGAAACAAACAGACACCGCAAAAACACGCAGGGAGATACAGATACCCGAGCCGGAATCCAGAGAGAGCCGCCAGCTCCCGCCCCATAACCACCTCACAGCCGCCCTCGGGGCAGCGGCCGTTGCCGGCCCGCCCTCACCTGCAGCTACCGCCGGGGGCGGGACGTGGCGGCCTCACCTGCCCGAGGCCGCGGAGCCGCGGGGCGGAGCCGCCGCGCGCGCCGAGGAGGAGACATGGCGGAGGCCGCGGGCAGGAGCGGCGGGCGCCGGCGCTCCACAGGTGAGGGGCTGCGCGGGGCTCGGGGTGGGCGCGCGGCTCGGCTCGGCTCGCCCCTGCGCGGCCGCGGGTGACCGTGGGGAGCGGCGGCTGTTCCTCTCGCAACAGGTGTACGGCCGGGCTACGGGGCTCTGCCCGCTTCCCCCACCGGCACCGCACGCCGGCACCCCCAGCTCCGCGGTGCCGCAGTCCTCCCGGCTGCGGGGCTCGGGTAAATGCGGGACTGCAGCACCCCCGGCCTTCGGAGCCGGCCGGCCTGACGGGCTGTTGCCGCCCCCGCAGAGGTGGCCTTACTGCAGGAGGGTTCGGGATCCCTTTTATTTTGTCCTGAGAGCGAGGAGGTGTGGGCGTTTGGAAGCGGGCGGAGCGCTACGTGGCTGCTGCAGGTGCCGCTCGCTTTGCGGCTGCGGGGGCTGCCTCCGGCTCGCGGTCCCCTTCTCCTCCCCCTCGCCGCGCAGCGCTGTTCCGCGGACCCTCTGCAGTCCTTCGCTTCCCCCGCACGCGCTGGGTTTGTGGCTGAAGGGCGTTCATCAAAGCAGCCGCGTGGCTGCTGGTTAATTAACCGCGTTTCCACGATGTAATGGTTTTAATACATATTTTATATAACGTGGGCACGCAGCAGCGAGCAACAGCTGCGGGCAGGCGCATCCACGTGCTGCCTGTCGTTAAGGAGGTTCAGTACGCAGCGCTTTTGCTCAAAGCCCTTTTCACAAACACGGCCCCCTGCAGAAAGCGGCCCGCAGTGGGCGCTCACCCTCTGTGCGCGGGGCTGGCAGCCCGCTTCGCTTCCGACGGGAGGAACGGGATGCCAGGGTGTTTTCTTTGAAGCCACGTTTAACAAATCATTTTCCAGCTCCTTCCCTCGCCTCGTTAGTTCGATATTTTCGCTAACTGCAGGAGCGGGCTCTTTCGTTTGTCAAAACTAGAGACGACACCGCGCGTTTTACAGGTGTGCTTTAAAAAGACGTCCGTGCCGCAGATGAATCCTGCGTTCGCTTCGTCTCGTTGGCACCGCGCTGCGCTCCCGCTCACCGGGCGCCAGGCTTTACCCGGCGCAGCAACGGGTCGCGCTCGGGCCCCGAGTGCCGTGAGCTCCCCGCCTCTGGGAGGCGGCCTCGGCGCTCCGCGGGGCCGTGTTGTTCCCTGCCGGCCGCTAGGAGGCCCCCGCGGCGCGGCCTGCCAGCTGGCGGCCCGCTGCAGAGCACCGCCGGGCCGGCACCGGCCCGCAGCAAGGAGCGGGGCGGCCGCGGTACTACCGACTCCGAAACGGCGGCGGGCGGCCCGCGGTGAGCTCTGCCTGCCCCATCCGTAATAATTTCTTGTTAGCCGTTTTGTGACTATTTCCAGTCTTGTAATATACAGATGAGTCAGTCTATTGCGGTCCCTTACTGATTAGAGCCTAGTCCATCTTTGACAACGCCAGCACATGTTACTGTTACTTAATTGGCCCTACGTTAATAATTTCCTGAGTCGCTGCTGTAGCTCGCGGTGCTCTGTCACAGAGCCTCTGGTTTATCAGTAGCTTGTGACATGAAGCCATTCTAACTAAACCAAAAATAAAAGCGTGGGTAAGGGCTCTCGCATCCCTACAGAAGCTGTCCCTCAGCTTTACAAAGCTGGGGAAGTGCGGTCGCTTGTATTTGCCGTTAGTCAGGTAACACTTGTGCAAGGGCTGCAGATGGAGAAGTCTGCAGCAGCCTGCACGATGTGGGCCAGGCTGTTTCCCCCACCCTCTTCCTCCCAGCACAGCTTGTGACAAACGTAAGATCAAATATTCAGGAGCTGATGGAACCATCCAACTTCTTAAATGATGCTGAAGCTTTTGTGATACTTTCTTGATGGGAAGAGTCTCTGCTAAGATAGCTACACCTGTGTGCACTACCATTTTACTTTGGCTTCGTGTTAAGAATGGATATTCTTTCCTTTATGTTACTTCAAATATCAAAAATCATAATATGCCATAATATGAGACCACTGCCATTTTATTTTAATGATGATTGGGTTTTTTAGCACAGATAAATAAACTTAATGCTTTACAGCTGGAAATTATTTGTGGTGTTAAATGTAATTAAATGTGATCAGCGCAGTAATTGCCCCAATTATGTAAATGGTGTATAATCTTGCAACAAAATGTTTTATTTTTCACTTGGAAAAACATGTATGCAGTGCAAGCCACAGCGTGCTGCTGGTATTGTGGTAACTCTGCACACCCACCTTCCCTGCAGGAGGGAGATCCCCTCCATGCAACTTCTGTTGTCCTAATGCAGTGTGCTGTGAGGAGCTGCTGCAGAACAAGCTACGCGTGTAGTGCACGTTACGTGTGTTGAAGGTGAAAGTGGCTGTGAGAAGATGGTGCTTCTGTAAAACTGGTTTCAGTTCAATTCTGCAGGCGTTCCCGAGTATTGATTCTGGAGTCATGTTGTATTTGCTTTTATTAAAATAAGATATTTTTTATAACCTCAGTGGATTTTGAGAAAATTCTTGAAAATGTGAATTCTAGGAGATCTGTCAGGGTTAAAGGAAAGTGACCCGTAGTTCTCTGCTAAGAAAATATCAGAGGGTGAGCTGCCTTATTGAAATGGGGGGAGTTAGCATCACTGATTCCTCTTGACTTCGGGAGCCCTCAGAGATGCAAGTGATGGAATGACTTATGCTCCTTGTCGATAGTCCAAGTATAATGAACTTGTGGGGAAAAAATAAAGTACTGACGCCTGCAAATAGTTCTCATGTCAATGTCTGATACTCTAGTGTCTTTTCCTCAGAGAAGGTAGCCCAAAACTCCGGGCTTTTCAGGTTCATCTTCTAACAAATGCACTGGGAAGATGCCAGGAGAATGCTGGCAATTATCACAGCATCAAATTCTTCACAGGATTTCATCCATCAAGTACTGTCAGTAATACTCTGATGGAGAAAAATTTAATTTGGTCTTGGCATGTTGCCTTCCCTTTGAACTGTTTCACATTTCTACCGACGTTTAGCACATAGGTAAGGTCTCTTCATTCTCAGGGTGCTTTACAGGCATTTTCACCTTCCGATGTGCATACAGGTGAAGCATTTTAAAACTACACTCTCTCTGCAGGCAGAAGCAGTGGAGAGACTGCCCGGGATAATTAGCAGTGATTACTTTTGCCTTCCGCTGAGTTCCTGTCTCCTACTTCCCCATCCAATCCATCACCGTTCTTCACTGTGTTTCCTTATTTAATTGAGCAGGGACTGAAGCAATCTGGTGTTCAGCTATAGGCCTGATCCCATATCCTGCTGTTACAGATTGGTTAGCCAACGCTTTTCAAATCACGTTGTTATTCATTGCCGTATGCATTGTGCAATTTGCATAACTAGTCATGCTACGCAAATCTATTTAATTAAAAGTGTAACAAGACATGTCAATTTTGTCTTGCGTTAGATGGCTTTACTGGTACATGCGTTTGAGCTTGTGGATCCGCTGATAAGAGCCCTGCCTCTGTGCTCACGCATCACTCTGAGCGAGTTCCAGTCAGCGCAGGGCCGAGTGGTTCTGCTCTTTCTGGAGTTAAAGCACTCGATGCAATGACTAAATGAAAAAGTTGTTCGTGGTACTCTACTGTATTATTATGGCTGTGACTTTTATAAGAGTCAACTTATTGCTCGTTTAAAGCTGTTCGAGGATGTCTGTATGCTTGACAGCATTCTCATTACTCAAAAAGATGTGAAGGTTTCCCTTATTCTCTGGCATTTTATCTTCTGTGCTGCTGATTAATGCAAGGGGCCTTATTTCCACCTTCTTGGAAGGAAAAAAAATCAATGATTATAGGCTAAATAATAATATATATATTTTTTAAAGATGTGTTCCTGTAAAATAATCTACAAGTTCTTTACTATCTTGCATATTTACATAAGAAATCTTTGAAGAGAAACTTAAAAACCTCTAAAGATGAGATTGTTCTCTATTTTGACAATCATAGGTAGAAGGAAGAAAGAACAACACAACAGCAGTGGCAGAAAAAAAATGAGATGTGTTTGTGAAGTGGTTGGCTCAATGGAGACAAGTAATTTTTATGATGGTGGGGCTATTTCTGTGATTTCCAACTTGTAGGAAGCTGTTAGAACAGGGGAAAAAAGATCTGTCTTTTTGAGGCTGTTTTGCTCTGTCCTAGATTCAAATGGCATTGAAAATAAGGTTTTCAGTTCTTTGATGCTGAGTAAATAGCTGTTCTTTCATGCCAAAAAAAAAAAAAAAAAAAAAGGCTTTATTTGCTTGGGTTTTGGACTGATTTAAAATCTCCTGAATTAAGTAGAAAGTATATGCAAGGAGATGAACCTCCTGGAGGAATGTAGGCAGGGAGTGAATTTGAAGTGTAGTTAGTGTGCATGTTCTGATATTAAAAAATACATGACAAAGACCATGCTAAATAAGTTCATAAAGTTTTTGACACAGATGGCTATTATTGTCAAAACTGTCCACGTTGCATGCTGTATTGTGTTCTCACACTGTTTTTATGCAGGTTTTGATTGGTAGGTACACTGCTTTTGCAGACTAGCTTGGGTTCTGTTAACCATACCTGGATTTCCCTGATCGTTCGTCTGGGAAAGATCTGACTGGAACCCAATTCCCAGTGGAACCTTATTGTTCCATGCTGGGAAAACAGCAATATAAATGCAAAATGCCATGTCCTTTCTTGATGCTAGCATATAGGATGACCCAGAACTGTCTTAAGGTTGTGTATTGTTTTGTTCTCTACAAGAAAATGAACTTCACCTGTTAGCGATTTTGCATAAAGCTAAAACAAGATAACAAAGAGATTGTGGAAATTGCTCTAAAAGCACTGAGGCACATGCAACTTCTGTTCAGCTCGTGGTTTTCCCCGTCCAAACTTCTTGTTATTGCTTCAGTAGTTGCTGAGTATACATTACAGTGGTATAGTTATAAGCTCTTACTAAGTACTTTGAAAGAGGGAAAAATAAAAGAATCAGTGAGTTCTTTCAGGAGTTGGGTTGTTTTTTTTTCCTTTTATTTTGGGTGGGGAAGGAGGAGAGGGATGTTTTAGGAGAAGTTAGGGAACAGCATGAAACCATAAAAATAGAAAGTAAAGACTTCTACTGCTTGTTTGCGTACTCTTTAGCTGTATTTTTTTTTCTTCTACAGTTATTTTATCTGCTCTTCCCCTGAGAATACTGCAAGAGAAAGATGTGAGATTTCTGTAAAATGTAGCTAGTTGAGTGAACGTACAGTGAGGAAAAATCTGCATTTTGTGATTCAGTGACATCTTGTGAGTGCTTCTGTATGCAGGGCTTTTCATCGGCAACTTGTCTATGAATTGATCCTTTCCACCTTTTATAGTGGTATATGATCTTGCATTTGATTGGCTTAATTTTCTGTAGTATGGCCTGCCATGCCCAGTGATACAGGGTGGCATCTAGTTAGTGTGCTCAGTTGTTTTTTTTTTTCCTTGAAAATGTACACAATCTTAGTTACCACAGCCTACTGCTGCCTGTGAAAGATGCACATTGCCCTGTCCTCACTGGGATTTCACTTTCAGTTTGTTAGCTGGCCGATGTTGGACACAGCCTGTTGTCTGCCCCAGCAGGACAGAGCAGGGAAGATCACCTCACCAAAAGGAGCCAAAGGGGCTGTGCTGGCAGGGTGCTGCTTCTTGAGGCGGTGGCTGTAGAACATGAACTCATCACGTACAGCTTGCTATAGTCCCAGCAATGAGTTTCATATAGTATTTGCATGGTTATGGGCACTATAGTGATCCTATGAATGAAAGACACAACATCTGGAGTTCCCTCATTGAAAACAATCAGATTGCTTGCAGTAGACCACAACAGTGATTGTGGTGACTGACTTCACGTTTACTAGAGTGAGATATCAAGCTGAATGTCTGATGATGCACAAGCATCAGTTAGTATGTTGTTATAAATATTCACATCCCAGGTCACAATATAATTACAGTCTTTGTTCAAACTGCTGTGTGAGACTGCTGTGCATCAGGTAATTCCTTGTGCAGGTTATTCCACTTATCAAATCCAGCAGGTGCATGTGCTGCAGTGTAGTGGTTACACTGGTAATGAGTTTGAAAGCGATGTAGGAAGGAAAAACATCCCCAGTGCCCTCAAGATGCCCAGCTGCCTGATTCCATCTCCTGAGAGCCCAAACCCAGCAGTGAGGACAGAGCCATGACTGTACCAGTGTGCTGGTAGGTGCTGCTTAGGTGCGCCTAAAGGGCAGTGGGTTGTTTTAAAAATAGCTCTGGAACTGAATGTTTGAAAGGGCAGGAGCACTGTTGTGGTGACTGAAAGCAGGGAAATGGAGGGCAGCGATGCTTAGCAAAGCTGTCAGGGAGGTGGTGCTTTCTGCTACTTCTTTGTTGTTGGAAACAGAGGCAGGTATGGAAAGAATTTCTTGTACCAAATGCAGACCACTGCTGGTGGATGAGCCTGCACTGCTTTGTATTATCTGTGATAGGCATGTCCGTGGATGGGAACAGGAAATGGAGCTGCTTCTCTTGCATGACAGTCTGTATAAACCCTGGAGGGCAAATTGCTGAGCTAAGAACAGCCTGTGTTAGGGAGGATTTTCCTCACTCCTCTTGTTCACACCCCACAGTACACAGCATCTAGCAGATGCTGACAGATGCTGTCACGCTTGACTTCTGTGCACACCCACATCATCCCTGGTAGGGTGGTGAGTGGCAGGAGGCGGCCAGGGGTCAGTGGGTGCTGGGGTGGGCTGCAGGCCGGGCTCAGGGCCAGTGCCCCACACAGTGCGGCTAACTTGTTCAGTGCTTGCTGTCCCCGCCAGAGAGAGGAGGGGTGGTCAGCATCCCAGGCCACCTCTATCAGCTCCAACCCTTCTCTTTCAGGATGCCATCCATATGGCTGAGGTGGCCATGCATGTCTACACACCTTAAATTCTCAAGTGTGAGCCACCTGTAGACTTGTTACCTAGTGTGTGGTGCATCAGGCTATACAACATTTTTCTTTATAAACTCTAAAGTGGGGGAAAATACTCTGACTGTAACATTGGAGAGATGTTGTAGCTTTCCTTTTTTTCTTTAGTGGCATTTGGAATGGTGAGAGGTTGAAGTGGGGGAACCTGAAAAGAGGTTGTGGCAAGGTGGGAGTCGGTCTCTTCTCCCAGGTAACAGTGATAGGATGAGATGTAATGGCCTCAAGTTTTACCAGGGTGTTGAGAAGCCCCTTTTGGGGATACTTGGGGCGTTCCCCAACACCAGTGGAGGTTCAGGTTGGATATTAGAAAACTTTCTTCTCAAAAGAGTGGTGAGGCATTGACACAGGTTGCCCAGGGAGGTGGTGGAGTCACTGTCCTTGGAGGTGTTCAAGGATGTGGCACTGAGGGACATGATTAGTGGGCATGGTGGAGATGGGCTGATGGTTGGACTAGATGATCTTAGTGGTCTTCTCCATCCTTAATAATTCTGTGACTCTAAGACGAGGGCACAGAGTGTGAAGCGTGTGGGATGTTGTGCAGCAGTGAGGAGCAGTGTGCAGGTTGCTAAGCCTGTGTGCGAGGGCTGTGTTGGATATAGCTGGAGAGCTCCAGAAAGCAGTGGCTGAAGGGAGCCTCGGGAGGCTTTTTTCACCTGGTTGGTCTCAGGTTGTTTTGCAAAGTGAAAGTTAATGGTTGGTGCCATAAAACCAATGTTGTGGCACCAAATATTAACTGCACAAGTCGTTTAGTTGCCCCACGTGTCAGCTCCAGCCAGAGAGCCTGATTTCAGAGTTCCCACACACCTGCCTGCAACTGTAGGTGTATGCATTCCTCATGCAGAAGGCACGCGTTGCCTAGGAAGGTGATTAAATTAAGGGGAGGGCAACGTATACATATATGGAAGACGACTCATCCTCCCCGCTTTAATGAAGACGAGCCGTAACTCCCATAGCAGGAGCAGGCAGAGCAGCGGCGCGGCGCAGGTTCCCGCCGGAGCCCCGCGGCCCGCAGCAGGACGGGGCCGCCCTGGGCGGGAGGAGGCCGTGTTGTCAGGGCAACTGCCCGCGGCGGCGGGTCGGGTTCTCTCCTCCCGCGCTGAATATTTCAGCGGAGCTGGGAGAGGAGAGTGTTCCGGCGGGGAGCCCGGAGCCGAGGGCTGCGATCTGGCTGGAGAAGGTTAAGGAGCGGCATCCGAACCGGTGTGCCTTTAACTGGGGCTATTGCTGAGGAGCCTCTCCGCGCCGAGTGGATGCTGCGTCGGTCAGCTGTTTGCGTCCCGCTTACCCATAGGGGATCTGCTACCGGCGCTCAAATGAGCAGGCGGCGTTGCAGCTAGCTGCTGAGCAGGGGCTGCCGGCGCTTATCCTATTTTTGTTTATTTTTTAATTTGTTTTGAAATAAGAAAGAGGCAACAGCAGCATGCCCGGTGCAACTACTGTCCTCCGTCAAGAGAGGTTGAAGAAGACAAGTGCCAGGCCCAACCCCCTGGGTTTGTTCACCATCACCGAAGAGGATGAGCAGCAAAAGAACGGGAATTCCAAAAGACCGAGAGGTATGCGCGGCTCCGCGGCGTCACCGGCGCTGTGTGTGCTGCGGGGCTCCGCCACGGACAGGTTCGGCTCGACTTGGCTGCCTAGTGGCACCAGGGCGCTGCCCGTGATACGGGGATGGGCGCGTTTAAAGCACCCGGGCCGTTATGCAATCGTCTGCTTGGGATGGGAAACGGCATCTACTTTTTGGTTCTTAACCCCATTTTCAGGTAGAGA
Organism: Numida meleagris; assembly: GCF_002078875.1. NCBI lineage: Eukaryota > Metazoa > Chordata > Aves > Galliformes > Numididae > Numida > Numida meleagris. The sequence continues at coordinate 54,652,243 of NC_034411.1, forward strand.
TGAGGGTCCCGTTTCAGATCAGTGAATTTGTTTGCTTTGCAAGGATTTTTGCACTCAGTCTGCAGAAATACCTGTGAAAAGAGGTGGCTGGAGGCTTGGAGCACACAGAAGGGAATACTAGCCTGATACAGGGGACAGCTTTGCTGAAGACGGTATAGAATTAGCTCTACTTCTGTGTGCGTGAATAAGGGGCAGTGTGTCTTTGGAAGAGTATAAACACATATAAATATATACATGTTTAGTTACACTGACTTAGATAAGCCTGTCTAAGGACAGGTCACTCTCAAAATGGTAACTGCAAAAGAAAAATTATTTGTGGTGCACAACACAGGTGCATGGCAGTGGTGGAGGGATGCCGATGGCCACTGATTTGTACCAGTGCTCCCACCCTGGAGGCATCCAAGGCCAGGCTGGATGGGGCTTTGAGCAACCTGGTCTAGAGGGAGGTGTTCTTGCCTATAGCAGGGGGTTTGGAACTAGATTATCTTAAAGGTGCCTTCCAACAGAAACGATTCTATTATCAGAGATCTGCCAGTCCTGTGTGCCTGCTGCCTATCTTGTGTCACGTCACTAATGTTTTCTACCTGGATCCTAGTGTTTGAATTCTGTTGGTCTGGCAGGGATGCTGCACCTTACAGTTGTGCCTGGACTCTTAGGCTTGAATCTTCACAATTCTTCTTCTTTACTTCTGTGATCAGATTATTCCATTTACATGATCTCTCTTTTTTGTTATTTTATTCAGGGCAGGAAAAAAAATTCCACTAGATTTTTGTTTACAAGACATCTGCTAGTTTTGTAGCCTCAAGACAGTGTTTTGAATTTCAGACATTGCCATTCTACCATGTAACAGAAGAGTCCAGTAAGCAAGCATTTAAATCGCAAATTTATAGTATGTATATTTATTACAGCTAACAAGCTAATTTTGTTTTTCCTTGAAGGGAAAAAGTAGCTTGGTAGCTCTGATGAAATTCCTGAGTTTTGAATGTACTTGGTTTTGCACCTTGTGCTTTTTCCTCGTAATAGTGAAGAACTGGTCAGATTCGAGCACCATAGTGATGTTGTATTGCTGGTCTTTGTTAATGTGCCTCCTGTGCTGGGGTCTTGTGTGCATAGTTTCTTTTCCATACATTTGAAACTGCCCATGTGAAATGGAGATGCAAGCTCTAGTATGATGATGAGCTTTTTAATGTTTTAAGAAGGATATAGCTTTCCTTTATCACCCTCTGGGTGACTTCTAGAGTCAGCAGCCCACAAAGCTAAGAATCTATATTTTTCCTGGTTTTGTTCAGTGGTACTGATAGTTTCCCAAGGTGAAAGTTCTTGTTGACTTGGCCGCAATTTTCTGCCTGCATCTGTCATGCAGATATGCTCATCCTTTGCCTTTCTTGTTAAAAGTGAGATTCTGTTTCTGATCTTCTTTTTCCTTTTATTGACATGAAATGTAAGTAGACAAATAGCTTGCTCCCTGTGCTCCCAGCATGTGCATGAGGGGTTTTACTAAGATAAAAATTTGGTGGTGTAACTTGAATGCTCTTGGTGAAAGTACAGGAGGCTGTACAAAACCTTCTGGAAGTATACTCATTTGATTTTCTTGTAGTAATTAATGATTAATTAGCTCTTACTGTCTCCAGAACAGTATCTGTAGTAGTTCTTTGCCCTTCTGTATGTGCAAGTGCTGGGGTTAGAGCTGGAGTTTCTGCACAGGTGGGCTGCAGGTGGTGCGCTCACTGCCCTGCCTGGCACTGGGGGAGGCTGCTGGGAGAGGGAACATGGGATGCAATGAATCCATGAATCTGTGTGAGGCTGCCCTCAGGCTTCAGAGCTCATTGTTCGGTTGCTGCTCTGCACTGTTTGCTTCATCTTAGTTCTCAGCCTGCCTTGGTTGCTGTGTGCTCAGCACGCTTTGGCAGCTGCTGAGCCTTTTTTTTTCTGAGCACGTGCTCTATCAGTGGCGTGGTCATGGAAGTAGGCTATCTTTGTCTGCAGCTCCTGTAGTCATGCTGGGCTCTTCTTTTACTGCTATTCGAAACCCGAGAGGCCCTTAATGGTCTGATACTCCAAAGTAATAAAGCAGCTCCTTCCTCCTTTAAAGATATTTGAATAACATCCCACATTTTAAGGTATTCCACACTTTGGGTGGTTTGGGCCATCTTAGAATACTAAGGTTGGCTTACAGTTCATGTGAGAGTCGCTTTTATAATTTGGGAAACATTTGTGGGGATCATAAACTGGTTAATAATTGCAAGACATTCTGTAAATTGACTTCAATATCAGCCATGTCTTGTCCTGGGCTGGCTGTACTGTGATCTGAGTTAGGTGCACATGGAGCTTGTTCTTTCAGTGTAAACAAACAATGAAATAAAAATGTTTGTCAGACATTATTTATTTAGTCTGGAGATAGGAAAAGCCTGCAGTGATCTTTGTAGCCATGTGCACCTGATACTTTCTTTCCTTTGATGGGAACTGTATTCACTGCCTTTTCGCCCAATGTTTTAACTTCCTCTCCTCCTGGCTTTGCTCCCATCCCCTCCTAACAGCTAAGTGGGTATATTAGGAGGGTGGAAGGAGGCAGTAATTGGTTTCTGGATTCTGATTACAGTTGCTGTTTGCCTCTATGTATCAGTTAGCTAACTGGTCGCTATAAATGTAAGAACATTTTCTTTAGTTTTTCTTTTACAAGCCTGAATGTGAGTTTCGTAGGAGTCTGCATCTATTAAGTCCGTATTCATGGTACTCTACTGGATCAGACTGCGCTGGGGCTGAAATGTTGGTCACAAGTGGATGTGTGGAGGGGAACAAGTGTTCCCTTGTAATGGGTCTTCTGGTAAATCTGCTCCTTGGAAATCCTGAAAGTTTTCATGGATAGTGTTTGTGTCACAGAGTCTTGTCTTGTGGACATTCATGTGGGGTTATCCCTTGTTCTATAATTATTTCTTCTATTTGTTGTAATGTATTTGAATTTTCTTTAGCTTTTTTTTTTTGTTTAACTTTTACTGATTTCCTTTATCCTTTTGCCAAAATACTAGTTCAACCAAGCAAGTTTCAGTAAAATACTTGGAACATAAGCTAGTGAGCTCAAGTGCATAAATGTCTGGAGAGCTACAAAATAGCACTTTTAGGGAACACAAACGTCATGTCTCAGCTTGATTCTTTAAAGATGTGTTTTTGTTATTAAATCTTAACAGAGGGAAAAATCATGTCTTATTTGTAAAACCAAAGTGGTGAGAATTGGCACAGGAAACCAAGCTGTGCGGTACTCATGCAGACTGGTGGCTGTCCAGAAGACTTCCAGGCAATAAATCCTTGGTGCTGTTTGTTGGTTGAAGTCAAAGCTTGAATTGAGGCTCAATTTCCTACTGGGATTAGCATCTGCCTAAAACAAATCTTGCAGGCATATCTGCTTTTGTTATGTTAAGCAGACCTAGGAGTCAGTCCACAGTAAGGTAATATGTTTCTGTCTCCAAAGGGACCATTTAGACATCTTCACTTGCACTTGCATTGTCAGTTGTTAGAGACATGCAGTATTGGCATTTAGAGCACATTTTTCACTCAGTGTCATTTACTTATATAAATCTCTCAGCATTATTTTTTTTTTCTTTCTGCAAAAGCCTCACTTCTGCAGTTATCCCAAGTCTCTGTGTAAAGCAATGTGCTGTTTGTTTGTTTCTTTTTTGAGACTTAGCACATATAGTCATGCTTGATATCTATTCTGCATATTTTATTTAAGCTACATATTTATATAAGCATCAGTATTCCCTTAAAGCTTGTGCTATAAAGCAAATACAGTTGCTGGGGCTGAAGATGGAGGGTAAGTGTTGGTTTTGTTTCATAACGTAAATCACAAAGATGCATTCAGGTAGATTAGTATTCAATTAAAGCCATGCATGCTATGTGTGTGAACTGTGGCCTCGGACATTCTTTTCACTCAGGCATAAACAGCTCACCTTAGCATTTCCCATTTTCTGCCACGTTGGTTTTGTGCATCTGCGAGGTAGTCTCAGCAACTCTTACTTAGTTTTATGGAATTGTTTAAGTTCTGCCTCCTCTCCTCCCTCCTTTGGTGGGGAGGGGAAGACGAAACCCTCTCAGATTATAGACTGTGTTGTTTCTGTAACTATCATTTGAAGAGCATAGAAAAGTGATACTCGCATTTTTAGGTTATGCATTTTCATTATTGATAACTGAAACAGCTGTCTTACTGTGAAATACTCGTGACAAATCGATGAAGAGGAGATCTCAACTAACCTAACAGTCAACCTCTTCACCTGCCTGCTGATCTAAAACTGATGAAGAGAATGTGCTTATAATCTGCCACGTGACTACTGCTGCTAATACAAAGTCAGACAAATGTGCTTTAGTCTCTGAACAGTAACAATGATTCTTTATCATATTGAAAACAAACAAGAGGTCTTTTTCCAGTCCTCCAGCGCATGGCAGTGATGGCTGTCATTACCAGTGGCTTTTGCTGCTGTTGCCTGGATGATAATGTTTTTGCATGCTGCTTGTTTGAGCTGTAAGCTCTGCTCATCCAAGGAGATGAGGGAGAGTTCTTTTAACGTGACTGCTTACTGCTTAGCCTTTGTGTTCTGTATGTATTAGGGAAAATATCAGTTCCTTGTTAAACTCAGATTAATAACTTAAAAGTTTCCAATTTGTTCCTGTGTGTTTATACTCAAACACAGCCTCAAAAAGAGCTGAAAGAGAAGGGAATTTGGTGTCTTCAAATACATTAAAGTGAAAGTCCTGGAAACTGAAACCATAAACCTACAGAACAGGTACTGCATGGGGTGTGGAAGTGCAATCTTATCCCACGCTGTGGAGTCTGTGCTTCAGACTGGATCCAGAGTGGCAGCTCAGTCTCTGGCCTCCACCACACTTTAAACCAGCAAAGTTGCCTGGGATGGAGGCTCTCCAGGTGCAGCCCCTTGGCACTACTCACTAGGCCGGCCTCAAGTTCATTTGGGGCAGAACAATCAGCAGCTGTTAAAGATGGGGAGCTGGCTCATGAAAATCAGGTACTGGAGGTTTTATGGCAGTGGGTGGCCTTATCTTGTCCACCTTCTTCTGAGGCAAAGTTTGGGGAAGGAGTAGGTGGAAGGAAGGAAAGGTACCAGTTCACATTAGTGTGTGTTGTATGAAGGGGTAGGGCTGAGAACCCAGGCCAATGTGCTCTGTGAGCATGCACTTTACAGTGAGTTTTGTTCTGTGCATTTCCTCCTTTCTGCAAGCCAGTGCCAGAAGATGAGGGTCCAAAAGTATCTGTCATTTTCATGGATATTTTTTTAAAACCTACATTTGTAGCCTAATATGCAGCTGTTGAGGTTGCGGAAGGAGGTTGTGTTTATTCAGGAAGCTACTGCAAGGCTGTCTCCTCATAAGGTTTCATTGTCTATAGTTGTAGGTGGGTATCAGGAAACAATTTGCTTGTAATAAAGGCAAACAGGTCCTAACATGAAGTAATTTATTCACAATAAAGCAATGAGACCGTGCTAGAAGTCAGGGCAGTAGAGAATACATCCATAGTGGAGCAAATCTGATTTGTTCAGTCTCTGGCTTTCAGAGTGAAAGTCCGAGGCATGAGGATATGGTGTGTGTTGTAACATGGTCTGTTTATCAAAGGCTGTGCTGGGATTACTGAGGTTATCTATGCTGGGTAAGAATCATCTTACTTCTAGCTCAGCTCCCGAAGAAGGGGTTTCCACTGCTGATTCTAGACAACTGTAATATAGTTTATCAGTGGCTTCTGTAGGAGAAACAGCCTGTAATCTATTCAAGTGTTCAGGGAGCATACTCTATTTCCGGAGTACATGGATTGCAAAAGTCCAAAAATATACAGTGTCGGTATTCTTTAAAGTTTAATAAGATATTTGATAAAAAGAATCCAGCTTGACTTTGCATGCAAACTGAGGGTATTCCTAATTAGTGACAAGATTCAATTCTGCAAAGTAGCTGTTGTAAGTAAATAAGCTTATTTCAACCAATATATAAATGGTGACATAGTATTCATCAGAGCTGTCTGCAAGCTAACATGGTACAGTATTTAGTTACTGTACTTGCAGGAGAGATTGCTTGTTGAAATTGCCAGAAGGTCTGTGTTCAGTTGAATTTAGACAACTCTCAAGAAAGTGTTATATAATGAGAGACAGCACTCATGGAAGGCTGATAGCAAACAGTTTAGTTTTTTTTCCTAATTCATTGTTGCTTTAAAAATCCTGGGTTGTGAATTTAATTCCCAGCTGTGGGGAAGAAGCATGCAAAAGGAATATAGTTCAATGGTAATTTCTTATGTGAGAGTAAGAAACTTGGAAAGTGGTAGATCTGCCCAAGGGTCTTGAAGTTCTCTGTGGTCTTCTAGCATTCTTTTTTTTTTTTTCTTGCGAATATGCAAGTATTTTTTTCATGAGGTTACTACAATACTATGCCATTGGTATGAGATGGCATTACAATTGCCTGGGTACCCTTATGTTTGTGTTTTGCAGTGGGAAAGCAGAATAATAGCTAAGCACACATTTTGTCAAGAAACATTGCAGTTCGATCCCCTCGTGTTTTAGTGGTTGCAGTGTTGTCAGGAGTCCTGGCGCTCTTGCTGTTCTACAAGGTTGCTTAGAAACTGCTGCATCCATTTTCTCCTTCAGACTTGCCTTTGTATCCAGGTAGATAGAAATCTGGCTGTATTTTTAAAAGAAAAACCTTGCTTGCCATATTGAGCTGTAGAGAGCTCCGTGAGTGCTCTCCTATATTGACACTGTTGATCATGAGCAAGTGATGATAGAACTCCACTCACTGCTGGGCTCAGCAGAATCAGAGGTAGTACAGCATTTTTCTTGCACAAACTCACATGTGTACATTCTTTGCTTACTCAGCTAACCACGGAGTACTTCTTGTGCTTTTTTTTTTACTGCTTCTTTAAGTTCAGTCTGTGCTTTACAATTGGAGAACTTGTTTTTCTGGTATTTGAGAATTAAGAGTTCTATGTTGAAAGCATCTCAAAAGAGAGTGTCACATTATTATCAGAAGTCTCTTTGGAAGCAAACTGCGTTTTAAAGCTATGCTGGGAAATTGTTTAGCTCGGTCTACCCAACCTCAGGCCACAATGGTAATGTGTCAGGAGAACAAGTGCCACAATGATTGATGCAAGTTGATCTATTTTAATGAACTACCTTCACGCACTGTGAAGATGCATTTCACCAGGAACTGGTTTTGCAGCCAAATGCCACTTGAAACTCATACACATTTCACCTGCATTGCACTAAAGCATGGAGTGGATGTTAATGTCTTTGGGTCCAATGCGTATAATGGTGGTGAGGGAGACTATGGGGAGTGTTTCATCTGCATTTCTTTGCTTATTAAACATCAGAAATGAAATTAGGGAGTATTCTAAAACTTGGGTTTTCACGTTTCATTGCTTAAGGCTGAGTATTTGTATTGTTCGGAGGAGTGGAATGAAGTTGACTAAATTCTGCAGAAACATCCCATCTCATTTGTAGGTTTGAGTGTGAGAGATGTGCTCTTTCTCTGCTTGTCAGGAACAAGGATTTCTCTGAAGGATCTGAGGATAGTAGATGATATAGAATGCATAAAGGATAATTCGTATTGCCTTTGTGCTGAGAAGAGATGAGGAAAAGGAGTGAGGAAGCAGAGTAATGCAGTTCACAAATGTTATTTTTGAAAGTATGATTTAATTGATGGGAGTGTGGTCGTGGTGCTGATGTCTTGAGCTGAGACCATCTGACTTGTAAGAAGTCCAGTGAAGAGTCCTGTTTTCAACCAGTTAAAAATCTCATAACATCCTAAAACATACTGTTAAGTTTGCTGGAATGCAAAGCTTTTCTTTCTTGAGTTCCAAATCATTTTCAGCTTTGCTTTAAACTCATGCACAAGCAAGTTGTACTATGGAATGACTGACTAAACTTGATTCATGCTGCTCTGACTTAGTGTACAAAGCTATCCAGTTTCTCAGTTCTGCTTCAGAAAGATGTTTTGGAAATGCAGGTTTATCCAGTTACCCACCCTTGACATGAGAAATCTTTTTTTTTTTTTCCAGCCAATTTTAGTGGTTTGTTTTTTTTCTTTCCCTTTTTCAAAGTCAGTTTCCTCATTGCCTGCATGCTGACTAATGCACGAATGAATATTACAGTACTAAATTTTGGATCACATGCCAAAATGAGAATTCATTGTGAATGAGTTCAAACATGTCTGAGCTGTTTTTGAGGGCATGCAGGTATGATGTCAGTGGAATTAGCGCTTGTTTAACTTCTGAGTGCAGCACTGACAGCATGGTGGGAAATAAACTGCTGAACTGTCTTGCTTGCTATTGCTCCTGAACTGTAACTGCTATTTCATTGGGAGCCACTCAGTGAGAATGCACTCCCTATCCTAGACTGGAAGTCCACTCTACTTTGTAAGTTCAGTGTTTTATGTGCTTTCCTTTCTGCTAGGAACACACACACACAAAAAGAAACAAACACAAAGCCTGTGTATCTTATTATCGTTCCCTGCAGCAGAGTAATATGAAAGATTAAAGTTCATAGAAGTTGCTTCTGCAGCTAACTACGTTAGCCGCTCTGAAAGTAATGCCTCCTATTTCACAGAATCATAGAATCACTGAGGTTGGAAAAGACCTCCAAGATCATCCAGTCCAACCGTCTACCTACTACCAATATTTCCCACTAAACCATGTCCCTTAGTACCACATCTCCTAGCTTCTTGAATGCTTCCAGGGATGGTGACTCCTCCATCTCCCTGGGCAGCTCATTCCAGTGCCTGACTACTCTTTGGGGGAAGTTTTTCCTAACGTCCAACCTGAATCTCCCCTGGTGCAACTTGAGGCCATTCCCTCTAGTCCTATTGATAGTTATGTGGGAGAAAAGGCAGACCCCCCACCTCACCACACCCTCCCTTCAAGTAGTTGCAGGGAGTGATAAGGTCTCCCCAGAGCCTGCTATTCTCCAGACTAATCAATTGCTGTTCCCTCAGCTGCTCCCTCATAAGACTTGTGCTCAGATGCTTCACCAGCTGTGTTGCCCAGTGGCAACACAGTGTGGCCCAAAACTGAACACAGCACTCAAGGTGCAGCCTCATCACTGCTGAGTACAGTGGAACGATCACCCCCCTGCTCCTGCTGGCAACACTATTTCTGATACAAGCCAGGATGCCATTGGCCTTCTTGGCCACCTGGGCACACTGTTGGCTCAGGTTCAGTCGAGCATTGACCAGTACCCCCAGGTCCATTTCCTCCACACAGTCTTCTAGCCACTCTGCCCCAAGCCTGTAGTGTTGCCAGGGGTTGCTGTGGCCAAGGTACAGGACCTGGCACTCAGTCTTGTTAAACATCATCCCACTGGCCTCAGCCCAGCAGTCCGACCTGTCCAGATCCCTCTGAAGGACCTTCCTATCTTCAGGCAGATAAACGCTTCCTCCCAACTTGGTGTCATCTGTAAATGACTTACTGAGGGTGCGCTCAATCCGCTTGTCCAGGACATCAATAAAGATGGGGAGCATCGCTTGTGACTTGTCACCAGCTGGATTTAACTGCATTCACTACCGCTTTCTGGGCCCAGCCCTCGAGCCAGTTCTTTTCCCAGCAAAGAGTGTACCTATCCAAGCCACAGGCTGCCAGCTTCCCTAGGAGAATACTATTGGGACAGCGTCAAAGGCTTTGCTGAAGTCTAAGTAGAGTATGTCACAGCCTTTCCCTCATCCAGCAGGCAGGTCACTTGATCATAGAAGGAGATTGGGTTGGTTAAGCAGGACCTGCCTTTCATGCGCCCATGGTGGCTGGGCCGGATTCCCTAGTTGTCCTACACATGCTGTGTGATCTCACTGAAGATAATCTGCTCCATAACTTTTCCTGGCACCGAGGTCAGGCTGACGGCCCTGTAGTTCCTCAGATCCTCCTTATGACCCTTCTTGCAGAGGGAAGTCACCTTGACAAGCCTCCAATCCTCTGGGATCTCTCTAGTTGAACAGGAATGTTGTATAGGTGGTGGAAAGCAGTTTGGCAATCAGCTCCCTCAGCACCCTCAGGTAGATCCCATCTGGCCCCGTGGACTTGTTACAGTCCAGGTGGAGTAGTAGGTCTCTGTTTCTGCCTGAATCGTGAGGGATTTACTCTGCTTCCCATCCAAGACTTCCAGATCACTGGGTAGAGTATCTGAGGATAACTGGTCTGACTTTTAAAGGCAGATATAAAGATGCCATTGAGAACCTCAGCCTTTTCCTTGTCCTCAGAGGTCACATTCCCCGCTGCATCCAGTAAAGGATAGAGATTCTCCTTAGCCCTCCTCTTTCTGTTAACATGTTTGAAAGAAGTTTTTTGTTTTCTTTTACCCCAGTGGCCAAGTTGAGTTCAAGCTGGGCTTTTGCCTTTCTAATTTTCTCCCTGTGTATCTGAACAACTTTTTTGTACTCTCTCCGAGTTGCCCATCCCTTCTTTCATAGGAGCTAGATTCTCTTTTTCTCCCAAAGTCTCAGAGAAAGTTCCCTGTTCATCCACACCACTCTTCTTCCACACCAGCTTATCTTATAGGTCAGGGGACTGCCTGCTCCTGTGCCTTTAAGACTTCCTTCTTGAGGAGCATCCAGCCTTCCTAGACCCCTTTACCATTCAGGACTGAATCCCAAGGGACCTTCCCTACTGGTGTCCTGAACAGTTTGAAGTCTGCCATCTGGAAGTCCAAGGCAGCAGTTTTGCTGCTCCCCCTCCTGACTTCACCAAGAATCGAGAACTCTACCATTTCATGGCAACTCTGCCCAAGGCACCTCCCAGCCTCCACATCTCCCACCAGCCCTTCTCTGTTTGTGAATTTATTTCCATGGAAACTACAACAGATACAAAGAGCAAAATAACACTATTTGATAGAGGAAATTCTCAGCTACAAAACAGTATTTTTCAAGAGTCACCACCATTAGCTATGCATTTTCACTGGTGATGAACAAGAGCCTGAGGTCACCACTGCTGAAACACGCCACCCACCACCTCACTGTGTTCACATCCACTGTTTGGTCTCCATAAATGTTCAGCAAGCATCAGTGAATGTCAGTGGGTGCCACTGTTTCCGTATGAAGGAATTCAGTGACACAGCTTTGCTTCATACATGCTTCCATGTCTGGTGCCATTCTGTCAGACCACCCCTCTGCTGCCATCTGTTGCACAGCAACAAAATCTAATGGAACATTGATGGGAAGGCTCAACCTCTACTGCCATACCACCAACATCTGCCTTTGATGTTGTGGGCCAACAAAATAAAATAGGAGGCATTACTTTCAGATCAGCTCTCGCACTTAACCCTACTGTGTTTAGTTGTGGTCTGAACTGCAAAATAAGAGAGGAACGGGTGAAGAAAAAGCAGATGGCAGCTGCCATCTGTAAACCAGAAAAGGACAGCAACAACCAGCTGCTGAGTGAGGTACTGGCAGTAGAATCAGGCTGCAGACCAAGCAGTATGTGCCTGATGTTACGCTTGGGTTATCAGCATTTCAGTACGTTCTTACACTTCCAGTCTGCCTCTTCTGAAATATTGCATGAAGTATTTATTTACTTTTGTGCCAGTCTTCTTATTTGCCAAGTTATTCTTCTGTTTAATTAACAAAATGTCTGTCAGTTTGTGTTCAGGGAGTTTTTGTGAGTGTCCCTGTCCCCAGGAGTTACCTGGATTGCTGCTCTAAACCACATTTCAGGTGCTCATTGTCACTCAAGATTGTTTACAGAGTAGCTAGGCTTTCCACTGCAGTATGTTTAACATAAATGATGCTGTAGAGTAGCTAAAGTGAGTTGATAGACTTACTGCGTGGGATGCTCTATGGAGTCAGCAGGATCCAACAGCTGTCATTCAAAGTAAGACTTTTGATTTTATTTCTTTTCCCCTGTATACAAAACCTTCTGTAGCATGTATCCATGCGGGGGGTCACTGTACCTATTTTGAAAACTTTTGTCCTTCACCATTCTCTACCGTTCTCTACCACAGAGCATCCAACCTGACCTGCTCACTTGGGTACTGAAGTAGTGTGAAAGTACACTGAGGGAGGAGGCTGCTGTAACTATGGTATAACTACAGTGCATCATACACAGTCACGTTCTTTGCTTGAGGAACGCATGTTTTTAGTTTTAAAACAACTGTCTTCAGAGGCTGGGTATTGGAAATCCAGGTACTGATTAACAGTCCTTCTGAGACCTGTGCTGCAGTAACTGCCCTTTGTGCCTTTATACTTAAAAATTCTTTTGACAAATATCGCATCTAGTAAGATTTTACAGGAACAATCACTATTTCCCTCTCTGGGGAGGGGAAATTCATTTCTACAGAACATTCTGACAACAGTGATTACAATGAGAGCCTTCCCATCTGACTTAAATATTTCAGGCTGAGTAAGGATTATTGAATATTACTCTGTGAAAAACAGCCAGTCAGGGAGACTTTAATTACTTTTGGCTGAGCAACAATGCACTTAATTCCTGTTCTCCATACAGTAATTTCTCCCTTTCTTTTGACCCAACTTATTTGATTGTCCTTTTGCTCTAAAGTTATTTAATTTACACAACATGCTCCAAAAGTGCTTTGTATGTAGGATAACACAAATATAACACAAAATGTTTGTTTACAAGATGAGAACAAAATATTTTGCCTATAAACCTTCTGGGAAGACTTTTTTAGTTGCAGGTATTAAAAGATGTAGTGAAATCACCATAGGCATAGCATAGGCTTTCATTCTACTTTGCACTCTTGGGTCATTAAATGTGAAAATCCAGTGGGATCTTGCTTTTCTATTTTATAACAGATACTGCTGCCCAATTGTATGCACTAAAGCTGTTTTCCAAATACGTTTGTTTTCTGCTGCTGTAAAGTAGCAGTGCAGTGCTGGATAATGTTTTATACTTTGCTTTTAAAGAGGAGTGGGGAATCAAATGGGACAAATGAGTATGTCGGTGTCCAACATGCCTTCAAGATTAATTGGGACTTTCTGCAGAAAGAGCTGTTAATTTGTGTTGGAAACAACTCACTGCTGAGTAAATGAAGTATTGAGGCCGATGTCAATCAGCAGTGGGGCCTTTTCTGCTGTTTACCTCATGCTGTGCTCTCTGTGACCTGCTTGGGTGAGAGCTAGCACGGGCTGGAGCTGGCTCAAGCTGCTCAGGCGCTGGTGCTGCAGAGGAGCTCTGCTTTAAAGGGCCACTTGGACATGATGTCCACTGGTATCTGCTGGGGGGCATCTTAATGTCACACTTCCCCAAAGCAAGGATTGATGCTGAGCCAGTGTTTCTAATCCTGGCTTCTGTGGTAAAGTAGAATACAGGGCTGTGGGGAGGTGCTTAGGGTGAAAGCTGTCTTTTCCCTCTCCCCTCTTCTTTTCTTGGGAAGCCTTTCTCCCTGGATCTGCCTTTGTGCAGCTGGGGTGCTACCGTTTCACCTGCATACATTGCAAGCTGTCACTGACAAACATTCAAGTACTTGAAATCTGATTATTAGAGGAAGAAAATAGATAAGGCTTTTTTTTTTTTTTTTTTTTTTTTTTTTTGCCTTTCTAGATAAGCAACTCTTAGATATTGCAGCAATGTGGGAGTGTCTCTATTTTTTTTTTTCTTTTAAAGCTCTGCTGTCCCTAACAAAAAGAGATGGAGAGAGACTACTAATGCCAGGTAGAGTGTTGTAGGAGGTTACAATTGATAGATTGTATCATGATCTTAGCAAAATGAAATATAAAGTGTGCAGAACATGATTCTAGATTCTGTTTTTGCTCTGTTAAAAGTCAAGTACTTTCTTTCTAAAAGTCTGGAGAAAAAAACCCTGTACTACCTGCAGTAGTTAACTCCGCATCTAGGTGAGCACTGGATTTTGTAGTCCGCTGTCACAGAGGGTAAGATATCTTGTGGCGTCAGCTGGAGCCCACCTATTAAAGAACCTGGGCAGTTCAAATTATGAGCACTTAAAATCTAGGCTCCTTTCCTGTAGTCCTTAAAGCCAGTTCCAAAACTCCCAAATGGGAGTTGAAAATGAGTATTAAAAAAATTATGAGCAGAAACTAAAATTAGTCACCGTGAAGATTTTATAGTATTGCTTGGCATAATTGTAACTGAATAGCCTGCTCTTCTCTGAGCTGCAAATGATTTGCTGTAATCCTGTCCTTTCTGGGTGTGACTTACGGGTAGGGCAGAGTCTGTCATAAGGGGTGCTAGATGTGAGGAATGTTAATTTTAAAGTCTTTTTGGCAAGAAGATATAAGGTAAGGTTTGCACAAAGCCACTAAAAGGTTCAGCCAACTTTGTCCCTGTGGTAGTTCTTTGAAGTAATGAATTTAACCTCCTGTTTTCAGGCTTAGAGCACTTATATTTTTTTCTCTTGGTAATGCACTGAAAGTACTTATTGCCAGTTATTGGTTTCTCTGGCTTTATTTACTGAACTCCATTTTGCATGTAGATAATTAGTGGTCTAATTCTTCCTTGAAAGGAAGTAATCGTGCAGTATCCAATTCAAAGAATGAGAAAACTTCCAAGGGCAGGTGTATCTGCAGTACCTGAAGCTGCCTTGAAGGAACTGGTGGAAGCCTCTCATCAGACTCAGATTCTCAGATCTCACTATCTTCTGAATGAATGAATTGGCCTGGATGTCCTGCTGTCACATTCAGTCATTCCTGAACCTAGTACAACTACAAAATGTTATAATTTTGCATGGGAAAAAGTGATTACCTTTTTTTTTTTTTTTAAATCCCTTCCTGCAAAGTGAGGACTTACTGTTATCTTATTATGCAAACTGTAGAAAGGGGATCTGAAGCAAGGATCTTATAAAGTGGTCTGATTCCTCCCTCCCCTTAGCTGGGGCTCAGGTGTGCTGGCCAGACCGCAGGCAGTGCTGCAGACAAACAAGGGTGTTAGGCCTGAAGCACCCAGCTTGCTACTCAGCGGAGGGCAGGGCCCTGCAGGGTGAGTGAAGAGTGTCTGGCACAGGGAAGAAAGGTGTTACGGGGAAGAAAAGTTATTTCTACTTGAATTGGGTTGTTTGTTTCTGCTTCTGCAGGATTTTGTGTTTCTTTGTCAAAATGGTTGTTTACCTGGGCTTACCAGAAGATTGCATCATCTGCTGCCTTGGAGTAGCGTCTGTTTTCTTGCCATCTAGCTCTTCAGAGTTTCTTGTGCTTGAGTTCCCAAAGATCAAAGCTGCATTTACAAAAAATGAAGAGGCACTGTACTGGATGAGGTCCACATTCCCGGGGCCAGCTCTTATGCTGTTGGCAGTAAATGTCTGGGTTGTTGTGCAGTTCCACTATCAAGTTACTGCACTTCTGAAGCTGTGGTGGCCTGGCACTGGATTCAACTCTGCTGTATTTATTTTGTTGCCAACAATGGGTCATGAGTCAGAGAGGGAAGTGTTAAAAATGATGGATTGTGAATTTCATCCAGTATGTATAAAGCTGGCAATTTCAAACACTGAAAGAAAACTGAAAGTGGTTATACTTGTGATACCATCTCTAAAGCACAGGCCAAATGCACAAAAAAACCGTAATACACTCGGTTCTTTAGTCTGTGGCTTCTAAAGTCTTAATTATTTAATAATGATCTTGTTTCCAAAGTTATTGGGTTGCTTAGGAGGCTTTGAGGTGTTGCTTTAGTTTTTATGGTGTTGTTTTGTTTTTGTGTGTGTGTGTGTGTGAAGTCCTTTTAACTTGTGCTAATGAGGCTGCTGTTTAAGACCAGGCTTTACCTGCAGTGTACTAACTGCCTGAAATAATGTCTTGGAGAGTAAAGAGGTGCCTCTCCTGCTGCTGAATTGAAGAATAATTAACTGTCACGTGGCTATTCAGGCTCTTTTCAAGAGGCTAGTAATTGTTGTGTTTGATAACATAGCTCTGCGTCCTCTAATTTCCTCAGTTCAGAGCTCTTGTCTCGGAGTTGCCAAATATACAGCTTTGCTAAATGAAGAGACTGTTCTTTCTACAGCATTTTGTCTCCAAGGACTAAGGAGAATTTCTTAGAGAAAGATGCAGAAGCACACAAGATGTGCTTCCTGACCATTCTCTCAGAAGACTTTATGAGTGTGTGGTTGCATGTAGTTAGAGAGCTGCTTATAACATGAGTTGGTACTGTTTCAAAAGGCTCTGTGATAGTGGATACTGCATTGTAGTGCACGTGTAACATTTTGTGACACTACACTAAGAATTTATTTTGGAAAAGGTTTGTATTTCCTAAGGAAGAGAGCCTATCTCCTGAACTGTTAGCTGAAGTTCCTACATCTTTCCAGTAATAACGTCAGTGAAATGAACTTTTAGCTGCTGTAGCCTGCATTTGTGGAAACTGCAAAATGATAGTAATAATATAGAAATATTTTTCATCTGTTGACACTAATTTACTGGAAATTTTGGCACTTTAAGCTTATGGGTTTTGTCCCTGATTTTATTCTATTTAATGAAGCATACTCTGCTGCTTTAATGTAACTTCTTTCAGCTGAAAGTTTCCATTTTTGCTCAACAGTGGAAGTCATAGCTATGCTGGCAGCCTCCTACTGAACGGCATATCAGATATCATTGCTTAGGTACGTAGGTTAATGGAATAACTTCAAGTTCACTCTTCTTCAGAACGCTGGATAGGAAGGAAGCAAATCTCAGACTTAAATGAGTTTCCTCATATCTTGTTAAAAATCAAAATAGCTCTTTGTTTTTTTAAGTATAGTTCTGTATTTGACTGAAATATGTGTGTTGAACTACACAAATATGTGTGTACGAATATGTGTACAACTATTCAAGTAGTAATACTTGAAGCCAAACTGGTATCCTAAGGTTCATAATAGATTGATGTGGATTCTCTTGCTAAAAGTTTCAAATGTGTAATTATGGTTTAAAATAAAAGGCTTTTTTGCACATTTGGATCATGTTGGGCACAGAGGACTTTTTGAAGATCTTCAGGGAGGGAGACTCTGCAACCTCTCAAGCATCTGATGAATGTTCTTAGACTGTGTGTCATGTACAAGCCTCGATCCTGGCAAATGGCTTATGAGGACTAGAAGAAAGATGTATTGTTCATCTTCCTGGAATAGGAACTCCAGAGTACTTCTGTTATCCTTCAGCTGCCAACCAATTACCCTGCTGTTCTCCCCTTCCAGCTATAGTTTGTCTTGCTCAGGTTGTTCCAGGACAACTTTCCAGCTTGGAAAGTGATTAAAGATTGAAAAAGGCAGAAGGGATCTTTGCACTGTTTTTTTTTTTTGGTCTTGTGTCATCACACTGTGCTCTTTTCAGAAAATACTCTTTGGGGTTTCAGATTGATTTAAGGTAAGAGTCCTGATGCTGTGACTTGATTGAGCTCACTGGTGTTTTACATACTAGCTTGCTGCTAGTAGAGTGCCAGGGCATCACCCTGCGTGTGCAGTTTGCAGACCTGTGTGATGCAGGGAAGAGAGACTTTCACCACAGGATAAATTTATATATAGAGAGAGAGATTCACAAAGTCTCCTTAAAAAATAATATCAACAAAAACTTTACTGTTTTCCTTGTAGGGAATAGGGTAAAAGAAGGACAGAATTCACACAGTGAGCCAAGAGCGAAGCCAACAGTGCAGTCAAGGAGACTTCTATTTATTCTCATCCCACAGTGAATATCAACTTCTGCAGAATAAAAATTAGTTAGTGTTCTTAATAGTATGGATGGGACTGGTGAGGAAAAAGTGACTGACTTGTTCAGATGCTCAAGAGTTGTTTTCTGTTAATGCACTCAAGAACTTTGTGAGGACCTACAGTGGAAGTGTATGTCTGGTCAGTAGAGTTTCAGGTCCTGCATATTTGATTGCCTCCTTGTTACCAGAAATAAAGCAATCAAAAAAATCTATCCATTCATGTTTTGACATGTAAATAATGGGAAAAAATATTGCATAAACCAGTACATGTATGCTAGATAACTGATGGACTAACTTGTTATGGAGACATTTATAGACACAAAGGAAATGGTGATACTTTGAAAATAAAAGTAAGTTCTACAGGATTATGCTGTAACTCACAAATATAGGCTCCAGTCTTGAAGAATGGAGGATCAAGCTCCTAAATACTATGCCAAAATAATTCTGTATCAGCATCTTCTGATTAATATTGGTAGACTGAAATGTGAGGAAAACTTAACATGGACAGATGTAATTTCCCGTATTTACAGTGTTTTTAAGATATTACTGCTAGAACCTTTTGTACTCCTTTAAAAGGAGACTGCGTGAAAGTCTTTGTTAAGACCTGAAAAACACTGTTGTAATAGTGGATTTTTCTTTTAATATTTAAATTTGAGGGCATATTCCTTAGTGTTCAATGTAATGAAAGCCCCAAGGAGGGTGAGGTAGTCCAGAGAATACAAATGATGATGAAATCTTCTGCAAAACCAGTTTTGCTTCTGCTGTTTGACAGCACTGAGTGAGTTACACTCTTCTTTCAGGTAGTTTTAATGTCGTTAAGTGCCAACCTGCTTAAGTTATCCATCTTATGATAGGCCACAAAGTGTATCCTTGAATTTTTCAGGAGTTCCCAGGCTTTCAGGCATTTGAATCTTTCCCCCAGCCCACTGTCTCCCTCTTTGTGAAGACAGGTTCTTGCTGAAACAGTTTATTTCTTGTGTTATCCCCTAGGCACATGACATCCATGTCAAAAATGCAGACCAACAGGAGCATCAGCTCCTGCCAGCCACGTGGCTGATTTCCCATGCCTTTTCTTCATGTCTATTTAATTCTTTCTGCACTGAACCTTCATAGAAATAAGTCTAGAAAGTTAAGCATTGAGTTAAAACAGCAGCTTGCCCACTAAAGAAATACAGTATTGACATCATACTAAGCCTTTCATAAGGATGAGATAAAAACTGATAATGTAGGTTAATGTTTACACTCTAAAGGCCAACCTTTAGCACGTAGGTGCCCAAGATTGTTGTGTGCTTTAGGAAACAGCAGATGTGTAGCAAGGCCCACCTGCAAGCAGGCCAGTTAGAGGTGCGGGCTGTGAGTGTGGGTTGCTTTTCCTTTTCTGCTACTCACCTGGCTGAAGGTAAAGCCTTGTCTGTCTCTGTAGGGCAATCCCCTGCTAAGCTGGGGAAATCCATTTTGTCTCAGTCGGTTGATACAGGCAACAATCTCTTTGCCTAGACCGAGCTCCCTTCCTCCAGGAGGTGACGCAGATGTCACGTTAGGGCAGCAGGCCACCATCCTCTCCTCTGCCTGTGCTGTCACAGAGCTGTAGCACCCATCTCCTTTTGCTCAAGGCACTGCCTTCTGACAGTGGAGCCCTGGGGTGGTGGAGAGCATAGACTGATGTTTGACAAGGGACTGAGGGGTCTGTCTGGCACTCTGAGGTGCACTATATTATCTTTGAGCCCTCTCAACATTTCCTACACAAGCCGTGACTTGTTTAGCTCTTCCAGCTTCTTACCTGATTAGAAAAAACAAAAGCTGTTAGCTTTTTGCCATGAAAAAAGTAGTAAGAAAGCATATTTAAAAATAATAATTGAGACACTAAATGAAGAAACCATCCATCAAAGCCTGGGACCATGCTCTTGCAAAGCCAAATCTGTATAATATTTTAAAAAAACAACCACCTTTGTACTTACCTGGCTTTTTTGCAGAAGCCATATTCTAACCCTTTTTCCGTTATGTTTTGTGCATATTCACAAGCATTCCAGCTCTGCATGGAAATAGCTTTCAGATGACTAACCTTTTCAACCTCAGCTAAGTCATGTTTATTAAAAATTAACTTCAAAGATGGAAATTCATCTTGCTCCCTCTTTTCAGCCCTGGCCCATTATGAAGGTTAGCACCTAACCCTTCCTTGCGGCAGGGCTGCTCAGTCTTCCTGGTTTGAATGTATCTAGGGCAGTCTGCAGCAGCGCTAGCACACTGTGTGGCTATTTTTGGCAGCGTAGCTTTTGTCTGGCAGTGCTAGGGAAGGATGGCAAATGCTCACTACATACATGCTGTGCATGTGACTGATTTAAGGATGAGTGATGAGGTATGGTTTAAATAAAATATATATAGGTACATATCAGTATCAACAAAAAAAAAAAGAAAAAAAAATCTCTCTACGTACTGTTAAAACCAAACAAATTAATCTGCCTGACTGCATGAAATTTCATTTTCCTTTTTTATGTAATTGTGTGCTCAGTGGACTGTGCATTAGAGGGTGAATTAGCAAGTTAATTTACCCTACGTGTCCATAAGAGAATAGCTTTTACATCCTCAGGCCTTGTGATCTGAACTGCAATGTGAATGTATCAGAATACACAAACACAGCTTTTTATTTTTAGAAGTACTGTAGCAAGGGCTTGGTTTAACCTGCTCTCTCCTTAGGTTTTTAATTCTGTTTTACAGTCACTATCAATTGATTTTTTTTTTGGACACGTTCCAAATGAGCTCGTGGTGGTTTTTTTTTAAATGTTTTTGTTTGTTTTCCATCCTTTAATACAGTACCTGAAGGGGAGTATTTGCAGAGCAAGTTACCTGCTCATCATTGGAGCAAGGTTGTTAGAATTAATTACAATTAGTCTTCCATATTAATAATCAAACATAATTGATGATAACACTCTTAATTTGAGTTGCAAACTAAGAGCAGAGTGTTTATCAGTCTGCCTCTCTAATATTCCATAAACCCAAGATGCTTCAGGTTCAGAATTTCACAGGAAGGGCTGTAGAGCCTTATTTCTCATTTCTGCCATGATGTAGCTGGGTCCCCTAGCCAGAACTGGGGCCCAGTTGTATCAGCTGTAGGGCAGAAGGAGAACGCACGCATCAGAGCACCAGTAGTGTGAATAAATGAGATGATAGAGAGAGCTGAGAACAGAAACACTTCCAGGTAAAGGTCTGGATCCAAGCTGTGAGAGATGAGGTGGGGTTTGTGCTCCACGGACCATCACTGGATGCAGTTGGTTGAAATGCTCTGGCAAGGACCAGGCACTCAACCCCACCCTCCAGGTTCCCTAGCCAGTTGTAGCCTCAAGGTTGGCTGAGGTGGCAGGACAGAGCCATGACTTCTGGACTTTCCTGAGGTCATGTTGAAAGCTGTTAGCTTTTTTATATTTTTTTTTCCCTCTAGAATGAAGAAAGTAATATATCCATTGTTTTCAAGTTGCTAGTAACTGATTTGCTATAATATTGAGAAAAGTGGTTGCACTGTGCTTCTTGAAAAGACTCATTTGTTATCAAGACAGTAGAAGCATGTCAAGAATTACCTATGCCCACATAAATACTAAATGACATAATGTTGCAATGCTAAAATCTTGTGTACGTGTGCAAAAATCCTTCACTCAAACCAAGACTCCATCTCTATTTTCTTTATCTTGAAATATATCTTGGATTTTTTAGTATTACTGTGAAAGTCTTTACTCCAAGCTGCTTGAAATTGCAATTTTAAATGACTGAAGGACTGTGCAGGGCGAACATGGAGGCTCCGCTGCCCTACTTCCCTTGGAGGCAGGCTGGAGCTGGCTGCCCAAGGCCTCCCTGCAAGCCGGGTGCTTGGCAGTAGGAAGTGGGGCAGTGTGGTAGACAGCTGCCAGCACCAATAACCAGTGTCTTGAGCTGCTTAGCATAGGCTAAGCCCAAATCTATTGACGTGGAGCGCAGGGAAGGGCTCGGCAGACTTCTCCCCCTCCCTGCCCCTGTATATAATCTCATGATGCTGTGGATGTGACAAACTCCATTTTGATTAGATGCTGGGCCAGAAACGGAGAGAGTGGGTCAAATTTGACCTCAGAAGTCTATTTTAATGGTATGTGTTTTTACACTTCCTGAAGCCGCACCTTTTCTTCATCATCTCCTCCTTCCTTTTACTGGCTTACATAATTGCCAGCCTGAATTTCTTTAATGTAGGATGGGAGACCAAGTGAAGTTATGCATGTGAGGTGATATGGATCATGCAATGGACTCGCAGTAGAAGATGCAGTGCAAATGAATGTACAGTACTGAATATAATGGATGAACTAGGTAAGCAGCTCACAGTTTGTATTTCCAGAAAAAATCTTTTTAAATGGCTTCCTGATTAGAAACTGGAAAACACTATTCCCTCTAGCCAGGGGATACGTGTAGTCTTTTTCCCTGTTTGCTTTTGTTTCCTGATTAATTTCAAGAGCCTAACATGACGTGGGGGTTTGGGGAAGAGTAACCTGAGTACGCTGATCTTTTAACTTTGATTCTTTAGGATACATTTCCAAATGGAAGGCTTTATGCAGTCATTGATAACTGAGCACCCAAGTTATTTGGGGATGTTTTGTAGCGCCAAAAATGACTCTATTTTGTTGATATATCACTATTCTGATTTAAAAGCATGAGAAACTTGAATGGATTATCATCTTCTGATTTTCTGCTTAATTTATTACTGACTGTTTCGCTCTAAGTAGCCATACTCTGTGTATACAGTGTAGGTATCTACTTGGTCACAACATCATTCAGTCAGTTTGATTAATTTTAACTTCAAGTTTTTGAGACTAAAATGAGATGCAGAGGATGGTTATATGCGGAACAGGAAGAGACCTACCTATCCGTAATGAAATCTTTTATATAAGCTAAGGACTGGTTGCGAAAACAGCTGCTACTTTCGGGATTGGGATGTTGTGTTGTAGCAACTTTGGTATGAGAATATTTCCTTTTCTTTGGCTGCCCTAGGCAAGACAACTGGAGAAGGATGTTCTGCTGTGAGAAAGCTCAGTGTGAGGAGCTATTCCCCATGCGGAATTAGCAGAGCTTTTTGTAACTCTTAATCTTTTTAGTTATTCAAGTTCGTACATGCAGAGCATGAAAGCAAGAGTATTATGTTTTGTTTTTCTTATTATTTCTACATGGTTTATTTTTTGGTGGCTAAGCTAAGAAAAAAAAATTTAAATAATAATAATAAAATTGCTGTCTTGGATGTGGATGCTTTTTAGCTGTCTCATTTGGTTTTCCTGTTTTCCTCTTCAGTGGTTGCCTGGTGCATTTACTCTAAGTTCTCAGGCAGAGCTGTTCTGCTATAGGCTGTGGGTTATGCCATCTAGCTGTCCTTTTTCCTTTTTGTTTGCTGTCAGCTACCTCTGAAGTAATAAAAGAAAATACATTTGATTCATTAATACAGAATTTTATTTTATTTTATTTTATTTTGCTATGGTAAGAACTACTTAACGTGCCTAGAAGTAGCCTGATATTTAATGCTGACTTGGTGCTGTCATGTGTTCTCTGTGCAGCACCTGATCCTAATCTATATTTCCCTTTGTGGTGTTGGCAGTTTGCAGTCCTTGCACAGGGATGTAGCTTTTTCCCTTCCTTCTGTATCCCAGGTGACAGCAGCAGCAGTGATTTTTTTGTGTGTGTTTGGTTTGTTTTTTGGGTTGGGTGGTTGGTTTGGTTTATTCTTTTCTAGACCTTGGTGTCTGGCATGTAGGGCTCTGGAGGTAATGTCCAGGGGTGGAAGCCAGCCTGCATCCTGGAAATGGAGGGGTCAGATCAATGGGTGCTTGCGCATCAGATGGTCCAGTTCCAGATAGTGCAGCCCCAGCACATGTTGCATGAACTGGTCGTAATAATCGTCACTCTGTCTGATGTCTGCCACTGTCATTAGTTTAAATCTTCTGTCTGTCTTTCCTGCAAAAAAGTGTACAGATTCCTTGGCCAAAAAGCAAAATACATAAAATAAAATAAAAACCTGTAGATCAGAATATGGATCAAGTAGTTACAGAACTGTTGTTTTCTTTGCCTGTAGAGATGGAATAATTTTTTTTCTCATGTATGCAGAGCAAGCTCCAGCGTATGCAGAAAAAGCAGATGTTTCAGATTCCTGTAGAAAAGGAACCAAAATTAGTCTTTCTGTGTGTCATTTTGTTGTTGTTGTAGTTGTTTGGGTTTTTTTCCTCTAAACAACAGAAGATTTGAGATACTCATGTTGCTCAGCAGCAGAACATCTTAGGGAAAAGACGCTGATCTCATTCGGGTGAATGATTATGTGGCTTTTTCCTTGGAAATGTGCAGTAACTGCATGCAGCAAAAAGAGACTTACAGATTTGGTAGCAAACATTCTCTGGAAAACTTCAGCATTAAGTTGCCTGAGGGAGGTGGGGGGTGGGGGGGGAACCATAACAAAACTCCAGTCTTTTAGATTGTACTATTTTGGAAATTACTATTATATTCTTGAAGGAAAGCCTGAGGATAGCTGAGACTTAACTAGTAACAATATATGCTTCCTTTAGTCAAGGAAAACAAATGAGTTGTTAATAAATGGCTGCGACTTGTACATATGGTCTAGTTATAGAATATTATATTTTGAGGTTTTTAAGATATCAGAGGTCATGTAGCTTTGACTTGCAAGCTTAGGTGGTATTTTTAACACAAGGTAGCTGAAAAAGCATTCGAAACCACTGTCTGCTATTTTTAACGTGTCTAGCACTTAAAAAAAATCCATATAATCCTCTTGAAACAGATGGCTACAGTGAGTTAAAATCCCATGCTAGGATTTGGGCTTTTACCTGATGTTGAAACCAATGTCATGACAAAGGGATGCATCACTGCCTTTGGAGGTGAAAACCTGTTTCAGACTCGTATTTAAAAAAAGGTTGCAAAAGCACAAAGCACAGTGACTTGTGCAACAGTTTGCTTTCCTGTTCTTAAAAAAAGGCTCCAGTGGGAGTCTGTGGGAACTGTGGAGTCCCTCTGGATTTTGTCTGTTATTTTTATTTCTCGTAGTTTGTGCACTCAATATCCAGGCTACGTTGGAATATGGAAATCAGTGTTAAGTAGCTGTCCTTACACTTTTATAATATAAGGGAGGAAAAACAGGAAGCGGAAGTCTTTCTTTAACTTCAAATCCTGTAATCACTTGAGCTGCCTTAGTGAATGCAGGATTCGACCTGAAGTTTTTGGTTTAAGTAAATGTAAGGACAACTCAGGCTGCTTTTTTGGGACAGGGCTGAGGTGAGGAGGAAGGTGTTGGCAGTGGTTTCACACAGAACTAAAGCATTTTTAAGACGAAAAGTCCAGCTGTCCTTCAGCTGTCCATAGAGCCACTGTAGTGTTTCTAGAGATGATAACAAAGCGTTGGTGTTCCTGTCCAGATAACTGGAAATAATTTAATATTGTTGATGATTAATAACGAAAAGGCATACTAGTTCAGTGCACTTGTTTCCTGTATTTTTTTAGTGGTGAAAGGAGGCAAATGAATGGGAGGTTAAAGTGATGACACACACTTCACTCTTTATGGTTCAGTTGCTCGGTAGCTAAAATTTATCCCAGGTGGATTCCAGCAGTTAACCAGAGATTCATCTGACCCTTCTAAATGCAAATGTAGCTGCCTTTCCCCAGGCTAACATGCAATGTGTTTAAATTTCATAAATATAACAACCTGTTCTGACACTTCTACCATCTAATTATAGAAGATAAACATTTCAGAGGAACCTGCTCTGTCCAGCAGTCCTGGCAGGGCTCAGCCCAGGCAGCCTCGCTGTGTGATGCTCAGCTGCACCCGTGCCCTCCTGTTTGCTGCCACCCACCAGGATGCTCATTGCTTGCTCCTACCTTCTCGCCCCATTTTTTTTGCCAACTGCATCCCTCAAGGAGCTTGAAGTTATATGGGTGTTGACAGATAGAGAAACCTCAAGTAGTTTGGTGGCAGATGAAGGAAGAGCCTGACCTTCAGGGTGGTAAAGCTTTATTTATTTATTTTTTTTTGTCATAACATTTTAATGTGGGGCATGCATTCCAAACTTCCTTATGCTCCCCTTGTTACCATCACACAGTGAATATCCTCCCTAGCCAGCTGAAGGACATAAAGTATGCTGGAATATGGGAGTTCTGCAGGCGAAGATGAGATGTCAGATTCCTTATGGAAAGTGGAAGAAACTAGTAGCTCCCAATATCTGGTGTTTCTAAGGCTCTTACAGCAAAGCCTGCTTTAGTGTTCTTAGTTTATTGCAGTCAGAAAAGACAGCAAGTACAAATAACTATAGCTTGTTGATGACACCGTAAACTTTGTTGTCTTGGTAAGACCTATGTGAAAGTATGTCTTAGTATGCTAGGAATGTTTCTGCTTTCTGGTTAAAATTTAGGATAACTCTGGGCAATTCATAAGAGAGCACACAGGAGGTGTGAGCTGATCTTGAGGATGCATTCACTTGGGAAGCTGGGTCCCTCTGGACTTGGGTGACAGGTTGCTGTTAGGCATGTTGGCACATGCTAGATTTAATCTTTGAAACACTGGTGATGTGACACAATGTTTTTCACTCTGCGCTCTGCTCATTTTACCAAGCACTGCAGCTTGATGACCTGCCCCACTCTCCATTTCATAGCGCTGCTTCAGCTGGCAGATACATCAAGCTGCAGAGCAAGCACAGAGGGCATTCAGAGGGATGTGGGACAGAGAGGGAGATTTGGTTGTGCCACAGATATTAGGAATGACCTGGACAAGTACTGCTGCTGAGCCTGCCAGTTGAGTGGTTTGAAACTAGGTTCTTGTGAAATAACTTAAATCTACTGTGGCCATAGTTTGTGTTCTTTTAACTGAAGAAAATGCAATGTATGTGTGCTTAAGAGCGCTTTTGGCTTGTGTAGTTATAAATAAAATATCTCTGTTGCTTTAGTCTGTAGTTATGCAGAGGCGCAGGGGTGATGGTAGTCTTATGAGGACAGATTTGGAGGGATCAGTTATTACCTGTATCTAATTAAATCACAGAGACATCTTTCCTTCAGCTCCACCAAATTCAAATATAGCTGTTAACCCTACAGACTTCAATAGCCTGAGTACATCCATGAAAAATAGTATTTATAGGACTGCAGCAGACTTCAAAATGATATACCTGACCTGTAAACAAGGCTGCTGCTCCAGGTAATCACTTTCTGCAGCTTTCATGCAGTTGCTAAGAGAGACCTGGTCCCATGAGCCTTGCTGCCAGCATCATTGAGCCCTTTGCTTAACGAAGGTGTGCCTCAGGGATCCTGGGGCTTGTGAACTTGTATGTGTGAGTGTGACCTTGTTCAGTTTGTCAGCCAGGAGTGGGTGGTGTGCTCATGGTTTGTGAATCATAGAATTGCTCAGGTTGGAAAAGGCCTTTGAGATCATCAAGTCCAACCGCAACCTAACCATACTACCCTAACAACCCACCGCTAAATCATGTCCCTGAGCACCACATCCAAATGGTTTTTAAACACATTCAGGGATGGTGACTCGAGAAGTTTTTCCTGATATCCAACCTAAACCTCCCCTGGCGCAACTTGAGGCCATTTCCCCTTGTCCTGTCACCAGTGAGAAGAGACCAGCCCCACTCTCACTGCAATCACCTTTCAGGGATTTGAAGAGAGCAATGAGGTCTCCCCTCAGCCTCCTCTTCCCCAGACTAAACAGCCCCAGTTCCTTTAGTCTCTCCTTGTAGGGCATATTCTTCAAGCCCTTCACAAGCCTTGTTGCCCTTCTTTGGAACAATTACATTGCTTAATCTACCCAGCTCTGCGTGTCTTCTCTTGTTACAGCCTCCAAAATAAGTGATTTAAGAATTTGATAATTATACACCTTAGAAAATCTCATTTGTATAATCATGTTGCTAGATTCAGAGCTCTCCTACTCACTCTCTAGCTAGTTTTATGGGAAGACAGAACAGGATATTACTGATGGTAAAACTAGGAATGGATTCAGTGCTAGCTTTCGGGAGTCTGTTAGAGACTGCTGAAGCTAAAATCTCTTCATAATAAATTTTCTCTACCATATGAAAACAAGTGGGACTGTTTGGGGATAGAACAAAATATCTGTCAATTGGTTGCAAACTGTAATTTTTTTTTATTTAACTCATTGTTGCCTTACACTGTTCCCATGGGGTTTAATTTTCAGCTAGTTGACAATCTGCAGGACACAAAGAACTTCTTGCAAATCTCACATTGAAATTATTGGTACTATTTTTGCCAATATTTTGATACTACAAAAAGCCCTCAGCAATGATGAGAGCTTCAGCTGACCTGTAGCAAAATCATGTTGTAGAAAGCATAGAAATCTGTATTTTTTAAATGCAGATTAAACTTCCTTGGGGTGATTGCTGCAGTTTGTTACATCTCTGGCCTTATCCTCTGCCATGTGCCAACATCTGGCAATTGAGGGAAGATGAGTTTTGTGTCTTTTCTCCACAAACAGAGCTAAAGGCAGTAAAGTAGTACACTGTTGCAGATGGTTTTATGAAGACCAGAAAAATCAGCCCAAACAAACAGGCTCTCAGCCACACACGAGAGAGCTGCCAAATGTTATGTAAATGCAGAGAAATCCTTAGAAATCTGCACTAAGATGTCCACATTTTTAATACGCTGTTAAGTGCTTAGCCTTGGGGAGGGGAAGCCTGCACAGGCCTTTCTCCATCTTTTCAGTCTGTTCTGTTCGGCAACTGTTTCTCAACCAGTCCATTTAAGCCTGAGTGCATGTACTGAAAGGTCTTGGTTTGTGTGTGGTTCATTGAACAAGGTGGCTGCCTAAAATGGAGAGTGTTTCAGTATTGTACTTCTTGCCACCCCGTGCTTTTACCCCAGCTGACCTTTTGGCTCCACAGAAGAGAACACACACAGCGATTAGTCAGCCCACACTTCCTACTTCAGGTCACTTGCATTGCTCAGAAGTGAGGAGAGAAGCATAAAGGCAAATATTTTCAACCATCTGCTCGTAAGGGTAGGATGGAGCACAACAGCCTGGGATGCCTGCTGTGCTGCACTAAGTTTTGGTGGGCTGTTCCATGTTGGTGGCAGTGCAGAAGTACAGCTGGCTTGTTGGCTGCCTGCTAGCCCGAGCCGTTGCTGGGAAAGGGGCTGTCATGTCTTTGTGGCTGGGTTAGGGGCATCTTGAGGTAGGGGCAGAGCGTCTTGGATGCTCCTTTTTATTGTACCCAAAATGTTTTGTGGTAGGAACCGCTTGGAGCTCATGATCAATGGAATGCAGTGAGCTTTGAATCTCATCAGACATACGAATTATCTGTTAAATACAGGTACTTTGAAATCAGATATTTATGAAAGAAGTTTACAAATAAATATGAAAAAGGAATATGTTATACTATAGTTAATTATTTGGCTTGTGCTTCATGTGTTTAGACAACTAAACTCTCAAGTGATTAATGTAAGCTTTCATTTAATGTGCTTTTTCTGGGAAAAAAAAGGTAACTGGGCCTAATTTGTCCTTAAATGTTTGGCATATATTCAAGACTTACAGGATGATGCTACTGAAATTCAAGAGGCAATTTGTTTATATTTAACTGCTGTAGTTTGTTCTGGTTTGTGGCTAATAAACCCAGAGGAGGCCATAGTTGTTACCTGCCTGTCTGCCCTTCTGAATTTACTTCCTCGTTTCACTGGACAAGTGTAAGGTAGGAGTCTGTTCTGTAGCAGTTACGAATTCCCCATGCAGTTCGGCTCCAGCTCTGGTGGATAGTTTGAATATGCTTGAGCCATGCGTAATGATCTCTTGGCTTCAGGTAGGGCCACAGATCTAAGTGTATGTATTGGAGGAGCTGCTTGCTGGGTAGGAGATTTGATTGCTGACAATATTAAGAGAACTTATTTAATATATGGAAATAGATAAGCTATTCAACTTATTGAATGCATCTTATAGCCCGACTCACAGTAACACTGTGATGCACAGACTATTTGCAGTACAGTGCCCTTCTCCTAGGTTTCTTATGGTCTCTTACTCATTGCAATATCTAATCACAGATTATATGTTGAGGAAGAGGAACAGTTTCCAAAGCCAGTCATAATGTTCATTAGCTCCTGACCAAATAATAACATGTCTTTAAGAGGCTTCTTTGGAACATCCATAGAGGATTATTGTTCTGTCACTGATTTGCTGAGAGCATCACAGGATAACTCGCATCCTTCAAATACAATGGTAACTCTTTCAAGGGGAACATCATGTAACTCACTAGAATGTTTTAAATGTTTCCAGTATTACCAAAGTTATCTTCTCAAACAATTACAATTTTTGGGCTGTCTACTTCAGCATGCTAGCTGAATTTCTTCTGGGCATGGGGCCGACAAGCAGTTTGTCATGTTCATTAGAACTTTGATACTTTCAAGGTGATACAATACTGTTTTGCCAATGTAAATATGTGACTTTATTCTAATATAAAGGTGGAGAAGAATGAAGTTATGCATATCCTACAAATGAAATTGCACAAAGATAGCTGTAATTCTACCAAAATTAAAATCACTTTGTTAATTTCTGGTAACATCTATTGACAAAAATCTGGAGGCTTTTATTCAGGAAAACTCAAAATGATCTCCCAGCTCAGTATCAAATCTCACTGCTTTAAGATTTTGTTTCAACAAAATAAATATAGACAAAATAAAGCTTTTGTATAGGATGCAGACTTGTCTGTTTTCTTTCTAAAAACTCAAATTAATGATTATTACCTATTTATTAGTTGTTTTCTTGTAGAAGAAGTAGAATATAGAAGTAGAATCTTGTAGAATGTAGAAGTAGTGGGAGGCTGCACTATTACAGCTAAATTTAGACTGCTCTTAACTTATGGTTGGTTAGGAGGAGATGACAGCTAGGACTACCTACTGCTAATTATACAGGTATGAGTATCAGTTCACTGTGACATTAGTTACAGTTAATTACTTTGTTTGAAGTTTGAAGAGGCATGGGTTTGGGATTTTTTTCTTAGTCCCTTTAGGAATTTCTAAAGATAAGGGGGTAGCTAAGCCCTATCTCTGTGACAGCGCACGGGCACTGATGTGGCCCTATCATCTGGAATCAGGTGCTGTTGGAAGTGCCAAGCAATGATCTCTGTCCTTGAAGGTCTAACAGTTTAAAGCCATCAGAGTGTTCAGAAGTTGCCAAAGGATTCTGTTTCTCTTGATAAATAATTAAAAAAAACAGTCTGCTGGAGAGCCAGGGTGGCCAGGACACTTTATATTCTTTGCAGGCAGCATAATTTCAGTCCAAAATAGTCTGTACTGTATGAGAGCACAGAAAAGGATTGTAATTTAGCAAGGAAGGCCAGAAGTTTGTACTATCTTGATAGCTACAACCAGTTCCTCAAGCGTTTGTTTCCTGTGACCTTGCTGAACATCACAAGCATGTGTTTAATTTTAGCATTTTATATTCAGCTTTGCAGTGCCGTAAGACCAAGAATCAATAGGCGTTGCATATTTGTTTTATTATTTCACACTCATTTTTCCTGCTTTCTTGAAATACTATTTCCCAATTCCTTCTTAATGTACTCCAAAACAAAGGTATTTTAAGGGAATGAGAACAGATTTCCCACTGGTCTGTTGTGACCAAGGCTGGTGAAGCCCAGTACAAGCCAAGCCTGTCACCGCCCAGAGGGCCTGCGTGGTGCTTCAGACCTAAACTTACTGGGTAAAAAGAGAAGGGAAGTATAGCCCTTTCTTTAGCAGAACCAACCCTGTGATTTGGTGGGGAATACCTGGTGCCAGAGCCCCCTGTTATTGCAAGACATGTATTCACCTTACGACACAGTGTTGCACATGGGCTCAGCAGCTTGTGGGCAGGCTGTGCGCAGTGAGCCTGGGTGCGTTCAGGATGCTATTTGAGGTTGGCATGCTCACTTTCTGTGGCATCTCTGGCTTTTCTGTTCCCAGTTCTGCTTGAGAGCTGCTTTTGTTGTCCTTGGATCTGGGCTGCTGCAGTGCAAAGCTGTCTGCTGACAGAGCAGGGTCAGACTGAGTGTGCAGCACAGACATAGAGCAGTTGTGGGAGCGATGGCAAGGGCCCAGCATTCTGCTTGAGATTGCACAGGGCTGATTAAAAAATGTGTAATGATAAGCTCAACATGCCTTCTCTGTAAAAGTGGCATGAATTGGAGAGCATCTCAAATATCTGCTGCATTGCGAGCAAGCAGGAGGAATTAAAATTCCACATACACAGCTGCAGAGCAATGGCCTCACTGAGTTTGCAAAGACAAGAGGATTCCAGCCATGTATGGATGCAATCTGCAGAAGAAATAATGTCTGCTGCAGACCACATAGTTAGGAAGAGTGAGTTGCTGCTGCTGTCATCAGACAGCTAGAGAAAGCCTCACAGTCACGAGCTGTGAACCGATGGGTGCCTTCAGTGCTAGAAACCAAGAGACGACTTCAGTATGTCCCAGAAAAATTCTTGGTGCAGGCAATCAATGAACTGACGTGGAGCAATGCTCTGTTGGACAGCTCACAGCCAGAAATGGGGTATGATGTAAAGGTTAAAGGTACATTTAAACTGCTGTGTTGCAAAACTTGGTTTTGTAGAGTGCTTCTCTCTGGTTGCATCAGCTTCTGGCACTGATGTTCTATTAAAAGCAAGATAAATGCGTATTGGAAGTAAAAAGTGCTGACGAGTTGGATTTTTTTTTAAATTGCCAATCTGGCACAGCAGTGGGTGAGCACTAATGAATGTAAGTTAGCTGGCACTTCAGTTTTTGGAAATAATGTTTTAAAGTGTCTTGGACAGAAACCAAGTGCATCTTGTAATTGTGTCCTCTGTTGTGTATCTGTGATAAGAAACCTAATTGTTCTGAGAGTAGACAGTGATGTTCTGGAGTTACCTGCCTGTGCTGATCATGAGGTAAGGTGATGAGGTGATGATCACGAGGTAAGGTGATGGTGTAAGGTGGTCTCTTACACAGCAGCACCCTATGTGAATGTGCTAATGACTGACTTTAAAACTCACCTTATTTGTCTCCATCCACACAACATATCGTGCACCATCTTATTTCAGTCACACTCCGAAGAGCTTTCATCTTTCCGTAGTCTGAACCTCACAAGAGGCAAGCTGCTGGCTGCCCACTCTCAGGGAGAATGCTGTTCTCTCACAGATGAAAGGGATGAGACTTGAGTTTACTGAGAGGGGATGTCCAGAGACAAAATGGCGACTAATCATATCTGCTCTGGAAGAAATTGTTCTTAGAGCACAAATGTCCAAGTCTGGTTGGACGGTGCTACAGGTATGCACACACAAACAGGATTGTGATAAAAAGACGGGTACTGGGGAATGAGCAACTACAACTTAGTGGTTGTTTGGGTTTGTAGGAAGACAGGGACTGTCAGTGGTGTTGTGAGGACACAGTTTTGAAGAACTAACACTCTGCTACTAAGTGAAATTCAGTGCAATTACTGTAGCTGTGGAAGACTGGCAGAACGATGGAAATCATTAATCCCCTCCTTGGGAGCTGCTTGCTGTTGTTGAGACACTATTAATTACAAAGGCCTTATCTGGGATTTGGGTGGAATTTGCTAGTGTTTAGCCTCAGTGAGTTTGTCACGTTGAGTCCATATCATAATTCTTTGTAATATAAAATGCTTTTAGGAAGGACTGAAGCATGCCTGATATGCCTCTGTCTCCCTGTGGAATCCCAACTGGAAGGGCAGGCTCAGAAAGGGTACCCTTCTAGGGAAGACCATTTGCATCCTCCAAAAGTTCCACCCCTACAAAGTGAGGAGCCTAGGGAAAAGTTAGTTCCTGGCCTGATGCCAGTGGTGACTCATCTGCATGGCCCCAAGAGTTGTGTTACCAAGCCTTAGTGTCTGTCTCTCACACAAGCAAAAACTTGATAGCATCTCCTTAAGCCCCACAGTTGTCTGTTTGGGGATCTTGAAGGCAGTTGGTGAAAACTTCTGCACTATTGGTACAGAGCCAGCTCAATTCAGTGATTGTGTAGACGGAAACGTGATGGCTGTGGCAAGCAGTGTCTCAGCCTGTGCACAGGGAAGAGCAAGGTGATGATGGCCTGAAGGTGAAGCAGTGCTTCTCCATCCACCTCCCCCATTGCGCACAGAAGGGAGGGCCGTTTGCCCTGGCTGGAGCTCCTGGGCCTCTTGCCCCTGGCTGCCAGGCACTGCAGCGGGCTGCTGGGTGCTCGGAAATGTGACTGGATGTGGGGAGTAATGCATCACTCTGTGGGGTTGAATATTGCCCTTGCAGCATAATATTGCTCATCTCATTTTTTTTAGTAGCTTTTTTGTAATGTATACATCATTTTGTGATGCACCTTTTTCTGTGATGAAATGGAGTATTAAATGCACGTTACAGAGCAATAGATTGGAACTGGGTATATTCTAGTAGTACAGATAAGCTTCTCACAACAAAAACTTTCACTTGACAGTCCCATTTTTCTCTACTTTTGTTGATCGAAGAAAAGAATCAGTGTCAAGAATATGCTATATAAAAAAGGTCTGAAGATAACACATGGGATGCTGTTGTTTAGTCTAGCAATCCTTGTAAAATACTGCCTGAAGACGGGGACCCAACTACTGTATCAATTGTTGTTAACACGTTCTCATTGTTTCCGGAGGCAAATTCAGATGCTCTTCGTGAAATGTTGTCTTTATTCTGCTCTTGGTGATAACAGAACTTTGTTTTGTTTTATTGGTACCAGTCTGTCATGGTTAGGCTGTTGTGGGAGGCTTAGAGGTCTAAACTCTCCATTCTCTGTCCAGAATAAGAAGGAAGCCACAGTGGAGTAAAGAGATGTAATTCCATGAAGCATGTTAGTGATGTTCTTGTAAAACCAATATCATTTGTACAATAAAATAACAGAATTTTAATTGCTGGATTTGAGATTTCTAGAGCAGATGGCAAGTAATTAAGATTGCGTAACATTTTCCAGTAAAAGAGGCTTGCTTCAGTCTCTTTATAACTTTGCAAGTTTTAAATGGCTTGGCCTCTGTTTCTCTTTGTTTTTTCCTGTATTTTTTTCATTTTCAGCAACTGGACCAGTGACTGAAGAATGAAACTTGGGAACATAACTTTTTTTTTTTTTTTTAATCTTGATAGCAGCCCCACTGGGATGGTTTAAGGCCACCAGACTTTAGAGGAGAAAATTTGTTTTCGAGCTGTCCTTCCTGTGCCTACGAAACGCTGCCCAAACTGGCAATGCAAAAAGTCATAGCTTGTGCCTGACAGGGATGTGTTAAACACTGGAGTGCTAAATTTTTGTTCTCTTATTTTTGCTTAACTGAAGCAGCACCCTTCCTTACAGAAACATTGCGTTCGTCAGTGTTCGCGTGATTTGCCATCCCCACAGACCAAGTGAGAACGCTCCTCCCCGGTGCTCCCAGGGCTGAGCAGGACTGCTCCCTGGCTGCTTCCAGCCTCTGCGGGCTGCCCCTGCACCAGGCACGCCAACCTTACTTTGCTCTCCTCTGCTGCTGCCCAGGCACCTGCTGCTGGACCTGCAGGAGAAGGTGATCTGATGCTGCTGGAGAGAGGCGTGGAGGAGGTGTTTGGGTGGAACAAGGCTGGCTGGAAAGCTGCAAGGGCAAAAAGTAGAAAGGTGGGATAGGAGGGGTGCAGGCTGGCAGGCTCAGGAACAGGAGAAGGAGGTTGAGGCAGTGCCTGAAGAGGTGTGGACAGGGATGTAAGTTCAGGAAAGGAGCAAAGGATGCAGTTCAATAGGGAAAGGGGAGGAGGAGTGCAGCTGGTGAAAGGGAATGGAAAATATTGGCAAAATGTGTTTTTCCCCACCTGGTGGCATGGTTAATTGGTCTGCCAAATTAATTTTTATGTCAGAGAATACAGCATCTAGATTTCCCAAAGTGATTTGACAATCTACTGGTGGGAGGTTATAAAGTTAACTTTTATTTTGATTGCATTGGAGGTTATGTTGTTGTTTTTTAGTTTTAGCTGACTAATCTATGTCAGTACATAATGCAGTCTGCTTGTTAATAATGAAGATTCCAAGACCAAGCACTGAAATGTCAGGAAACCTCAAACTGAAATTTACCTGTGTAACTTGATTTAATATACCCTATGCATTACATAACGCAGAATAATTTTTAAATACGTGACTGTGTTTGTGGAAGTTAATAGCCTTCTCATCAGTAAGGCTAAGCAACTGTGAATGAAGTAAAGCTTTGATCTGACTCAGCTATGCTGCGTATGTAACATTGTGAAGAAACAGCTTAATGGAAATTCCATGCAGAATCTTTTCTAGGTCACTACAAACTTTTTGAGGTTGTAAACAGTTTGTGGTTTACTTATTAGAAACATCATATAAAAAGGTCTGTGCAGTTTCTATTACCAAGAACAAGGGATTTGGTGGGTAGATAAACCACTTACAGATATCTGTCTGTAAGCAGTGTGATGATACAAAGTAAGATTGCTGTTGTTGTTCCTTTTTAGGAAAGCAGGCTAAAAAGTGTTGGTGTTGGTTTATTTTCTGTACCAGACCATTTTTACATCTGTTACTGGTCTGAAGATTTAGCTTTCAGGCATTATCAAAACCTGAGTACTGCTGAATCTTCTCAGACTGGGTTTGAAATCATGTAACATGTTTAAAATAAAAGCTGCCCAGTCAGAGATAAGAGTTCCCTGAATACTGGCGGGAAAAAGAAGTGAATTTTATACCTCCTAAGGCTAAGAGCTGCAAATTATGGCAGTCAGGAAGTGTAATTACCAGAGTGGATAACTAGCAAATGCTCAGAAAACTAAAATACACTGTGCTTAAGGAATTTAAATGAAGCTTACATGGACTTGGAATGGTTAATGTCTTTATTTTAAATAAAGAATTTCTTGTGACAAACCTTTGTGTTGCCAGTAGAGCAGTCTGTCTCCAAGAGAAATCAGCTGGGCATGGAAATTCTATAGAGCAACACAGTCTCCTTTCTTATAAATGTTGTTCACATTTAAGGGGAATGTATGAAGTGAAGATCTACTTTTTAGTACTAGGACACTAAGGAAAAGATCCCAGGAGGAACTTGAGGAAAATACATACTGATTTTTATCAGTGTACCTGAAGTAACGAATGCTTTTAATAACAAGAAAGCCAAAGAGCTCTAGTAACCATTTGATGTGTTCATATTTGAAAGGCTTGAAAATAAATGCTGTTAGTGTTAGGATTGCATGTGGATACATGCCTTTTCAGACATACCAATTCATAAAAACTGTACAAATGAATACTGTGTCTAGATATTCAGAGATGTAGAGCTCAGAAACAATCAAGGTTGTCTGTGCAGCCTTAATTCTGTGTATGCAGTATTGTAATTAACTATTAGATTCTGCTGCTCACATGTCAAGCAGTACCTCACTCCTCAGGAAGTCCTGTTTGCTGACAGCTGGATGAGTAAAAATCACAGTGAAGATTACAATAAAGAACTGGTCCCTGAGCTGACATGATGCTCTCTTTGAAAGACAATTTTTCCAGTAAGTGATGTCTTGATGAGTTAGTTGAGCTTGTAGCTGATAATGGCTCTATTCATTATGTGCTTCCTTAGTGTGAGTGTAGTCTGGATACAGTTTTTATTTGTGACAGTGAATGAGGTGAAGGCTGAGTCTCACCACAGAAATACGGTTTATTGAGTCTGTTTTTCATGGTAGGAAACAATCCTTTTTGCATAAACAGTTTGCTTGTCTTATTTCACATACAGTAATGGGACATATCTTTTTATATGAGGAACAGGAAAGGGAGGAGAAAACTTGAGTGTTGCTCTAAGCAGTTACAGTGACTGTTCTAGTGAACTTTCATTGTGAGGAAGAGGTGGGTGAGCAGAAAACTGCTTTTCCTCAGGCGAGTGTGCTCTTGATTAGAGTACTGGTTTGAATGCAGAGACCCAAGAACTTGGCTGCTTGGGCTTTGCACATCTAACTCTTTCAGAAATCATTGTCCTCACAAAACAAGTTGTGAAAACAAAGCCCAGCTTCTTTGCATCTCTTCCTGCTGTCTTTCTTTGAGAGTTTGGTAATAGAGACTGGAAGTCTTAATTCATGTCCTGTTTTTTTGGCTGAAAGTATGACTCTGAACATCCCTGAAAAAATGCATGACCTGTAGGACCTTGCCCTGCAAGCTCTGCAGCAGTGGAACAGCTGCCTACAATACCTGTAGTGTTCCCGCTAGCTTGTAGGTGGTCTGGAACTTAACTCTAGGAGAGAAGTCCCAGTAGATGTCCCAGATATATATCTAAGTGGCCTGATGTGGTGCTGTATGAGGGCAGTTAGATACCAAAAGCAATATGGTGGTCTCAGTGTAATGTTTAGCTTCACTTTTTGGCCAAGATGAGCTGTTGAGTTGGTGTGGTGTAGGCACAGCTCTCTCACTGCCAGTATCTGCATTTAGCATGCTGTGTCAGTAGATGAAACCAGCATGACAATGAACTTCTTCCCTAATAAACAAGGTCATGGTGCTTCAGTATTTAAGAAGCTGCATCTTGCAGAAATCTCTGCAGCTTCAATTTTGCGCCTTGTTCCTTTTCATGGGGCACTAAATGTCTTAGACTGTTAGCATTAAATAATACTACTTCTTCTCCACCACCCCATTCACCTTTCTTGCATTTTGAAAGTCTTTTTTTTTTTTTTTTTTTAGGGAAGTTCTCAAGAAAGGCAGTTGTCAGTGCTTGTGCAGAGCAGCTCCATTGGGAGTAAAACACCTTCAGTCTCTAAGTCACTTGGCTGTTTTTGCAGATATATTTTTGTCATTGCTGACAGTAAGATGAAAATGGCCAGAAAATCTATAGGCTAGGTGGAAGTTGTCCTGTTTGTTTCTTTTGTGATGAGTCCCCATTTATTCTCTCCCAAATGAGGCTTCTCTTGCAATACAATTTTCTTGACAGAGGCAACAGGATGAGACTGCAGATCTGTTTAAAGCAGTTACGGGATGAAGGCCAGGAGTCCACTTAGTTTGGCGGATACAGTGATTCTGACTTTAAAGTAATTTAAAGCAGAGGAGGGGAAATCTTGGATAATGGAGATCTCTTAAGCCTTATTGTAGGTGGCTTTTCTTAGGGGTGGAAAGCAAAGGGAATTGGCTTTCATGTGACAGGCTTGTAAGTGGGAATCCAGAGAGCTGCTAGGAGCTTTTAGGGTACTGAGAAAGCCAGAGAGCTGGTAAATGTGTTTTAAAAGCATTTTAGAGTCAGAAGTAGTGCAGGGGTAGAGCTGTGCTATAGGTCTCATCTGCATCCTTGAGTAAGGTGGTAGCGTGACACTAGAAAGAAGGCTTTGAAAGGAATAGTCCTGCTTTTGAACTTCCTTTATTTTGCAGCAGGGGCAGCAGAGAGTGTTTGTCCTTACCTGGGTATAGTACTCCTATTTGGGGATGTCCCCATATGGCAGCAGTTAGTCTAGAAAGGGATTATTTGCCGTGAGACACAAAAACAATTGTGCCTGCCTTTTGAATGATCAGCGTGGTGTTGCCATGGCAGAAATGCCACTGACAGAGGCCTGCTCCTTCTCTTCATGGTGAAGTCACCAGATGGTAGCTGCTCACCTCGGTGCGTGCGGTGCTAAGTCCTGCCAGAGCAGCGCAGCCTGAACAAATTTGGGAAGAGCTGGAAGCATGGAGGACAGCACAGATATGCACGGAGTTCAGCAGGAGTGGCTTGTGTATGTTAGTGGGCTGGCAAGAAGGAAGCACATAGTCTGCGAGCTTGCAGGAATCTCCTAAATTAATCTTGAATACTGCTCATTTTGTGGCATGTTTGTTTTAATTAAAAATATATATTGCACGATAAGATCATTGTTTTTTTGGTGTTTGTTTCTGGGGACCTTACCTTCTCTTATTGCAAAGCTGAGACCAAAGAAATTGCTTTGTTTTTAAAAGTGGCTAGATCTTAGGATAAAATTGCTTAATATAGCAAACTGTAGCAGAGTATCCATTTTCCCCTTTGTTCCATCCACCTTCCCTTTTTTGGAGTTGCAGTCTGTGTTTTTGCAGAACTCAGTCTGCTACATGCATTGGTCACCATGCCCTCTGCAGAAGCTGATATCAAATAATGAATACTCAAGTTGCTGTCCCCAGCTCAAGTGATTTGACCTTGTTATCAGTGCAATATTGAATGCAGGCAGGTCCAAGCCCAGTTCTCCAGTTGCCAGTGGTAGGTGTAAGCTGCCTCGTGACTTGGATGCTCTCACAGGAATTACCTCATTGTCTGGAGCAAGCTCTCTGGTCAAAGTCCAGAGAAGTGACTCCCATCCAGTGAAATGTACAGATGTTACATTTCATCCTCTGAAGTGACCTTCAATGGACGGCCATTACAGCACCAAGCAAATGGGTCCTGACCATCCTGGCCATGGGGATCTGCGTTCCGTAGCAGTAGCAAGTCTCAGGTCTTGATGGAGGAGCAGGAGTTGCTACCCTTTCACTTGGGGTGAAAGTGTTTTGTCCTTGAGCAGTAGGATCTCAAATTGGTTGTTGTAGGTCCGATATGGCCCAGGCTTGGTTTGCTTTGTATGCTGCCTAAGACAGTCTGCATAGCTCGAGATGTTGATAGTCTGGAAATGAGGTTGCTCTGCAGTCCCTGAGGTTTTATTTTATTTGGGTGATGTGTAATTTAAAAGCTTCCTCTCATCTGTATCTGGCCAGACCTACCAGCCTCCTGTCGGCTGCACAGCTACTGCTTCGGTAGCACAGGCATTTACAATAGATAGCAGGCACCTTTTTTTCCAGTGGTTCTTTAATATTGATATCATTGTTTTACATTGCAGTATAATGATGTGATGTAATTATCCAGAGGAAATAATATGCTTGTCTGCTTTCTTGTAAATGCTGTTATGTTTAGCTTTCCTTTGTCATTAAGAGAGCCTAAGCAGCGTAAGGGTTCTTCCTGCCAAGGCACTCAGTTTGCTGTATTCTGTATGATTTCATATTTTAGAATGCAATGCTTCAAAAAGCCAGCATGGTCAGCCAAAAGTAATTTTTCATGAATATGCATCTCCCAGTAGAGCAGTTATGTAATTCTATCTTAAAACAAAAAAGGAAAAAAAAGCATCCTTTTTCTTGTAGTTACTTGCATCATCCAATTTTGTCTGTGGATTGCTTCCAAAGAAATCTATTTATGCTTCTGTTTTCAAGTGTTTTACAACTTAGTGCTGAATTAACTGTGACAGTTTAAAAGCACCTGTTTGTCTTCCTGGTCTACGGTATGATAAAAACAACAACTTCTATACTGTTGTGTGAGTAGTAAACACTAATGCTATTGAGTTTTCATTTCTACTTAGCTCAGCCAAGGCACCTGAGATGAAAAGTGTCAGTAATGGTGCTTTGTATGGCAACTCTGATGGTAGACTTCTGTGAGAAGTGCCAGAGGAAAGAAAGCTGGAATGGTCACTGCAGCGTGATATCTTTTAATTTGTTTGTATTTGCAAAACAGCTGCTTCAGTTCCTCAGTGGTGGAATTATGAGAACATGTATGTTTTTGTAAATTTTCTTGTAATTTTTTTAAAAAAATAATATTCTCAAGAGTGGTACTAATGAGTGGGGTAAGCAGTCCCAGACAATAGTTTTCTGTAGCATTTGGATGAAGGAGACTGAAGACGTTGGGCTTGAAAGCGTTTTGGTGTTCCCACTGAAGTGGTAGGTCTGTTAGGGAAATCTTTGTAGCCTCTGTTTATGAACCATCTAAACCAGGGCTCTTAAGAGGGCCTCTGTTTTTGTGTGGAGAGAAGGGGTCTTGACAGCAAGTGCGTAGGATATACGTTTTCCATCCTGATGATTCCCTTCTGCCTGCATGTGTGCTATCACCCAATGGAGTAACTGAAAGAGCGGCAGCAGCGTATTGCCACTGCCTCAGTACCCACAGCAGGCTCACAGCTTGTGTGACTGAGCTGCTGCAAAATTCATCTTAACATCACATGTCGTCGTCCCTCCTGCAATTTACTGCTGGCTCCTATGGTCCTCAATACCCAGGTATTTCCCTTGCTTCCCCTTGCATGTCCATTGCACAGGAAAGGCTCTGCAGCACAGCTTCTCCAGGGTGTACTTGTTTTCAGAACACTCTGTGAGTAGGAGCTGGCTGCAGGCAGGCTACTTGTGTTCTTTGGAGGCTGGCAACAACCTGCAAGCCAACAATTATTACTTCCTGCAGGGAAGGAAAGTTTTAATCTGCTTTTGCAAGGGAGGAGAGGAGGAGGAGGAGATACTTTATATGAAAAAAAATGCTCATGTTTAATTCCTTTGTTTCTGCGCAGTTCAAATGTCAGAGTAAATGTTTCAGACACAGCCATTCTGAACAGTACATGTGAATGAAATTCAGCAATGAGAAAAGGAGATGGTTTGGTTTTGTGTTCACATTGTTGTGGTTGGGTGTCTGTGCTTGATCCACCTGCATGCTCCTCAGCAGGGTCTTATTTGTAATAGGTGCCAGTTGAAAGTAAAGAATTCTCTTGCTATTGTGTTTTGAAGGACTCTGGTAACTGTTATGTAGGCATGCATAAGAGCTTAGAGAAGCAAAGCTAGCACTGGCTGCCAGTGTAATCTTTCTGCTCGTAAAGCAAATAATCTTAAGAAAAAGCACGTACAGGTCTTGAACAGGTTTTAGGGCTGCACTGTGTGCGTACAGTGATTAAATGAAAGCAAGGAGTAGCCTTGACTCGGTGTTCAGCTGAAACACAGTTTGTGTAAGAAGAAATGTAAGGAAGTTGTTCTGTCCAGGACCAGTGTGACTTCTACTACCACGCAGCAGCACTAAAAAACATCGCCTGCTCTGCTGAAGCAGATTGCCAGGCCCATGTCTCCCCAGGCTCTGCTTTAGGGGAAGTTTCAGAGTTGTTACTGACAAGTGGATTTTGTGAAAACGGTCATCTTTAAGAAGTATGCATGTGGCTGGTTTTTTTGTTTGTTTTTGTTGTGATGGCAGTGTTTTTTACCTCCTGAATTTTTGAAGCATAGAGCAGATTGTATCTTTGTCCAGACTTATTCTGAAAGCTTTAGTGCTAGGCATCCATCTTTAATGTTAGACATCTATCTTTAATATTAGACATCCTTCTTGGTTTTACCTTTCTATCTGCCAACTGGGTTGCATGCATCTGTGTAATTTTTGACCATAGAGCTTTCTGACCTATACCTACAGAGAGATTGCTGTCATTTGTTCCCAAATTTCCAATTGTAAAATACAAGTAACAGATTAGTATGGAGTTCAGTTCTTTAGTCTTAAATCTCAGTGCCATTGCTTTCAAACAGAACAGCCGGGTGCTCAGACAGATATTGAGGAGTTAAGTGCTAACATGGTTCAGTATTCAAGCTAGCAGGTTTTGTCAGCCCTGACCTGTCCCTGCCCTTGGAATACACCTCACCCAATACAGCGGTACTTCAACTTTCGTTGGCATGCCAGCCAGCTGCTGTTGAGGGGCTGGATAAAACTGCCTAGAGTAGCCCCACTTCATCAGTACTGCTTACAAGAGGGTTTGTCTGTTCCCTGCTTAATTCTGACTAGTTCCAGCAATGGCTTTTTGTGTTATGCATATCAGGCATAAGATGCCACATTAAGTAAGCATGGGAACAAAACAGTGGTTTTGGTTTGTTTTGGGGAGCAAGTTTGCAAGGAAGTAATTGAGTGAATTTTCTTTTTAATGCTTGATTTTTTCTGCTGTGTATTGGCAACAATTTCTGACTAAGGCACTAGCTTGTTCCAGTTGTCACTACAAGTGCCTTCTCCATCTCCCAGTGTGAACTCTGGCTCTCTCATATAGTGAAGTAGCTGATCTATCTAACTAGGGGATTAGCTGTCAAGAGGCAGGGACAGAAAACCTGGATTATTTTTTCTCTCTTTCTTTTTAGTTTCTCTTTCTCTGTCCTAGCTATGTGTTTTTCTTGGCTGTTTTTCACTGCTATTGCATCACAGTCATGGAAATAGAACAAACAGTGGAAGGCTGTATTTCCATTTCATTACTCAATGTACTTTTTACCTGGAGCTAAAATGTGGCTGTCTGCATGCCTTGGTCTAACTTGCGTGCATGTGGTCTTTCCTGTTGGTGCAGCCCTCCCCAGTTCTCCATTTCAGGTGCTCACTAGGGCGCTGTTCTTTGGTGGATGCTGTTTTCCCAGTGGGTAGGATCAGCACAAAGGTCACAGACACCAAGTTAAAGAAGTGCACTTACCTTTACTTAAGTTTAAAGCAGTGAAATAATAAGTGAAACGATACAGCAACAACAAAACAGAATAAGGCAATGCACCTAACCATTACTACATGAGGATAGCGATAGTGATTAAGAAAGATACATCACCAATTGCCCTAATACTTGACCATCATCCAGATCTGCAGTCCCTGCGGAGTCCTGGTTGCAGCAAGGATTTGGAGAGCCTTTCCTGGCAGTCGGGAGGTCCTACACAGTGCATCCACTCGTAGGTGAGGTCTCCAACTTCACTGCGAGAGGGTCCAGCTTTTATATTGTTGAATAAACAAGTTTACATGACAGTTAGGTTTAGTTGCGCCCATTTGGAACACTGAAAGGAAAAAAGAGTGGGTTTTGATCGTAGCAGATCCTAGGAAGTTTGAAAATGCAAGTGTTTGCTGTTGCTCAGATTATCTCCCAAAAGTCAGTACACTTATGGGTAGACTGAATTCTTTGTATGAGATCTTTGAAGTGACGAAGTACTAAATCACGTTAGGCCAATTCTCATTCTGACTTGGAATCCATATTTGTTAGGTCCAACTGTAGTTTCTTCAGTTAATCAGAAGAAACTTAATATAGTTATTCCTTCCAATATCAAAGAGGATTGTCTTTTTTTCTTACAATTTAAAATTTCACACGTGATTTTGGTAAGATGATGTGATTTTTGAATGCTGATATCAACAAAACATTACTTTTGAACAATGAACATTTGATCAAAGCTTTTTCTATTTCCTTCTCCTGCCTGCCCTCCAAGAAAGACAAAGTAAGAGCTGATGCAGGTTCCGTGTGCTATCTTTTATACTTCATGTTCATCCTGAAATATTCCTGTAGAAGGAGATAAAGGAGAAACAAAGACTTTCTCAGGCCGTGTGGGTAATAAACCCACTGAGATGCTAAGGCTGGAGTGTAGAGGAAATTGCTTGGAGTATGCTGGAAAAAAAAAAAAAAAGTGATTATTTTCTAGAGTGGAGCTAATACAGGAATGCTTGTTTTTTTTTTTTTTTAAAGCAGTTTTGTCCAACTCATTCCTGGTGAAATTTCCATTTAAAACAACTTTTTTTTTTTTTTTCATCCCTTCATCTATATCAATATAGCTTTCTTTTTATCCTTGCTTCCAAGCATTTCCAAGCTGTTTGTGG
The DNA here is from genome assembly GCF_002078875.1 of Numida meleagris. NCBI lineage: Eukaryota > Metazoa > Chordata > Aves > Galliformes > Numididae > Numida > Numida meleagris. The sequence continues at coordinate 54,697,124 of NC_034411.1, forward strand.
AGGGTTTTTAGCATTATTACAGTCTGTCTTTACGCTCATCCCAGAATGCAGTGTTGTGCAGCTGAGCTCCTGGAGATGAAGATGAATTGTAAACTGAGAAAATCATGACACCTAATTTCCTGGCTTGGCTTTTAATTAAGTAGATGCTGAGCCAAGGATATGGTTGCAATTTGAAGTATTATAATGAATCTTTTGGTTTTCCGCTATAAAGGATCACTAAAAGGGCATTCATAGCCCCAGAACAATCTCTTTCTAGGGCCTGATCAAAAGTCTATTAAAAATAATAGAAATCTTTCCTCTGTGAGATTTCATTCAAGGCATAAATTGTCCTCTTTTCAATTCTGGATAATGGGTGCATCTGTAATTTGTGAAGTCTGTGAAGCTTTTACCAGCATCTTGTACCACACCTTTAGAAACCTTGGATATACAAGTCACCCTTAGCAGCCATTTTTGTACTGCTACATTGCAAGATGTTTGGTTCTCCCAGGTTGGCCTGCAGTTTGATTCTGTTATTCTAACTTTTTTTGTCAGTCTGTTTAATCCAGCTTCCTCAAAGGGAAATTTTTATAATAAAATCTAAAAAGGCTGCTGTTCTTTGGATGTAGTGGTTTCCAAAGAGTCCCTGAGAAAAGATGAGAGCTGTTGTCTAGAAATATGGTTAATTACATAATTTTTCTTTTTTTTTTCCCTTATTTTAGCAGCTGAAGGTTCTAAAATACAAGATAAGAAAGTCACTTCAGGACAAAGCAATACCGGAACTAAACCAGGTATGCCACTCTTCATGTTTCACATTGTAAAGCTGTTTGTCTCAATGGTATATTAAAAACAGATGTCTTCCTATGAATTTTTAAGACATTTCATGTTTCTAAACCTCTCTTAATATTTCAGTCAAAACTAGTACCAGTGACTGTATTTTGTTAGGCTGGAGTCTCTGCTCACAATGAAGCAAAACTAATAAAATCTACGTCTGTTTAAGAATAAGGGTTGCAAAGTGAGATGAGATTGCAGAAGCCACTGTACTTGCATTTGTGCTTGTACTAGTATTATCTACTGTAGACAAGGATTTGTAGCTTTATATGAACATGCTTCTGTTTAGACGTTTCTTCACTTACCACAATGTAAGCCATATTCTGTAATATACCCTGTGCAGTAAGCAGATGTGTGCCATTACTTGACCCTGCCTGACTGGTATACTGTGTGAATTTAACTCACTGTTCACTAATGCTGGACTTACACGGTTAACAGTCTCTGTACAAAAATGCTTAATGTAGTCCTTAATGCCACGAGTCTGTTGCACTTAGGTGCTTAGACCAAGATCCAGAAGATCACTCAGATATCTAAATTCTGCCTGTACTAGATCTCAGGCTCCCAAGCTTAAAATGTTCCATGAATAATACTGAGAACACGCAGGTGTTGTGTTGCTGCAGGCTCAGTGCACGGTAAGCAGCCCCGTTTCAGCTCCTGGGCAGTCCGGCAGCTCAGTGGCTGCTTTGTGCAGAGGCTCCGCTGTGCCACAGCTGGATGCCTTTGGGCTCTGTCCCTTGGGGAAGCAGTCCCAGTGCCATCTGACAGCCAAACAGGGACAGCACTGGGTGCAGCACATGGCTCAGTATTCCTGGTGGCTCTCAGTCAGGTGGGAGGATGAGGGGAAGAGAACAGTGATAACATGACCCATTTTTATGACAAAAAAAGAGTTGGACAGTGTTCAGTGTATGCTTTGTCCTACAGTAGTTTAATCTCAGTCCTTCAGTTCTCAGGCAGGTGTCCTGGCTGCTCCCATGCTCCCTCCATCTGTGCTGCAGTGTAGAAGGGAATACAGGATCCCTAAAAGGAGTGTTCAGCTCTGCACTTCTCTGATGAGAGACCCTGTGCAGAAGAGAGGATTCCTGAGCTGTATTTTTCTTGAGGCTGCATACAAATTTTGTGTCAAACATTGTTTCAGTTAAAAAACAGACTGTCTGCAGCAGGAGTGACAGCTGTCATTACAAACAAAGTTATTGTCTAGAAGGTGTCTGCAGGCTCAACAAATATTTGGAGACCAAGGGAAACGCAGGCAGCTCTAAATGAGTGTGTGGGAGTGTAAATGGATCTAGGCAGGGGGAAGAGTTATTGAGATCCAAGCACACATCTTTTCAAAGAATGCTGTGGCTTACATATTTCTCCCAGCAGCTCCCCTGTGAACTAGCGTACAAACTGGCTGTTATTTTCCACTCTGACCATTTTATTTTCATTAGTGCAAGAAATCGGAACCCTAGGAGTCAGGGACAGAAAGGAAATAGCCATTTGCTGGAACAGGCTGGCCAGAGAGGTTGTGGATGCCCCGTGCCTGGAGGTGTTCAAGGCCAGGTTGGATGGGGTCCTGGGCAGCCTGGCCTAGTATTAGATGTGAAGGTTGGCAGCCCTGGCTGCGGCAGGGGGTTGGACCTTTAAGATCCTTGTGGTCCCTTCCAATGCAAGCCATTCTATCATTCTGTGATTTGTTAGAGTAGACTGAGAGGATTGGAGGTGGATGTGAAGAATGGTAGAAGGCTGAGGTACTTCTCAAGTCCCACTGACTGCAGCTGACTGATCCCAAAGCTGGGGAAACTGCCATATGTAATAATTACATATGCCAACTAGATTGGGATTTTTCTAAGTTACTGATTTCTACAAATGCCAACTGTGCTTAAGAGTTCAGTATTCCTTACATAGAAGCTTTGAAAAGTTTGCATTTTCCTTTTCTTACTATGAATAAGGACCAAAAAAAACCTGTTTCATTACTGAATTTCTGAAACCCCCCCACCCCACTATTAGTGACTTCTAAGCTCCTTAAGCAGAATGGTAAAAATTCACAGTAGATGCCATGAGTTCATGGAAAACACCATTCCACCATTTGGACATGTAGTTTTGATGTTTAGTTTCCAGCAGTAGGTACAAAATTTATTTCTTCTTAGTAGAACTATGGCTTATTTAATCTCCAAACATATCTCTCGGGCATAATGTTAAGCTTTCTTATGTTCTGTCTTATACCTCTGCTTATTACAAAGCTATTTAGGTGTAGTAGATCAGGTTTCTGAGCATGAGTTTACATGCATTGCATCATACCCAGACTGCAACTTGTTACAGCAGCATTTTGGTCCTCCTGGAGCATCGTCTCTAAGGCTTTGCACATCCTTGTGCCAATATTAATTTTCTCCTTTGTGCACCCAAATATATATATATATATATATATTAAAGAAAAATGAACAACAAAAAAAACCCCAAGCTTGTTGTTGAATACATGCTTATATTCTGCATAACCTTCAACTTAATGTGAATTTCGTGATTGTTCTGGGAGAGGCTGCGTGTGTGAGTACCATCAGGTGTGTGATACAGAAAAAATAATTGGATGTCTTCAAACAGAATGTCAGAGGGCAGTTTTAAAAATGTATTTTATTCCTCCTATTGCTTATAATTAGGAATTCTTACGGGAGACCTTTTCAGTTTGCCTGTCCACATAACCTTCCTGCCTCTTTGAAGACTTGTTTCTTCTCCCTTGATAGGGAAGTCTCTCCTCTCAAGAAAGTAGGAAAAAAAAGGAAGAGAGATGGTACATCTTGAAAGAAACAGTGTTTTGCATTATTCCCTAGTGTCTCATCATTCTCTGACAGCTTGATGTTACAGTGACAGCCCTTCAAGGGAATCCTTGTTTTCTTGGAAAATTCATATTGGGTGTGCACTATTCCACTAGCACTAATTACTGATGCTGCAGAAGTTCACATTCTGTGACTTCTGTGTGCCAGCCACAAGAGAGAAGGAATATTATTACCCTTTTCACCTGCATCTGCATGCTGAAGAGGCTGCGTACAAGCCAGTGCGCTTCTTAATATCAACCAAGTGTGACTTTGCACTGTACATTGGACAAATCTGTCCACGGGCAGTATTTACCTAAATGGGAGCACTGTGTGCTGTTTAACCAGCTTTGAAGGTTTCATCTGTAACTGGGTGATGGATTATCTTTCACTTTGTTGGCGACTTGTTCATTTTTTGTACCTTTCGTTGGGGATATAATGTTTAAGTGTTTGTCTTCCTACCAACTCTGGGTAAGAGCAGGAAAGATCCACTGGGATTTTTCCCTGCTGCTCTTTGCATCGAAACTAACACCATTAGTTGAGGCTATATTCTCTGACCGTTGCTGAGGTGGTAGTTTCTCACCAAAGAGAATTTAAAAGCAACTAAACTGAAACTAGCTATCTGTGGATTCTTCCATGCAAGAAGACTTGTCATCCTGATGCAGAAAATTCTGTTCGAGTATGAAATGCACAGTACTGACTTCTGTCTAATTCAAGTAGCTACATCAGTGTAACACATCAACAAAATCAGTCTAACACATCCTTACTTCAGGGATTTATTTTACAAATACTTTTTTTTTCTAACCTCATTTTTATAACATAGTTTTGCTAGTAACTTTTTTCTTTGATATGCAGCCTATGCACACAAATAGATGGACTTGGCATGTTTGTACAGATTGCTTATTTGTATTCACATTGAAAAACTTATTTGTTATAAATATTTTTTGTACATTTCTACAGTGATAGGAAGTTCTATGCAGTTCTTCACTTTAAAATGAAATATTAGAAGATTTGAATTCCCATCAGTATTAGAATAAATCAAGCCATTTCATTATACACTGAAAACTTCTCTATTTTTTGTGTGGCTGTTTTGGTTGGTTATTTTTTGTTCAAAGCAGACTTTCTCAGTGTTAGTGAAAAAGCATAAAATCAACAGCTTTCCAAGTGTACAGAATAGGCTGAAGATGAATAGGAAATTAGTTTTGGCAGCATGCTGGGATGAATCGGTAACTAAGATTTTGTTCCCATTTGGTCTTTGGCTCCACTGCTGAGACTGGAAGTGTGATGTTAGCTGTTTAGCATTTTGTTGTTTTCTAGATAACTCATTTTGTCACACTCACCAAGTAATATTTTTCCAGCCAAGCCTGAATTTTTAGTTAAGCCTAGGCTCTGACACAGATTTATTCATATTATCCTTGATGTTACCACTGTGATCCAGTGGCAGGTATTTTTAAAGAAATTGCATTACTAACTCGAAACTTCAAAATATAGCTGAGGAAACTGTCTCTTTCTTTGCTGTTATTATATCATTCCATGTATGTGATGTGCTGTCTTAGTGGGTCTGCCATAGCTTTTAACACATGCACGCAGTATCAGTAGGAGATCAGTATCATGCTATCTTGATTCTTACTCTTCAGAAGTTCAACCAGAACTGCTATAGTGTTTGATTCAACCTGCTTTGCATGTGTACTGAGCTTCTTCAACCTTGTGAAATAGGACTGGCTTGTTTTTTTGAAGCAGTACTGGTGGGAAGAGGATGCTGTGTTGTAATTTAGAATTGGAGAATTTCCTGTGGATGCATTTTTGGAGAGAAGTGTGGAATAATATACAATAATTAGAGAGCTCTGAAGAAACCAGATTGTTACAGGCTGTGGAAAGAAAAAAAAAAAAAACAACAAAAAACAAGCAGCTTCCTCATGGGTTTTCAAAGGTAGTACTTTTGCTTGGAATATTCAGAGTTACAACTTAATTCATTTGGGGCCGTGTTTTACATCTTAATAAATAGAATACATTCATACTTTTTAAGTTGTTCCTTATTTTTTCATATGAGGGATTTGTGGAAATGTGCTCCATCTTGAAAGTAGAATAATTAGACCTGTTCAGTGGTCATTCCCCTAGGAGCTTTCTTATATTGCTACTCGATTTTGTGCTATGTGATTAATATTTCCCCCCTTCCATTTGCAGACCATCTGCCAATACTGAAGGTTGATGACAGGCAGCGGCTTGCTAGAGAAAGGAGAGAAGAACGAGAAAAACAACTAGGTAAGCCCTCCTCTATATCATTTCTATATAAATTTGGATATTTTTTTTTTTTCTGTGAAGTAAACCTTGAATATGTGTCAAACAGATGTGCTCAGTACTATATAAAATATCACCTTTGCATGAGTGTGCAGAATCACCTCCCTCAACCTGCTGGTCATGCTTCTCTTGATGCAACCCAGGATACGGTTGGCCTTCTGGGCTGCAAGCCTACATTGATGGCTCATGTTGAGTTTTTCATCACCAGCACCCCCAAATCCTCCTCCTCAGGGCTGCTCTCAAGCCATTCTCTGCCCAGCCTGCATCTGTGCTTCCTCGATGAGGACGAGGTTCTTGTAGGCTGAGGTCAACTTTCTCTGGGCCAGAGAGGTCTCTGGGTCCTGGAGAGTCAGCTCCACTATCTCAGAGCCTGTTCGAGGTGCAAATTGCTTTTCATTATTATTATCTTCCTATCATGCACTATTAACCAACCCAGACTATTCTGCCACAGAATTTCCTATGCTGTATGAGAAAAATAAACAGGGACAGAAATTAGTCACACCACTTAATGCACTGACTTAATGGTGTTGCAAGGAAATATATATAGAACAGTTACTTGTCAAGATCTTATGTTCTTAGTCATCCTTACAAGTAGTAATGCTCACGAGTTCACATAGCAACTTGAGTCTTGACTGCTCCTTGCATTCTTTCCTTAGCTGTGCATCTAATGTGAGCTAGAAGCAACTCCAGGAAAGCCACAGAGTAAGAAAAGAAGATGAAGGGTTACTTAATGCTCCAGAGAAACTCTGGCTATTCTTTAGAACATCTACTTTCTCTGTTAATGTGTACTAGTGTGTGCAGGGGTCAGACTCTCAGAAGAACTGCTATTGGATTTTTTCTTTTGGCAATAGAAATAACTAGGTGCTGAGACCTTTCCACAAACCTGTTACCTTAAGCTTAGTTGATGTTGTCTATGTTAGATCCTGTTTCATAGAATCATAGCATCAGCAAGGTTGGGAAAGACCTCCAAGATCATTCAGTCCAGCTGTCTACCTATCACCAATATTTCCCACTAAACCATGTCCCTCAGTACAACATCTAAATGTTTCATCGACACCTTCAGGGACAGTGACTCTGCCACCTCTCTGGGCAGCCTGTTCCAGTGCCCGACCACTCTCTGGGAGGAGGAAAAGAGACTGCTGCCCTTGCATTGCATAGCAGTAGCTGTGCGACTGGGAGAATATTTCCATATTACAAGTCAAATATTTGATGTTGCATTCAGTGGGAAATTCAAATGTGTTTTTTTCAGTCTCTTCAAACTGATCAGCACCATAGGGGGAGGAAAGCTGTTCTCATGTAGTGTATACATGCATAACCACACTGAGTCAGCCCAAATGAAGTAGGTAATGATGATTCTCTGTAAGGCAGTCGTGTGTTGTTGTTTTGATTTTGTGGTTTTCTTTTTTTAATGCTGAGTTTGCCACTATGGGAACAGCCATAAGAGACTCACCTTCCTCTATTTCATAGAATCATTTGAGTTGGAAGGGACCTTAAAAGACCATCTGGTCCAGCTCCCCTGCAATGAACAGGGACACCTACAGCTAGATCAGGTTGCTCAGAGCCCCTCCAGCCTGACCTTGAATGTCTCCAGGGACAGGGCATCCACCAACTTGCTGGGCAACCTGTTCTTCACCACTCATACTGTAAAATCTTTTTTCTTGTATCCAGTCAAAATTTAATGGATTGTGGCTTGAGCCCTTTTTGAAGGCATATACAACCTTGAAATATGTGGGTTATTGGGTAGTGTTGTTTTTTTTTTTTTGTGTGTGTGTGTGTGTCCCCTAAAATATATGCATAGAAAGAAGAGAACTCTTAACACTGTGGTACAATGCTCTTCAGATGTCATTCTTTTTCATTCTTGTGTCAGTGTGATTCCCTTTTCCCAGTCAGTAGCGTCCTTTGAAATATTGCAAAAAGCACTGCATAGTTGAACAAGCAAAAGTAACATTTCACAATGGGATGCGTTGCACAAACGCTGTTTAGACCCTTCCTCACCACTTACTGCCAAAGTCTTGTATTAAACTGCCACCAGTCACATGGCCTGGGATAAAATAGAAATTTTAACAGCACTATTTTGAGTGATGTTTCTTGAGAAAACAAAGTCTTTATTCCTATTTTTTAGATTCAGTAATTTCATAAAACTGTATTGTAACTCTAGCTAGAATTATACTTCTTTTTTCAAATCTGGAGGGCTCTGGTTTATTGCTGTCTAGGTTTTACTAACAGTAACATACTTCCTTAGCAACACGTTTTAACTTTGTACTAGCCACGCATGAATTACTAGAGTTGTTTGTTTTTTTTCAGGGAAGGGTAAATCTTTGGTTCTGGCTTTGTTAAGGAGGTAACATGATGTAATGTTTGCTTATTCCTAAAAACCTGCTTCTGGAATTGAGATCGGTGGGATTCATAGGCTTAGACCCTCCAGTATCCAGAGCAAATGGAAGTTACTTGTTCATTTTAATTAATTTGTCATGGAGGATGCTTCCATGTCTTGAATTATTTTTTTTTTCAAGTTTGTTCCTTGTATTGTGACTACAGCTCTGCTGCAGTGCAGAGAGATATGCTTTCCTTTGGTTTTACTGAACCCTAATCTCCTAGCTGCTGACAAATAAACATCTGTTGATGAAATGATGTTACTTCTGATGAGAAACATTTCATTTTGTGTGACATAACAGCAACATGAAAACATAGGGTTTTTTAAAATAAATTGATGTGGAAACTTTCATTCCTAAAAGCGAGAGTTCTGCACGTCCCTGTGATGTGCGAGTCTCTTGTGTGTCCTTGCATGAAGAATTAGCTAAAACTAACAAAAAAATTGTAAAATGTGTTGTGCTGTCATCTGTGTATTTGTCTGCTGATGTGATTTAGGAGCTGTCTCTTGAGATTTGTGCTCTAGAACAGCGAAGGAGTGATTTTTACAATAGCATGCAAGCTTCACTTTTTTCATTGCAGAACCTAGATAATCAGTCACTCATGTCATGTGAACCAAAGCAAAGAAACATCAATGCTGTCCACGTTAAATAAATTTCAAGTTACATAATGTTGTTATATAAATGTGGGTCTTGCTGAAATTAGTAGAGTTGGATTTTGTTAATTCTGGGACGTTTGCCATGCAACAGTAAGTCACATGAAGGCAGGGTGTTTTATTTCTATAGAATTAGAAGTGGGATTTAAACTTAATTCATCTTTTTTTATTCAGGGTATCTGCCAAGTTTAGCAAACCTGCCTTTTTAAGCAGAAGTTGAGACTTCGTTATACATCAAGATAAATTGTTCCCCAAAATGGAGTATTGCCTTCTGTAAAGTGATGGTAGGGATCTGAAGAAGTTTGTTTCATAATTTTGATACCTTGAACAGAAGGAAGTCGCATTATTTGTCTTCTCATGAAAATTAACCTGTTCACACCCTTCTGTTTGTAACAAATGCAGAACCAGTTTAATAGCTACTGTGTTTCTTTATTAAACTCAACTTTTTCTGCTTCTGCTTTCTCTCTACCTCAATTTTTTTTTTTTTTACTTTTGCTGTACTGTATGTGTGGCTTTCGCTGTTGTGTAATGGGTCAGTGTGTAGTGGGCCAATGTGCTCTGCACTTGTGAGTCTGGCAGTATTTTAGCAGTGTTAACCACACTTGGGTATCTGAGTACCTCTTTTCTTTTTAATGAGAGTTAAGAGAATAGAAAAGATAAGTGCTGTCATTTTTGTTGTCCACAAATGTGCAGTGGCACTAGCATTATCTGAGGATCGTGTTATGCTACCTAATCAAAAAGAATAAACAGGCTACTAAATAAATGCTCCTTTCACCTTAGTATATTCATATTCACTGCTGGAACTTTCATTAGAAAATGTGGAAAGCACACAGAGAGATAGAAAAATCAACTGAAATAGCATCCATTGAGAATAAAGAATTTTTATTTTATTTTATTTTTAATTTCTTTATTATAGAGTATGCATTTGTCTTCAGATGTCAACCTTAAACTTCCAAAAGTTGAATGCTTTGCCTTTTTCTATATGTGACTCATATTGTCCATGACTAACAAGCTGTATTGATTTTTGGATTTCCTTTCAGCTTTATATTCTCCTAGACTTGTTTTCTTGTGTGGGCAGAAATGAAGCATGGCTGCAAAGCAATTACTTCAACTATTTTATTCCCCTGACCATGTGGTAGTCTATTATTTGTTGATATGCATGTACCTTTAAAAGATTGTTAAGATAATCATTACTTAATTCCATAAATAATTCTTCCAGTACCCGTGTTTTCATTCTGCGCTGTTTCTGCTTGCACTCTGTCCCATAGTATCTGTGCACTAAACTGACATCTATCCTTTAAGGTACAAATATCACATCTCCGTGAGACCAACCCTCTTGGGTCATGAGAGTTGGGAGTGGCAGAGGGGCAGTGGAAGGTAAGGGTGTTAGTTGTCAGATGGGGCCATTGTTGGAGTGGAGTGAGTGGAGCTGTCACGCTTGTCTTGGCTCCAGCCGGCACAATGCCTTCTTTGCTTTGAACCCATGTGTCAGGCTGACTGGCTGTGCTTGGCACTCTTGGCTGTGTATGAAGCTTGTTAGGGCTGTTTGTGATGAGAATCATAGTAGAGGGCCTGGACAAAGTAGAAAAGCTTAAGTTGATGCTTTTTCTGCAGAGGACCTTCACCCTCAACGCGGCCACATTGGCTGCATCTGCACTGGCAAACTAAACAGAGCTGAGGAGCATTCCCCACCACTAAGACTTGGTTATTCTTGCTGTTAAACCGTTACGATGGTTCCTGGCAAGGTTTTGGCTCCAGGCAACTTTTTTCTAGCTGATTCCCAGGCAAGGTTTAGGAATTGGCAGGGAAAGCCCCGAGACATTTCCTAATGTGTTTGAATACTGTTGCTGTTTTTGGAAGGTCAGCGTTTAGTAGTGTAGATGAAACTTAGTTGATGCTAGTTGGTCTCTGGGCACATTTCTTAACCTAGACCTGGTTCTCAATAACTGAAAAGAAAATAAATAAAAATGCTTTTATACAGGGAAAGTTACCAGTGTTTTAGATTTGTTTTAATTCTGATAGCTTTGCATAGTGGTCTAGCAAAGAAAATTTTTACTTTCCAGTATCTCAGTCCCCGAGCCACAAGCAAGGTTCTTTAAAGATTTACATCTATGCGTATTTTATCTCCACTAATCCTGCTTAGACGCTGGCCTTTTTTACCACAATTATAATCCCAACAAGGACACATGGCTGGTGTAGTTTCTGGCATGGAGAACAAAAGATGTTGAACATGCCATCCCAGTTAACTTCTCAATTAAGGAAATGTGGTATTAGTCTTAGGTTTTAGAATGTGTAGGAGTTTAATTTTGGCTATATCCATTGAATTTTTAATGCTAACAATGTATAAGCATTAAAATAATATTCCAAAAATCAGATTATGGACTGTGTTCTTCCATTTGAAAATGATCATTGGTACAATATCACATCAGTAAAAATTACGCATTTATTCTGTTGGTGAATTCCTTCTGGTTTATTTTGTTCTCTAATAGAGGGGGACAGAACTTTTATCCAACGTTTCCATGACCAGAAGACTCACAAAAAATGAAAATCAGTGACATTAGCATCTGAATCATTTTGGGGTGTCCTCAGAGTACTTGATAGTGCCGGAAGGGTTTATAAGTCCAAAAAAAAAAAGGAGTTTTTAAGGAAGATTAGTTTAAAAATTTCTATGCTGTATGTATGTCCCTCAGAGCATGGCTAAGGGGGAGATGTCAGCTAGGAGAATCTGACATTAACTTCAGCTCTGATTACAGTTCTGAAGTTCACCTTTTAATTCATTCAGTCAGCCGTTTTTGTGGAGTGTTGGAACATTCCTGTTTTTGGGTATGGTTAAAGCAACACCGATCCATTTTTCTGCTAATGCAGCAAGGAGGAGATCACTCTTAGCGCAGAGCTGGCAGTGAGGAGAGGTGAAGCAGTGGTCAGAGGAGAAAGCTATTGCTGAGGTCGGTATTATAAAGTCAGAGAAGACAGAAGGCTAGAAAGACTGAAAAAGGCTGAGCTCTCAGCTCAGGTAAACTGTCCGCCCAAAGTGGTTGCAAAATGCAGACTGAGAAAAAGCAGTGCTAGACTGAGAAGCCGTAATAAAGGCTGTAACCACAAGAAAAAGAGCTACGGTGAGAGACAACAGAAGGGACAGCAAAAGGAGAGCGAGCTGAGAGGACCTTTCCTTGCTCCATGTGGACGAACAGCAAAGGCAAAAGGGAGGCTTTGACAGCTCGCGTGTGTTCCTCTTTCCCTTACAGCCCAGCAAAGAATGACATGCTGTCTGCGTGCATGAAACTGGATTAGGGGAAAGAAACTACTACCTGCATTACACAAAAGAAATGCACGTGTTTTGTAGTTTACTGAATATCTCCTACATAAAATCAGTTAATTATAGTGTAAAATCGACTGGTTTTAAGTCTTGCGTGTCTTTCAGTATTGAAATGTTTCTTTCCTGATTTATATTGTTTTAATTTTCCTGTTAGTTCTGCCACTTCAGAATGAGGAACACAGTCTCATTATGTTCTCTTGCTGTCTAATCCATCAATAGTAATTTGTAAAAAAGCAGAAGGTATTAACTGCATGTCTAGGGCTCCATTTCTAAATCTTGTTTTTTATGCTCTACTTCTATGTCTTTGTGTCATACAGCTGTCTTCCAACTTGTATATTGTACTAATGAATAAGATAAAACAAGGATCAGAATGTGACTTTTCTTTTGTAGTTTCCAACTTTAACAAATGCTCCTCTGCTATTTAAGTTTTTGGAACATAGTACTATTTGAATGACAGATCAAGCTTTCTTAAATGGTTCTTGCATGTTATCAGAGAATAAATATTTATACAGGTTTCATCTTTATCCCTCTTTTGTTTGGACTGTGGCCCTTACTGGAGTCCAGGATTGGCTCAGCATTGAGCATACCTCTTAGCACAGCTTCTTTAGGAGCCACTGGAAAAGTGGGTATTTTCTCTTTCCATGTCCTGTAAGTCAGCTGCTCTTCCAAGTTGGTTGGGCCTTTTAGAAGTATCTTCTGTTTCTAGTAGGCCTGTCTGCTGCTTCTGTCTACCAGCAAGACATTTGATAGATGTACCCCATCTATGAAACGTGGCTTGCTGTTCTTCTAGAAGCCCACTTACGCACTCAGAATAGGGTTTAACAGCCCTATTTTTTCACTCTGAACTAGGCTTTTTTTTTTAACCTTGAGTAAACTTCAGTTTCTTACCCCATAATACATTTTTTTTTTTACTTTCTGTCTCAAATAGCAAGACAAGTTTCTGAAAATTCATATATAGCTTCATAAGACTGAAATAAAAATATTTTTATTTTAAATTCAATTTTTCTTAATTTTTCCTGAAGGTATCATTAGAATACTCAGAATACTAATTAATGACTCTCTATGTACCTGCCTTCAAGATGGCAAAAACTGAGCTTTAAATTTATGCAAGAATGTCAGCAGTGCATCCAGGAAGCAATGAAACAATGGGGATGTATTGTTCTGGCCCTAATAAGAGAAATTTAGGCAAGGAAGAGGCAAAGACTCATGAATTTAATGTGGGTGGAGATTGAGAGCAGGGAGTAGGGGCTTTCCTAAATCTGCGTAATACAGAGAAGCCGTATTTCATAACTTTCCTTTTAGGTTGGTTTGCACTAGCTTGATGTCAACAAGGATGAAATTGATTTCTTTGCACTTATTGCACTGACCTGCTGTCAAATTCATCAAAGGGCTGGAGCTGTGGCTCATGTGAGGGAGTGCTCAGGTAGGCCACGCTGCCCAGCAGCCTCTCTGCTGACCTGCGGTCTCCTGTGATGGTGGCACCCATTAAACCCCTTTGACAGCATGTCTGCCTTCTCGTCTACCTCAGCCAACCTGCACCAGCCACAGTTAAAACTGTTGGAAGGAAAAAAGGCATGGAAGAAATGTGGCTTTAATGAGATTGGTCCTTGACCTACCTGATCCTCAGTCCTGTGAGCAACATCCCATGACCAACATCATCAGGCTAGCTGAGGTGAAAGCTGCTCCTTTTGGTGGCAGCTAGCACTTAGGTTAAAATGGTCATGAAACCTCACCAGAACAGTTAAAATTAAATGCAGTTTTAAGACATATGTATTTTGAGTAGGGAGATCTCAAGTAGTCCTACCATACAATAATCACTATTAATTTATCTGAAATTTTCATCAAAAGTTCAGGAGAAGGAAAAAGGTCACATGAGATGTTTGCAGCGCAGAATTCACCACTTTAATTATATTCTTTCTTTTTCCCTATAAATGCAACTTCTTGAAAAACATTTTGTAGATGGTATTAAAGATAATGACGACTATTTTTCTGCTTTTGAAAAAGGGTAGTTAGATGAACTCGATCACTGCTTTTACAGAATTATATCCTTATATAATATATCCTTATTTCTGAAGGAAACAAGACAAATGCACATAGAGTGCATGAAAAGAACAGTACAATTCACAAAGCTAAATGTGTTGTCTGCTTTTCTTAGGAAAGCATTTGAAATCTGAAACAGTAAAAAAATGTTTTCTTAAGGGAGATACTCTCAACGTGAACTTGTCTACCCAGAGTAGAGATTTTCAAGAGACTATGTATGCAAATACATACGGATTAGAGTGCAATCTAAGTTGTTTATCAGATGAGATGGGATTTGTTTGAGTAGGCAGGAAAATGCAGAAGAGGAATTAGGTGAAGATGACTGCTGGCCTTATAAGAAGTGATTGCAATGTCTGTTCTGAGCATCTAGAATCATTTTGTTTATTTTTGGTATGTGTTTGTCAACACAAATATCTCTGCTCACTGAAGGCTAGAGTTGCTGTTTTTAAAGTACAAGGCTATAATGACTGACTCCTTTTTCAAGCATTTTCAAGCATAAATTTTTTTAATTTAAAAAATATTGTTTCAGACTAAGGAAAGAAAAATTACCTTGGACATAAAAAGGTTTTTTTTTTTTGACATTTTGCTATTCTGGTTCCCTGCTTCTGCTGCATTACCAGTGAACTCCTTTGTGTGGTTTTCTCTGAGGTTCTTGTTGATGTTTGTCCTGTGACATTCATGTGCATTTCTTCCTGCACTCCTATCTGTCAATTTGTGAAGATCAAGAGGCATCCTAGCTTTTTAAAAAGCAAGTAAAAGATGTTTAGAACAAAAAACTTCTGGTGCCTGAAGCTTTCAAGGCACTAATGGGGAGAGGTCCAGTGTATCATAGGTAATTGCTTTAATACTGGCTATAATTTGAACATGTATTCCAGATGGTACCTTCATGAAAATTCAGACCTTGGTGGGGAGCAGAATTTGTCTTTTATAGTGCTTCTTGATTTGTCTTGATTAGTACTTCTGAAATGTTGTTCAGAGCACATTAAACTGATTAAATCTCATCTTCAGTCTGACTTCTTCAGTCGATAATATTTTCTTCTGGTGAGCTGCTGGTACAGCTAACAGTCCAGCCACTACAACTGTCACCCCAGTCAAAAGAGATCTGCATTGATCATTAAAGTTATATAGTAGTGGTAGAGTTTTATCTTTCTTTTTACAGTGAAAGAATACAGAGAATTAGCATGGTTTGTATGTGTATGCCTGACTTAAATGCTTAAGTATTTTTAACTAATGCAAAATCCTTTCTTCCACATAGAAATTGTATGCTCGAGGAGCATAACCGTTTTTGATGGCAATTCACAGTAGTTACATTGAGACTGAATGACATAAATGTGTGACCAGGGTGTGTGAAGTTTTAACATACGGAGAGAGACTAGGGAATTATGTATGTCTTAAGAAAATGAGTTCAAAAATTTTTCTATTTAGTTTGGTTATACAAATTGTATTAAAGACTTCATCGCATATAGCATGTTAATACTTTAATTTCTGATTTTTTTCATAGCTGCAAGAGAAACTGTTTGGTTAGAAAGAGAAGAGAGGGCACGACAACATTATGAAAAACACCTAGAGGAGCGCAAAAAGAAGCTAGAAGAGCAACGATTAAAGGAAGAGAGAAGGCGAGCTGCTGTAGAAGAAAAGCGAAGGCAGAGAATAGAAGAAGATAAGGTAAAAAGAAATGTCATGAAAACACTTCTCAGCTTGCTTTTTCCCTAAGATATGGTACCAAACCTCTTCTTTTTAAACTTGTCAGCAGAGATGTAATGTGAGCCTTGGTCAGTATGAGAGTGCGCACTGAAGAGGATTTTGTGCCTTAGTCACATTTTTTCAAAGTGCCCTTTGAGAGTCTGTTGCAGTTAAGTTGAGCGTATCTAGGTTATAATATATGACACTACTCAACCTTGCACAGAAAAATAGAAACTGACTGGCTGTGTGCTAAATTTTAGCTGTTCATTCTAAGGGTAGCTAAGTATTAGTTGCTTTCTAACAAAACCTTCAAGACAGTGTGTACAGGAAAGATGTTCCTGTCTGATTTGTCTCAGTTGAGCTGAGAACTCCCCTTCTTCCTAGGTAAGTCAGCTCATCCTTGCATTTTTTTGTTAATTCCATCTCACTATCCTGGTGAGAGAATAGGTGGGAGATTCAAGGTGGGAAGTAGCCCTGGCGTGTGTTTGTGCAGTGGTTGCCATAGTAGGGCAACTGTTTTTCTTCTCTGCAGTTCTGGATAAGTCTGCAATACATCTTACCTGCTCAAAATTAGAGCTACTAGTTCAACATATTTATGGCTTAGTTATTGCTTAATCCAGTTGTGGAGTTAGAATGGTTCATCTGAGTGCATATCTTTACTAGGCAGCATGTAAGCTTGAGCGCACCTCCAAGAAGCCTGCTAGGTTTTGTCCGTGGGGAGGGTAGCAGTGCTGGAGAGGATTAATGTGAAAAACCCAGTAGTATCCAAATGTATTATCCTGTTGTACTTAAGGAACGACATGAAGCTGTTGTACGTCGCACAATTGAAAGAAGCCAGAAGCCAAAACAAAAGCAAAACAGGTGGTCCTGGGGAGGAGCGCTACATAGCCGCATTAATAACACAGGTAAAGAGGGAGGCCTGGTTTGCTAGCCAGTTTCCCTGCCCTGTCAGTTAACTGGAATTTACTTTCCTTCTGTTCCAAAGAAAGATCATGCAGTATATGCTGGTTTAAATTCTCTGTTCTTTATCTTATTGCTAGCAACAGCATGTTTCTGACCTTCTTGTGTAGCAAAAGTATAACAAGGAGAAATCTGAACAAAAGTGGAAACTTGTTTCGGGATTTGACTAATTCTGTATTTCTATTTTGCTACAGCTTCTCGCTTCTGCTGCTTTGGTATTGTTTGTGTGTGTATGTGTTGGTGTGCTTGTGGTATCTCAATTTTGTGATGTGAGCTACTGTGTGCAAATGTTAAATATCATGGCTCAAAAAATAGTTCTGGTGGAAGTGACCAAATAGCAAGATTAAAACAGAAAGAAGAAAATTGAATATTTGTGATAAGCTATCTGTATCTTATACAGATAATCAGGGAGGCTGGAAAAAAGCCCCTTTTTTTCTTTGAAAAAGCTTAGATGGACAAATTAAGTGAATTTTTGCTATATGATTTTTTCCTCAATTGTCTTCTCTAACTAAATCTGATAGTTATTATTATGTATGTGCCCTGTTAAATATGACTAAAATTCAAAAAAGAGAACTTGTTCTATATTTCTTTCACCAGAAAGTGGTACTTAAAAAGAATGCTTCTCTTCCTACTCTAACATATACTTTTAATTGCATACTTTGCATTAATTTTTAATTTTAGCCTTTTATCAAGGAGGGGGAAAAATATTAAGAATGATCTGAAATCTAATTCATCACACATAAGTTCAGCGAACAGTTATCTTTCATAAAATCATGAGTGGTTTTTTTTCTTTTTTTTTTTAAATTAGCTCTGTATAACTTGATTTTTATTTTCTTTACTGTTAAAAGTCATTGTCTTGCATTCTGTCCCTAGGTTATTTTTTTGAATCATCATTCACCTTTCTCGATTTAGCAGGCCTGGAGCACCACTTCAGATCTCTGGGTGGTGCTAGAAAACCTGGTACATAATCACTGTAGTTTGTTGATACCTTTACCCATAGCTAGTTCTCAGGAAATGAGATCATCAGTAACTAAACCATCCTCACGTAGTTGCGGTGCATGCTTAACATCATGCTCATAGTTTAGAACTGTTGTTAGTCCCAGATTTTGTTGTTGTTATTTATTTTTAATATGGAGAGTTATTGCTAGCTGACTCCAAAGACCTGGCACAATTCACTAAAATGAAGTACAATATTCTGTCTACTGGAATTCAAGGAGACGCAATTCGAATCTTTTGATCTTTTTCTAAAATGCTTTTACCATACTGCACGTGCGCATCACATTTATTTTTCACGTGAAGGCAAATACATGGTGAACATGTTGCTCAGATTTTAATAACAAAGAAACCAGCAGTCTTCTAGGTCATAGGTCACATTAGGCCTATTCTACGTTTGTAGGTTTTGTATCGCCAACACTTGCACGCAAATCTTCATGCTGAGTTTTGTTCACTTGAATAATATTCATAGAATTAAGAGAAGTATTGGCATGCCATGCCAAGCCAAATGCAAGAGGCAATTTTCATATTCTCGTTAGTAATCTTCAAAAAGTTGTTTTTTTTCTGAATTTTTCTGAATTTTCATCCCCCTCCAGTAACTAGTTACGTACCCTCACAGAGTCATTCTAACATCACACAAATTAAGAAAATGATCACGTAGTGTAGGGGATCATCTTTCCTTCTCCCCCCAGCCTGTTACAGTGAATCCTGTATAGTTCACAGATCTGGGAAGAATAAAGGCATTTTTCATGCACCGTATTTCTATGCAATTCTTCTATCTACAGTGAGAATGCTTTAATCTACTAGATCAAACAGCTAAATATAATACTGATGTAATTGTCATAAACTTTTGCAGATAATCTTTCAGCAGCAGCATCCTTAATGTTATCAGTGTCCCGGTCTTTTATCTGCTTCCAAAACAGTATGTGGACTTACCTGTAGACATGGAGAATATGAATCAGCAGGGCATTAGGCATCTGGTTAAATTCTTTGCTGAGTAGCACCAAATTTGCAGTACGTGCTAAAAATGTAAGCAAAAGCAGAATTGACTCTTCCACTATCTTCTGATTGTCAGATTTCCAAATAGAATTTGCACTAAAGGATAGTTAGTTGATACACTTAGCTTTTTTTTTTCTTTGATTTTTGAGAGAGAAGACAAAGCGTAAGGCTGGCTGTCCTGCTTATTCTTCCTCTTCTGGCATTGCTAGCAAATATCCCATGGCATATGTGGGTGCACAAAGTATATATGATCTGTATTCTTGAGGGAGCCATCATCCTCTCAGTAGGATGCAGATGTTGACTGCAGCAATTGCACAGGCAAATGCTGTAATGTTGTTCTAAAATCCACAGAGCCTAGAAGCAAAATAAATCCCTTCAGTATTATATATATACACTAAACATGTGCATGACAAGTAGTCTGCAGCCTTCCACAGAGACTCATTTTCTTTATCTGTTAAGCTGTGTGCAGTTTGGATTGACTAACTGCAACTTAATTCACAGCAGGTAGAAGATGACTCTGTGATGGGAAATATAGTACATGCACAGAAATGTCCACAGAAACGTGGACATTATATCTTTTGTGCTTACTCCTGCTCCCCATGGGTACTAGCCTTCCCTTAATCTGTTGGAATTTTGTTAACATGGTGCTGACCTTCTGCCTGATAGTGGCCTGTCAAATGTCACCTTTGATTCAGGTTTTAAGGGTTTTTACTTGAATGACTTCACATTTCCAAGCATGTTGTCCTTTCCCTGAAGCTTCTATTGTGAGTCATGAGTCAGATGTTTTCAGAGAATATTGAAAGAAACAATAATACCATCCTGGCTACTAGTATCTGCTTCAAATTCTCCATCAAGGTCCTTGAATTGCAACCTGATTGAATGATAATCAGTGAACAGAATATTTTAGATATTTGGAATTTAAATTGAACAGTTTTGTGCCCAGTCTTTGAGTCATCTGTACAATGTCTGCTGAGAAATCCGTTCTATTTTGAAAGTTCTTGTGGTAGAGCAGGAATGACCTAGTCATGTTTTCCTCCTCCCACTAGTGAGCTAGAAACTGGCGTTGTTGCATGTGGGCTGTCAATTAGCATTATCTCCATTTGTTTTAGATCCAGACAGGCGGTCTGTTTCAACAATGAACCTTTCGAAACATGTTGATCCAGTCATTAACAAGCGGCTCTCCTCCTCATCTGCAACATTACTAAATTCTTCAGACAGAGGTACAGTTCCAAAGAGGAAAAAAAAAAAAGCAAGAAAGAAAATGTTCTGTACTGATGTATGGCTTTGCACGTAAAACAAGTGTCTGAAGTCATGTTCTGTACTTTATCTAAATGGAGCGAAAAGACTCCAAATGTGAAAAGTAAATGGTTGAATATTTATTTTTCCTGTGAGAAGAAATATGTATTTCTTGTTTTTAAAACAAGAGAACTTACCTAAACGATCTTTCTTCAGCAAATGATAAAAGTGGTGCTTCTGTCAGGTCTTTAGTAAATGAGGTACAACAATTGAAAGAACACACATCTCTCCATACTGCATGCAATTGTTTGTGACCTTCTATTTATGTTATGCCATTTTGTCATTGTTTTGCTTTTGTTTTACTTTGATAGTAGTTCTTGAATATCTGAAAACATGTTGCATGAAGCTTTCAAGCAGTTATTTTTTTATCATTTCTGATTATTTTTAATGAAGGTGTATGGGTATTTTTCATGTGGTGTCTGTTTATTGACTTTTTGAGTCCTGTTACTTTTCAGAGATTGCTTTATTTCAATGTATGTTTTCAGTGTTTACAACTCTGCACAACTGATAAACAATCAGACTTTTGTGAGTTAATGTAGCTGAATTGCTGCCTCTGTTTTGAGGATTTATGAGGTAGAAGCTTTGAGCCAAAGGGGGTATTATAAAAGAATGTCTCTTGTATAACTTGTGTAAAGAGCTTTACAGAAAAATACTTGGGAAGGACTTTTTGTCCTCTACTGAGAAGTTGTGCCCTATTTCAATCCAGATAAGTGCATATTTTCAAAAACAATTTTTAGAGTGGAGCTTTAGTTGTACTGCAGAAATGATTGGTAGGCATCATTATTTGTGTGTTTTAAGTGCCACGTTTTATGTGCATGGTTAGATGCCTGTTTCTGGTTGCTTTGACCATATTAATGCTTAACACGATTCTGAAGTCTGGTAACTTGTGAAACATAGTGTTATCTTGGGGCATGATTTATTCTAGAACTCCAATAATCTTTTACTCTGAATGTTGAAACCCAAACAGCTTTATTGTGTTCCCTTTAGGTATGTACGTATGTATATTTTTTCCAGTTGATGACTGTTCCTTGCTAGGGATGATTCTTTGAGGAAGGATCTTGAAGGGAGGAGGAAACAGCAGCAAGCATTAAATATGAAGGATAGTCTCTTGCAGACTGTAGCTCAAGGCGTAATGTTTTTTACTACCTACAACAAATTCTGAACAAGTTAGACGGAGAACTAGGCAGGATAATGGTGGGTGAAAGCAAGGAATAGGGAAGTGGGGGCCATATGTCATAAACTTCAAATGCCAAGGTATTCCTTTCTTGGCATCTTCATTAAAACCAGCACAGAAGACCTCAGAACTCTCTTATGTTATGAAGTCTGCGGAAGACATAAAGCAAACTGAAATGGTGTAAATGTCCTTTTTCTTGTGCAGTCATATACCCAAATCTAGTTGAGCGTGTAACAGGCGAAGTGCTGCTCGCCTCTCCAGTGGCCTCAACATCTTAAGGCAAGTGCTTAGAGGAATCATCTGCCTCTGCTCCCATTTTCACCTTCCAGGAGGCACCCAATTGTGTTTTGCCTGTAACACATACTCGTACCTACAAAACAAGGAACCTGAAGATGACGATGATAAGCTTACCCTAAGTGGCTTATAGCTGTCATCAAGAACACGTCTTCTGTTAAGCAGTGTTTATTTTTTATTTTTCTGCCATTTGAAGAACAAGATTTATTATGGCCCAGCCAAAGACTGAAGGTTTTCATTAATGGTTTGCCTGGTTAATTCCTTTTGAAGTACACTAATGCTACATAGCTCTTTATCACAATTTTACAATCAGGCAGCTAGA
The DNA here is from genome assembly GCF_002078875.1 of Numida meleagris. NCBI lineage: Eukaryota > Metazoa > Chordata > Aves > Galliformes > Numididae > Numida > Numida meleagris. Next base: position 54,719,114 of record NC_034411.1, read on the forward strand.
ACAGGCTTTTCATTGTGCTCTGATGGGAGGGGTACTGGACTGGGTAGTTCAAACTTTAACAGAATATGTACAAATACATTCAGTTTGAGAAAGCTTCTGTTGACAATAAATTCAGGTAATGGTGCTCTTTAAGGAAAACTTAGCAAGTAGGTAGTACCATAGGTGTGGCTTTCTTAGTTTTTAAAAAAACAGAACCTGTACTGTAGTTGTGTTCTTCCTCCTCTCTGTAGTGAAAGTTATTCTCAAAAGAGGTGATTGTCTTGATCACTGCATCATCTTTGTCTGCCACCTTTCTAGAAGAAGTTAAAGGGCTGTTGAATCTAAAGACACAATAGTTTTTTCCCACCTACTCCACAGCATTTTTGTGGCTCTCTGAGCAAAGACCAGGTATCAATGAGAGTCCTTCCTGTGTGTTGCTCATCAGGATACCTGTTAAATCCCTGCCTCCCATCTGTTGCTAGAACTAATCAGATGCTGTTGTTTGCTTACTTGCAATTTATTCTGCTGCTACTGCGATAACTTCCTGGTGTTCAGTTGGTATATCCTGAAGGTAAATATAGACAATTGCGATCAATTCAAGGTTGCCAGCTCTATGGCACTTTGTGGATTCTTTTTTTTCTTTTCTTTTCTTTTTTTTTTTTCCCCAGTTTTACTTCGTTAATCTGTTTAACCTGCTCGTAGCTGGGAGTAGGTGTACATCTACCTACCAGGAATGCACTTCCAGTAAGGGATGAAGGAGCAAGCAGCCTGAGACAGCATGAGAGCAACTACAAAACAAATATTTGCCCTTCTCTATCAGGTGTTTTGAAGGATTAAAACACCACCCCAAGGTTTTTGAAAACAAGAGGAAAAAAACCAAAAACCATTGTTATTTAGGGACACTGTTTTGTATTCAGCTTCCTTCAGTGTTAACTGGACTCCGAAGCTGAGTTGTTTAAAGCATTTAGGATGTATACTTGTACTTGAAACTCAGTGAGCCAAGGGTTTTTTGGCTTCTCTGTGCTGACGGTAATGCTAATGACTGCTAGGGTTTGTATTTTAAGTGTCAAATGTGGTGCTTTCAGTGAGCTGCGTGTTTGGGGTAAATGATGATGCTGATCTACAAAACCAAGACGTGTTTATGACAAACTGTGATCTAAAACCATTTTGAAGCGTTAGGGAGACCGGAGCTCCAAGCTCCTGGCTGAAACTGTTGTGCCACCTTTGAACCGCTGTTTAAATGTACTGGCACTACTGCACTTCTCTCTCTGAGCTCACTAGAGGGGCATGTCAACTAGCCCTCTCCCAGTCACTGCCTTGGTGCTGTTAGTTGGTTGCTGTGGGCACAGGGTTGCTTCCGGTAAATAATGTGGATAAGATGTGTCAGGAGTAAAGGAAAAGATAATTAAACCATACTTATCTTCTAGGGCAAACTACAGGGGGATAGCTGAGTGCTGTAAGACATCAGTTTCTTAGCTGCGGCCTCTTTAGACTGCCTGTTCTGTGGGACTTGTGTAAGGTTTGCAGCTGGCCCACAGGACCGGATTACATCATGGCATTTACTTATCATCTCTTTGCAGCTATACAGATGAATTCCAAGTAGCTCTTGTTATGAACAGTAGTGATCTATTGCCCTAAAATTTCAGGGATCATTTTCTAAGGTGTGGAGACAATTTCCATGCAGTATTGGTGTTCTTCTGATAAGTTGTGTGGTCTTTGTGTTAGAATGTCGCTGAAGAATTTCTCCAGGCTCAACATCTAGTAAAGGCTGAGACCACAAAAAAGAATTTGCTGTCTTGAAATAGTAGGTTTAAAATATGACCGTATTGAGCATAATGTCCAGAGAAGAAGCAAAGATTTTGACCACTGTTGCATCCAGTTTAATGATAGTCCTATAACTTGTTCTTCCTTGTTAAGTTGCAAATTTAATGATAATGTGTATGCTGTAATGGAGGTCTCTTTAGGGTATTTTGTGTCCCTGTATAATCTGTACCAATGCAGAATGGAGCTATTAATCACAAAGAGCTCTGGCAGTATTCTATTATGTAAGGACACTTATCCAGAGGGCCTGCTGTGTTTTAGAGTACTATATTTCTATAGTAATGGCACTTATTGAGTTAGCAGAATTTAGGTGAGCAGTTTGAGAAGTGGAAAAAAAAAAAGCACTGAGAGCAGATTAGGCCATTATATTCTCACAGGATGAGATTATTGAGAACAGCCTCTCCTTTCATGGGGCTCATTGTGGAGTAGATTAAAGACAGCTTCCAGGTTTATGGCTTTTAGAAGAGATGGATCTCTACCTTTAAAAATGCAAATTAGCCTGTGGTTTATCATGGCCAGTCATATCAATGAATGTTTTAGAGACTGCACCTCATAAATTCAAGTTGCAGTTTTCTCGCCATAGACACCAAACTATGGCCAATGAATGCTGGCATATAAAACAACTTTATTTCTCTTGCAACACTGAGATTTTTACTATGGCATAACTTTACTGTAATGAACTATGAGAACTATTTCAGCGTTCTGTTTTGTGGTGCTCCTAATAGTATCATTTGTTGCACCATACTGTCAAAGAGCCATCCAGTACAACTGAACAATAACTTACAGGACTTCTTTGGTTACTCCCTTGCCATAATCTATGTTTAAATAGTATTATATTAAAAAATAAAATTATATTAAAAATAATAAAGAAATTGTGTGAGGCAAAACGAAAATACTGATAAACTAAATTTGCGTTATGCAGTATTGGGAGAAGCAATTGTGATTGCAGCCAGATCAGCGTGTATAACATGTTTTCAAAACATACTAACAATGTAAAATGTTGGATCTCGTTACTGTTGTAAATAGAAAATTATCATTAAAGAGGGTTTTTGACAGAATTAAATACACTATGTATTCTGAGGCACCATGTATAACAGAAACAACAGTAGCTGCTGAGCCTGGTATCTGCAGCTCAGGCACACTGTATCCTTTTGTGATGCTTTGACAAAGCCTCATTCTATGACGCAAATCTGTATAGTACTAAGCAGCCCTCTTTGTTTTTTTTCTATCTAGGCTAGCAGACTGCAGATGGTGTTTTAGTAATTGATCTTTTGTATATACCTATATACCTGGTATGTAGAAGGATTTTGGGACACAAACATCTCTAAGTCTATATTAAGGAATGGCAGCTGCTCTCCTGGTACAGGGGATACCCTGCCATCCCTAGTAGTAGGAGATGTGGGATCTGTGCAAAATATCAACATTAACCTGATAACAATTTAGTATAATGCCCCAATAGCACAACATAAACAAATGGCTTTGTGATCTGTAGGAATTCCTCCCCTAAAATGGAATAACATTGAAAAACAAAACAGTGAGTGAGTGTGTGGTTTGGGTTTCTAAAGGATAGTTTCAGGATTTCCATGGTGTGAGGCTGTAATACTAATACTTCTGCAACATGTAGTCATTTGCACACTGTTTGACCTAACATCTTGCTTGTATGATGCATGTTCAGCTCGCCGTCTGCAGCTCAGTCCGTGGGAGAGCAGCATCGTTAGCAGGCTCCTGACGCCCACGCACTCATTCCTGGCCAGAAGTAAAAGCACAGCTGCATTGTCTGGAGATGCAGGTAAACCTATAAGGGCAGAGACTTCATGTCTCAGCCATTTATTTTTCCAGGTTCCCTTTGGGATGTTGTAAAGTTACTGATGTAATTACACGTGTACAGCCTACCAGAATGAGTTTGGAAAACCTGGGGTGCGTTGTATGACAGCTTGAAAGCTTTTGCTATGCTTGTTTGCTCTGCCTCTTTCTTCCTCACCTCCCTCTTAACTGTCTTTGGCCTCTTCATCAGTGTAACAAGGGAATACAACACATGGAGGGCAACAGTGTCACGCTGTCTGTGGCTGTTGAAGGAAATGCCCGCTATGCTGCAAGGAAATAATTCAGCACACCCTCTGCTAACGCTGCGAGCTGTTTGCTGCAAACAGTGCCGTTCTGCACTGGAGCACTTCCCACATGAAACATGTTGGATGTGTTGAGTGATAGGCCCTGGTTGCAGAGGATTTAATAGCATGTAAAGTTAAATGTGCAGGTTTAGCGAGGTTACAGTAACTGTAAAGTTCTCTGCTGACCCCAGAACAGCTCTTTGATGAATTCCTGTGAGGAAGATTAACATGCAGAAATATATAAATATTGCTAGGTCACAACATAAAGCCTGAGTAAAACTGCATTTCAGTGGCAGCCAGGACATACTGGTTTATCATGCGTTTTAGGCATGTGACATCTGCCTTTTCTCTTACCATAGATTGTTTTGAGATCATTCAGTAGGGATTTTACCGTTACAGGAGTACATTACTGCACATGTTGAATGTTTAAGCCTAGGCAGGTCTTTCCTGTTTAATATGGATAGATCTTTATTTTAATTAAAGGACATAGAAGGTAAGAGGGAATAGAGATCTCCTAAGATTACTTCTAAAGAAGCTTTCACTTAAGAACTCTTATCACTAATTAGGCCGCAGTACATTTCCATAGGGGGAGCACTATAGGAGCAAAAATATGACTGGTATTCTTCAAATGGTGGAATTAAAAAGTAGAAATTCCTTTTCACTCTTCAGGACTTTTAAAGCAATAGCTTGTAAAATGAAAGCTTAACATCATCCACCAAGCAGGATATGGAAATGCAATTCTTCACTAGGGAATACCTGAGAAAGCAGTTTCTTGATTTTGAAAGTGGTTACTTAACTGGAACATGTGGGAAGATTATTCTGTGACTGCTATTGTTTCATGATGAAGCTCTAAACTAAGTGGAATATTGAGAAAGATTGCAGATAACAGGAATGACTGATTTAACAGTCATCATTTTGAGGTAACTCCCCAGAAATTCCTTGTCTGTGCTAACTGGAATCGTACCACCCAGAAGAATAATCCATCTTTTCATTGTTTTCCAGATATTATTCTCTAGGAGCAATAACTGCAGTCCCTTGATGCAGGACACTTCCTGGAGATTAATGATCAGGTGGTGGTAATGGCTCACAGCTGTGCTCTGAGCACTCTACTCATCCCAGCCTGTCATTATTCCCTAGAAAATTACCCTGCCTTTTGGCTGTATGGATGAATTGCAGTGCAAAAAATCAAATTAAGTGTCAGTCCATGTCCGTAACACTGAAGTTGAGCAAGCTACTAGGGACCTCCAGCATAAGAGTACATCCAGATATTTTTTTTCAAGTAAGCCTCCGAAACCAAAATGTAATTTTAAACAACTCTCCTCTGTGTTTGTAATCCTGTTGGTACATCCTGATTCACTGGGAGTGCCTCATACAGTGTTGTTTGGCAACCTTGCAAATGAAAACGAACTGCTTGTCTTTGAGCATTTATGATGTCATCCTCTGTGGTAACATTGGATAATCAGAGTGCAGCAGCAGAACTGATTCACAGAGGGTGGAAAATGCATAAATTGTAAGCTGTTAAAGTATACATTTTGCCACTGTCTCCTGTCCAGTTTAGATATGCTCAATCAGATTTTAAAAAAGGTGTTTTCTTGTTTTGCAATTTTTATAAGTTTGTCATCTTTTAATACCTCATTAAACATAAATCTCTATAAATAAGGGAGGCATTAGTGCCCTTGCTGTAACATTTACATGAGACTTCCTTTATTCATAATGTTAATCTCCCAGTGCAGGAGAATTTGCAGAGTTAGGGCTGTTAAGTCCACAAAGTACTGTTAAGTCTATGAGCTCTTCCTGTGACAGCAGTTGCACTGCTGAAAGGCTGGAAGAATTAACTGTATGTAGAACTGTGTGTGCTCAGAAATCTACAGGCAAGAAATGCTTCCTTCTAAGGACAATGAGGAAGGGAAGAGATGGAGAAGTTACGCTATAGAAACTCTGCTCTGTTCCTTCAAGTAATGTACTGAATAGTAATGATGCTAAGACTATATTAAATGACCAGGAGAGACAACGAGAAACAGACAAATAAATCTCTGGTGTAGTAATACAGTTTTCCCCAACCTCCTCCTTCAGTTAAATAGGGAGGAAGTCTAAGAATGCTTTGCTGAAAAAAGTTCCCAGCACTGCATTTTACAGTGCTACAGTTCTGTTTAAACATGTACTCAGAACACCATAAACCTGGTAATTTGCCACTGGCAGGACATCTTTTGGTAACAGTCTTTGTTCTTGTGCAAACCAAAGAAAACTGCCATCCTGGTTACTCATTCAAATCCTAGTTTGTAGGTTGATTTATTCTCATCAACCTGCTTTTTTGTAGTCTGTAAAATATTTTGCTATCGAGAATGTGCTCAAGTTGGCTGTGGTTGAAGCATTATTAAGAAATATTGGAAGTTTGTATATGGATGGGCTTCAAATATTGCTTAGAGGTATTTTAAAAAAATACATCACTTGCTAGAACTTGTAGACAACAGTCAATATCACTGATTTCCTAGATGAAACTGTTTCTGTTGTTAGAGTGTTTTGATCTTTACGCGTCTCCTTTTGTTTTCCTCTACTTCCAAGACCAATTAATAGGAATTCTGGTTTTAGTTTGATTGTTTCCTGTTCCAAATGTAGTTGAAATTCATGTCAATGCATATGCTATGCTAATCAATTTCAGACCAGTTGTTTTGTCCACCTCTTTTTCAGAACCATCAGCTGTATAAAAAAAGAAAAACTTTATTTTCTACTACCCAGTTATGTGGCACACCTCTTTAATTTATTTAAAATACATTTACAAGTGGCTCAGTACATGACTGTGTATTAGAATTGTATCATTACTGTACATATGGCCAAGCTAAGGTGTCACATGATGGTTCTGATTTGAGAATTAGTCATTCCTCTCTTTATTAATATCTTCTTTCTTTTCTCTGTCTTTCTCTGTTGTTTCTGTTCCCGCTGGCTTTCCTCTGTCAATTCTCCAATGATGCTCTATAATTATAATGAATAATTAACAAAAACAACCAACACCGTAGTTATCCCCATTTGTCCCCGTTCAGCGTCTTGCAGCCCCATCAGCCCTCTGTCCTACAAGACCATGAGCTGTAGGAATTCAGCAGACCGAGCAAAACTTTTTGCATCTACTGATGCTGTTGGACGTAGAAGAACACATCTTGCAGGGGTAAGCATGCCAGTTAAATATAAGTTAATGTTTCATGCCATAACCACCTGATTGAATTGCTTGTTCGAAGAAGAATAATTATGAGTCTGATATTTCTCTCTGCAGCTTCCCACTGCCTCCAATTTGGTTCATAGTTGTTCAGATTTTAACCAGTATATACTACATTATCTGTTGACATAGCCTGATTATGCACTAAAGAATCTGCTTGGAAAAACACTCATTTTTACAGAATGCCTTATCTTCTCAAGAGGTACAGAGGCAGTTGCAGAGTGTTTCGTCCCTTTCTCTGAACTTCCAGGGAAAATCAGAGCAGTGTGATTCAGGCAAGATCAAATTCGTGTTGACTGTGCTCCAGGCCAACAGGATGCAGTCAGCTTCAGTTCGGTTATCATTTGCTGAACTTGAGTAGTTACATTTTTTTTCTTGTACTGTGAGTTGTTCACTCTGTTCACTCTTGTAGTAGAGTGTAGTAAGAGTGAAGTTTTTCTGCAAATGATTATGTAAGCGGGCAAAGTAGCAGGAGACAGTGCTGTCTGTTATTGACGTCCTTTTTGGAAGCAGTGTTAAATGAAGGCAGCATGACTCAGAGCCAGTATTAATCTTTGAGGCAGGTGATAGTTCGCTGAAGTTTAGGCTGAGGCATAGCTTTGGGTTATATCTCTACAGAAATCTTGCACTATGTGTAGAACACGTTGTAAACTTCAGGGCTATCAGTTTGGCACCTCTAAGGTCTTTCTTATTGCTTTTTTGTTTGTTTGTTTGTTTTGTTTTCAATTAAAAAGAAAAGTTGATACATCTTGGTGGGAAAAAAATGACCTAAGAATATTGTTAATACCAAATGACAGAGTTAAGAGCTATTTTCAGTAGACTACATGTTGTGGAGAATCTTTTTACTGGTTAGCTTCTGTAGGAATTCAGATTTTTTACTTCACTGGTAAAAAACAGTATTTTCAAGACTAGTGAGGTAGATCCTATATAGACAGTATTTTTCTAGCAAGCTGGAATTCTTGTTCATTGTAATGCATTTATTCTGGCTGCATACAGTCTGGTAACTTGGGTGATTATCATCATATTAATCAGTAGAACTCTTGTAAATGATAATGCAAAAGGGCTGGTTAATTACTCTCAAGTAACAACTTCAGGACTGGGACCACTTACTGCTTATCACACATTATGTGATGTTTTTGACAATTTAAAATAACTAGTTTTATCCCTACGCAAAAATACCTCATGGCTTTACAAAGATAGACCAGGGTTTATATGCTCATACAGTTGTTTTCAATCTTCTCCAGTTGTTAGATGTGTTTTCATGTCTCGCTTACTCTAGGGATGAGTGGTAGCCCCTCTACACTGTGCTGGCTGAGTGACAGTTCAGGGTACTCTCCTGTATTCTCATTCTTCAGACTCTTAGAGCTTAAGCTCATTATTCCAAAAACCCAGCATTTTTCATTTATATCTAGGTGGAGGAAATTTGTAGATGCTTAAATTCTGATACACTGCCTTAAGCCAATAGTTCTATTAATACAAACCAGAGCTGTAACAGAAATATTTCTTAAAAATAGAATAATTTTTCATAGTTCTTATCCCAAGATGAGAAATAAAGAAGGGAAGATATGAAATTACTGTGATGTATAGGAATTAGTGGCAAAAAAAAAACAACCCCAAACTATATACTGTGGAATCATTCAAGAAAAAAAAATTAGGATACCACATTTCCAGACTTTGAGGGCATCTGTGGTGTTGACATATAGCAATGAAAGCAAAAAGTCTGTTTTATGTAGGGTCTCTTTCAGACTGGGAGTCCAGAGAGTGAGTTTTTTGGTTGGGTTTTTTTGTTTGCTTTTTTTTTCCCAAATGAAATCCAGAGTTTATGGGGAATAAGTATTGTCTTTGGAAGCACTGGACTGTACTATGTGGCAACCAGCAAAGATCAAGCCTTAAAAGGTAACTTTTTGCCTACGTAAAAATAAGCCTCTGCAAATTACATCTTAAGACAGTAAAGAGCATGATTAAGAAGGATCATTGTTGTCAAATGTATATTTACTGACAAAAGCAGTGTCAGGTTACAGAAGCTATATTCATGAACTTGTCAAACAGGCTTTAAGAAACTACTGACTCAGCACTACTTTTTCTCAGCCCCACAACCCCTCATCCTTAACTGAGCTTGCTTTGCTTTCTTTAGCTGTGCGAACTGTGGCTTGACTTTGTCTTTGTTTGCTGAACTATAGACTGACAAAAAAGAAAAGGAGAGAGACCATTTGTCATCCAACTTCTCAGCCAACATGAAAGGAGGTCATTTTTCTTCCAACCCCAAAGCTAGATCACCAGCTCCCTCTCCAGTTTGGTAAGCCAAGTACATGCTTTAGCTGGAGGTTGAGCTATAGGCAGCTCCAATTTTTCTGTTAATTAAATGTTAGCCTCCACAGGAAAATCGGTGCAACCTTATTTGGTGGTATAAATATTTTCTATATGAAACAAAGTAAAGATGGTCTTATTTTTAGAAAAAAAAATACTGTTGCTTTTTAAGGAAAGGGAAAAAGGAGTGATGTACCTGGTTTCTTACCTCTTGGCTTTGTCAGTGCTCACATATCTGGAGAGCTGCAAAGAGAAGCATTTTGCATGAAAGCTCATCAGTTGCTCCAGCAGTTCTGCTTGATAGCAGAGAAACAGGGAAGTTGTTTTGTTTTCAGCTATTAAAACTGTAGAGGTGATATGTAGGTGATGTCCAGCAGAGCGTGTCTTGCAGTGATTGTCACTCTGTGATTCCACAGGCATGCATCAAAGTCTTTGCCTTCTTTGGCTGGCACACTCAAGCAGATATCTTCCCCACCTGGTTCCTCCAAAGTTCCTTCTACTCAGGCACGTCCTCCTTCTCCTGGCAACATCCGGCCTGTCAAAAAAGACGTCAAACCTGAGAATGAAAAGAAAAGACCAGAAAAGGATGCTGAAAAGGCCAATGAGGAGAGGACAGAAGAGAGTAAAGAAACACCATCAGGTGCTGGAGAATCTGCAAATCAGGAAGAGCTCACTGTCCAGGCAGAGGTTGCTCAAGGTAAGGAGAAGCTCCTGTTGAGGTTAAGGAATGCCTGAGTGTTCTTCTTTCATGTTCTTCTGTCTCTTTCTCTGAAACAATAAAGCTTTAAATAACTTTCTATCAAGTGTTAGTTATTCAGAATGTTACGCTTACAGATGTATGTTAATTATGAGAAAAGTATAAAGAGGCTGAAGCCCTCCTTTTGCAACAGCCAGAATAGGCACACCTGCGTCACACATCTGTTTTCTCTGTCTTTTTGGTAGAGAAAAGATAGAGGGACTTTGTCCCTCATATCATGATACAACTTCTTTTCAGACTCTGGAGTAGAAGAGCAATGGTCTGAAAATTAACAATACAGGAAGTCATCACTTAAGGGGGTAGTGTGAGCAAGGATAATGTCCAGTTCTGCCAGCTGTGTAGTACAGTGATGCTGATAACATGAAACTGTACCTACTTAACTATAATATTGCTGGAGTACCACATAGTGGGAGAGATTAGTAGGGTAAAGTGGAATCCAAGTAGATACAAAATACAATAATGATTATAATTCATAAGAAGAGGAAAAGATGTATCTGAAAGTGAAAAATATAGGCTTGTTCTAATAGAATTTTTAGACCATTGTAAATGCAGTATGAACTGTCTCAAGGATGGGCTAGTATGGCCATTGTGACCCCTGGGATTGACAGGATGTGTTACCTGGTGTTCTTAATTTAAAAGTAATAGATTCCCTTGCAACCGTCCTTTAGAAAACAGTTTTATGTATTAATAATCCTGTATTTAACTGCAAGATGCATAATTGGAGGTTGTTCTTCTATAAGAAAACTCGTTATGAATTGATTACTTTTGTTTTAGTAAGTTCTGTTACTGTAGTTGCAGTCTGGTACCTAGGTCTTACCACACAAGGTGCAATCCCAGATGTATCTCTTGGTAATGGGCATATAAAGAAGGTGTGAGATGACTGGCATGATGGTGTGGGATTTCGTTACTTTTCTGATAGCCTTCTGCTTGCATCACAGAAAACTTCCATTTCAAAGTACTTTGGGGATACCTCCAAAGGTTCCCTTTGCAAGTGTGTACACGCTGTGCTTTCCAGGCCCAAAGACCAGAAAAACATGGTCATGTTTGTTTGGCAGTTTAGCTCAGGAGGAAGAGAGGCTCAACTTCTCTGCAGAGTCAGTCAATGTTTGAGTAGTGACAGGGTTACTTAGTATGGAAACAGGTCATCTGTGATAAGGGGATCTGAAAGTGAAGTAGTTTGCCTGTCAGCTGTGTAGACGGCCAGGAGATCAGCAGGTAATGATCACTGATGGAACTATTCAAGCTTTTGCAGTCAAATCTCACCTCCAGTGACGGTGATTCCACCACCTCCCTTGGCACCCCGTTCCATTGCCTGACCACTCTCTCGGAGAAGTATTTCCTAACCTGAATCTCCCCTGGTGCAATTTGAGGCCATTCCCCCTAGTCCTATTGCTAGTTACATGGGAGAAGAGGCCAACTCCCACCTCACCGTCCCTGGAGGCGTTCAAGAAATGTTTAGATGTTGTGTTGAGGGACATAGTTTAGTGGAAAATAGTGGTGATAGGTGGATGGTTGGATTGGATGATCTTGGAGGTCTTTTCCGAACTTGGTGATTCTATGATTCTATGAAACCCCAACTGGAAGCTGTTAATGAGGTGAGGAAAACAATATTGTAAAAAACAGTTAGAAATGTAGATTTTGGTTATCTCCTTGCCATTTCTGATGAGTTACTTCACATTTATCTTCTCAAGATCTGACTCAATTGCTAATTCAAATGCTTCCCTATCCATTTTTTGTCCATGTTGCCAGATGTGATTACCTTGAGAGTGTTTCCTTCAAGTTAGCTTGTGTGTTGTTAATGGTCTCCGGCCTCTAGGGAAAAAGCATAGTAGAGATGTCCTGTACCTGTGCTAGAAAATGTCAGGCAAGATTGCAAAAGCGTGGATTAGTGTTTAACTTGAGAAAAATCTGTAACGTCTCCTCTACCAGTTGGCTAAAGGTGGCCAAAGATGGTCCTGGGTAAAGAATATAATAATATGAAGCATGTGCTTGCCTCACCACTGTAAAAATAAAAAAAAATACAGAAGGAGGGAGAGCAATCTTTACCTTCATGAGAGCAATTTTAATGAATTAGTGACAGCAAAGCCTCTTAAGATTTGAATGCAAGCCATAGTTTGCCATTAGTGGCAAGGCTTGTAAGAAGCTGCGCTGTTTCTGTGAGTCGCCTTGTTGTGGACCAGCCATAACATACATCAAAAGTACATGCAGAAATTCTATTTGGCTGGTAAAAGCTGGAATATCTGCAAAACTGCTAACAGTCTGTGTTCTGCCCTTACTGCAGATCACTTCAGGCAGTTGATGTTTGAGATCACCAAGTCACTTAAAGCCTACTCACCAAAAAGCGTGGCTCTGATTTTCAGCTATAGTCTATCAAAACAGAAGAAAATGTGATATTACAACTTGTAATTTCTGGTCTCTGAAACTTAGCAAATATGATGATAGGGACTTGCTGAGTCAGCATTCCTCCCATTGAGACCCTGTCAGCATTTATTCTTTTGGCAGAGAAGTTGGCTTAACCTTTCAACTGAAGCTGCTTTCACAAAACAAACTTCCATTAGGAAATATGTATTCCTCGCTTTTAGAAAATTTTTCCTCCTCTGAATCATTTATAAAACCGTGTAAGCTTGAAAATACTTTATTGAATATTTGAAACTGTATTTTTCTTTCAAGAGGTAGGGGTGTGTGAGAGTGAGGCAGGGCAAGACAGAGAAAGAGCAAAAAAGAAAAAGATGAGTATCATCTTGGCTGCTGTGCCTGTTGAGACCAGTTTTCCTTCCTATCTATTTCAGCAGCCAGCCCATCCCTACCTTCTGCTCCCCCAGCACTTTCTCCACCTCCAGCCCCCACAAAGACCTCTGCAGGTACAACAGATCCTGAGGAAGCAACAAGGCTGCTGTCAGAGAAGAGGCGCCTCGCTCGTGAGCAGCGGGAACGAGAGGAGCAAGAAAGGAGGGAGAGAGAAGAGCTTGAAAGGTGATCCTGCACCTCTGTAATGGAGAATATATGTTTTTAGCAGCTTCCTAGTAACTGTTTGTGTATATTTTGTTGTTCTATTGTAATATGTGAAGCACAGTGCTGAGGCGCAGGAGACACTGCACTTCTCCCAGAATAATTTTCTTTTGAAGTTTTTCATAGGAACAATGTATATCTAAACAGATCTGTAATGTTAAAACCTATCCCAAATAGATATGTATTTTATTAGAGCTTGAAAATAGGACAGCATTAGAGAGCAGATCCTCAGTGTAGTGCTTGATTGTTTTCTCAGACTAACAAAGCTGTACTTGTTTATTCTGACTAGGGAACCCTGCTTGGCTGTTATCAACACTGCAACAGTGGCAATGTCTCTTACTTCGAACCATTAGAATCTGTTTAGATATCTAGCAGCTGTGACTTAAAAATTTCTGTTTTCTCATTTAAAATCAGTACACCCAACAGGTTTGAGGTAGTGAATGTGGTGTGTTATTTCTGCCAGCCCATCTGGACACTTATGACTGTGGCTGTAACACAACACAAGTTGAGCACATTTTAGAGGGATGCCACACCTCTGGAATTTGTTGTACTTCCTTAGCAACACTGCCAAATGCAGGAACGAGGCAAAGACAGCTGAAATAGCCTGAATTCCCACAAGTCTCATGATCCTGTCCCTCTCAAAATGATTTTAAAGAAAGTAAGCTGCTGTGGTGTAAGAGTAATATGGTGAATAAATACTAAAGGTAAACAAAAGGTAAAGGATAATCAGCTTTCACAACAAAGTTTTCAGTCTTTATTGAGTGCCTTCATAAATGAGTCTGAAAGGACATGTGGCCAATGAGATAATGCAGGTCTTCAGTGAGATGAAAGCCAGTCATGAAAAGTTCAAAGATGTATCTTATATTGCTGAAGATACAAAATGGAAGCTGGATACCAATACTGTTAAGCGTAGTGGAAGGCATACAATGAAATAATTATTACTTATTTGGTGGTGGTCTCTGGGCTAATTATTTCTCAGGGAAGAGATCTTGTTTGGAGTTGAGTATGCAGAAGTATCAGATGAGCCATGGGCAATAAAATAAATGAACCATTATGAACTACTAGAAAAAGAGAACAAAATGGAAAATGTCAGTATGAATTATCCATGGTGAATCTACATCGTGAATGTTGAGTTCTGTGTTATTTTTGAGAGTAAAACCAGTAAACTAGGAAAACGAGCAGAGAAAGACATCAAGGATAATCAGAAGTATAGAATGGCTCCTGTGCTGAAGTATAGAATATATCTGAGAGATCAATAAGAAGTTGCATCAGGTGAGGGTGGAGGTTTAGGAGCAGGCTCTTCACTGAGAGGGTCGTTGTGCACTGAAACGGGCTCCACAGGGCAGTGATCACAGCCCCAAGCTGCCGGAGTTTGAGCAGCATTTGGACAACACTCATAAAGTTTGAATTTTGGGTGGTCCTGTGTGGAACCAGGAGTTGGACTTAATGATTTTTGTGGGTCTCTTCCAACTTTGGATATTCTGTGATTCTGTGGGGATTCTTATATATTAGATCCACACCTAAACAGGTGGTGATTGTTCAGCTGGGAAGTCCACTTTCCCTCTGCTTCTGAGTGGAGATATGGTAAGCTACAAAGTCCACAATAATTTGAGATGAAGAGAAAAATTATTCACTCCCGTAAGATAAGGATGAGGACTGTCAAATGAGAGTAGGAAGTAACATGTTCAAAAATCATGAAGATGAGATGATGTAGGTTTTGTTTATTTTTTTTTTAATTTGGGAGTCATTGCTGCAAGTTAAGATGGGTACCAAGAAAGTATACTATTTCAAAACATGATTAAATGAAATAACTGAGGGAAGCGTCTTTCAAGATATGGTGAAGTCAGTCGTACTGTTTCTGAATCAGAAAGCACCTGAGCCAGGAATCAATGGAATCCTGTCATATAATGGACAAGTAAAACCTTGCAAATGTTTTATGTTGTTCTATAGGGCATCTATCACCTTTGGTGCCTGCTGAAAGCAGAAGAGGTGGCTTGGCCTCACCCTGTTCAGATGTTTTTGAGATTCTTATGAATGAAAAACTAGTGTAGCCTTTCTCCAGCTGTTCTGCCGTGCTGATATCTTGGATCAGGAATCTGTTTTTTTTCTTTTTACCTTATGCTTTTTTCATGATTGCAGGCAAAAGAAGGAGGAGCTGTCCCAGAGGATAGCTGAAGAAAGAGCTCGCCGAGAAGAAGAAGAATCTCGCAGACAGGAAGCTGAAAGAAAACGAAAAGATGCAGAGGAGGAGAGGGAAAAGGAAGAACGGCTGCGCCGACAGGCAGAAGAGAGAGAACAGAAGGAGAGAGAAGAGATGGAGCGCATTCAGAAACAAGTATGCTCCCTTCTTGGAATTTCTGTGCAGCACCTAATTTAGAGGGGTATTTAAAATAGAAATGCTACACAGAGTGAATAGGATTGTGGCTGAATTCGTTTCATGGAGTAAAGATGCTTCTTCTTGACAAAAGCTTGCAGTAGGGAGGGTTTTTGTTAGCTTGTTTTTGGTTTTTTGTTTTCTTGTAAAAGTTGCTTATTTTAGAACAAATTTTGTGATGAAAAATCAATAGAGTTGTAACAGAGGAAGTTTATGAATGGTGTCACATGAGAGAACTGTTTGTCCATACAGTTGTAGAAAGTCTAGCGACCGAGATAACTGTTGATACCTCATACTTGGAAATGTTCAAGGGCAGCTTGGATGGGGCTGAGCAACCTGGTCTAGTGGGAATAAACTGTTGTAGTAGTTCTGTCATACAACATTGTCATATTAGGGGAGCAAAGCATTTCTACTGTATATTCCAGAGAAGTTTTACATTTAATCTAAAAAGCAGGAATTGAAGGCTTGTGCAAATGTACCCGCAGCTGTTTGTCCTTGGTCTCACTAAGCAATAATTCTGCTGGCCAAATAAAGTATTCTACTTCTTTACTTCCAGAAACATCCACCACTCAATACATGGATCTCTTGAATGCTTTGCTGTGTGCTGTTCTAATGCTGAAGGCTATTCAGTCTGAGAAAGTTGTTGGCAGCTTTAAACCCCAAGGTGTAATGTTGCACATATGTATAGATGAGCAGATATCAGTGTAAATCTTTCCTTGAATAGTAATTTTTTCCCTGCTTCTTTGTCTACCATCAACTCAGAAAGAAGAGGAAGCTCGCCTACGGGAAGAGGCAGAGCGGATTCGATTAGAACGTGAAAAGCATTTCCAAAGAGAAGAGCAAGAGCGCTTGGAAAGGAAGAAGGTAGATACGTGGGTAGATAGTGATAGGACAAGGAGGAATGGTTTTAAACTAAAGGAAGGGAGATTTTGATTAGATGTCAGGGGGAAGTTTTTTACTGAGAGAGTGGTGAGGTGATGGAACAGGTTCTTCAGAGAGGTTGTGGATGCCTCGTCCCTGGAGGTGTTTAAGGCCAGGGCGGATGGGGCCTTGAGCAACCTGATTTAGTACTTGATCTAGCAGCTGGCAACCCTGCTGGTGACACGAGGCCGGAACTCGTTGACCCTTCAGGTCCCTTCCATCCCAAGCCATTCTGTGATTCTATGATAAAGTAACAGTACATGCAGAGAAACTGTAATTCATCTGGTCTCCACTTTTGCTGTAGAAAGTTATTCACAAAATTAATGTGCCCTCAGAAAAGCTGTGGTCCTCACCAGCGTAGCCTGATGTGAAAGTACAGAGAATATTGCCAACAGTAATAAATCATTTATCTTCCTGCAATAAGCAAATGCAACTTTGATAGATGACAGGCAGTTATGGTTTGGGGGGAAGAAATTTAAATTACTGCCAGCAAACATTATTTTCCTTCTTTATGTTTTTTTGCAGAGGCTTGAGGAGATCATGAAGAGAACTAGGCGTGTAGAAGCTGTAGATAAGGTCAGTGCCACAAACCTGTCATGCATAAATACTGGGCACATTTCAGTTCCTCCTTCTAGTGCTATTTTTAATTTACAATGTTATGCTTCCTTTGTAGAAACCCAATGACCAGCAAAATGGACATATCTCAAAGGCAAATAATACTGGAGAAGCAGGTACTGTATTTAACTGTGCCCTAAGTACAACAGGTGAATAAATGCTTATTGAGCACAATAGCGGTTGAGAAAACCATTAGAAGACTATAACGGAACTCAGTAAATGTTATTTAATTAGCCTTTCTGTATAGGTAGTTATCCATTACTAAATGAGTCAGCTGTTTCAGTAACTTTATTACATTGGTGTTGAACAAGAGGGAGTTGCTTACCAAGTTTAATTATCTATAAAATAAAAAGAAACAGGTTAACTAGTTTAGTTTTTACAAACTTGGCCAGTGATTTTGCAGTTTCTTTTTTTCATAGTATTAGAGATATGATCTGTCATCAAAACAAAACCATTCACAAAACTAAACATTTCCCCATGATTTCTCTTTCACACATGCTGCTTTATTCACTTGATGTTAATTTTTACATCTTTTCTTTCAAAATTCAGTTCCTACAAAGCCTTAGAGTCTCTCTGTAATACCTGCACTCAGTCTTTCCTTCAATTCTGTTCCTCCTTTCTGTTTTTTTTTTCCTTCCCCTCTGGTTATTTTAGATAAAATTTCATCTGAACTTTAATACTTACAATAAAGGAAGCAGAATAAAAGCATATATTCAACGATAAGCAAATATGAATTAGCAGGATTTAAATATACTGAAGACAATCTGTCAAATAGCTTAAACTGTCATAGCCTAATACTACAAGTGACAATAATCTTTATTTCTCTTTTGTATTAGCATTGAGTAACAGAGAGGACAAATAACGGCACTGGCTGCTCGTACTGCTTTTTTTTTTAATTCGTGTTTAAAGTGAATGTGCAAATGAGCGCTGCCGGGAAACTATTTGACATGAATTTCATTATGTGTTTGGAAGTTATTTGTTTACATATATCTTTTTAAATAAAAAACAGTTTGGGAACTGCTAATACAGCATGTGTCTGGAGTGCCATCTGTTGCTGCAGGCACTGATGAAGTTGCTGTCAACCATTTAAATAATTCTTGCAGGTTAAAATGGCTTTACAACCTGTAGCTAGTGCTTTCCTTGCAGAGGCAAAAAAACAAGTAGTCAGTTTTTGATGGCTTTTTGCTTTATCTTGATATGATATTGAGTTGAAGATATTAATGGATATACTTCAGCCAACTCTAACTTTCCATAATACACTCCAACAGACTGCTTCTGACCATTGGCAAATGCCGTTGCTGTTTTTTTCCTTTTCATTTTAAATCTTACTGTTTGGCAAAAGGTGAAGAAACCTGTATAGGAGTGGCCAAATCACACAGTGAAACAAAATCCATCACCTTTGTGTCATTTGTTTGACCTCTGTTTCAAAAGAGGAGATAACTCAGCCTTTCCAAAGCAAAAGAACCAGCCTTATTTTTAAACGTTAAAACCAGTGAAACTTCCACTTGGTCCGTCTGTAGCAGGACTAAAACCTGTATTGCTAATATCTTTCATGT
This sequence comes from Numida meleagris, assembly GCF_002078875.1. NCBI lineage: Eukaryota > Metazoa > Chordata > Aves > Galliformes > Numididae > Numida > Numida meleagris. The sequence goes on from NC_034411.1 coordinate 54,737,769, forward strand.
AAAAACTTGCCAAAACCAGATTAAGGCATTCAGCATTGAAGACTTCACTCCAAGCACTTAGGTCATAGCAGTACAGGAGCTATGAATGGAGGGCTCTCAGATGAGGTGCTTCAGGTGGCCTAGATAAGTGCATTTAAGCCTATGAATACTAAATTGTTCTTATGATTATTGTAACAGATGTTAGGGTCCAGCTGCTTCCTTTCATGGAGCTATATATGAATTACTGTTTACTGTAGATACAGTGCAGAAGACTGTAGTTATAATTTAAAAGAACATCCTAAGGCAGTGACATCATGTGGTCTTTGTATGTCGCCCAATTTTACGTTGCTCTTTGCAGCATTTTATGGTTGTGAATTGGTACTTGTTGAAATCTCCTTTCCTTGGAGATTTTCCGTCTGTTTCCTTTTGGTTTACAGCTGGTGATCAACTCAGGAAACAAGAGGTAATGTTGATGTCCCAGTGTTCTCCTATTCCATTCTTTATGGCATGTTGAAAAACACCAGTGTAATACTCTGTCAGATATCATCCTATTTTGACCAGATGAAGTGCTGAAATTGTTCGTGTGATTACAAACTGATGATTACTGCCAGGAAAGCTTTAGCTTTGAAATCTCTGAAACTGATATGTCCAAAGCTTGACAAAGAAAAGAGAGGGATTAACTGCATTTTAAATTTGCAGCTTACCTTAGCTGTGCTATCTTTTGTAGGAAATGTTTTATCCTACTTTGAAGGAAGATGATGTTGCTTACTTTTATGAAATTGTACTTTCTCTCTCTAGTCGTAACCAGTCCTGTATCTCCCGTGGAACCTTCGGGAGGACCTCAGCTTCAGCATGCAACACAATCTCCACACAGCGGGAAACCCGTCACCTGCACACACACGATTGTTTCACATCAACCCCCCGTAAATATGGACAGGTAAGAGGATTGGCTGAGTATTAGAGGGTGTTTACAGGATGAGAGTTACTAGAGTAATAAATCATTTTCTCAGATCCATGTATTCATTAGCTCAGTAAGAGGCACAGCTGTTCAATGTGCCACATTTCCTGATTATTTTTATCTTTTCCTGTGTTCAGAAAAGAACTTTATCATCTTTCACTTAGCAGTAACCCATTTTTACCAACTGAAGAATTTTGTGAAAATATAGTTCATTCTTTGCAGCGTTTGGAAGAATGTATTGCCAGCAATTATTACGTAAATTGAAACTTAATGGAAAGGGCAATTCTCTATGCTTCTTCCTATGAATTAAGCTTCATAAAAAAATGCTCTGGATTTGCAGGGTTAGTTTTTTTGGCTGGAATAGTGAACACTGTGCTTACAGCCTGCATGCTTTCATTTGTGAATTGCTTGAAATATCAGCAAGTTTTGATTATGAAACAAAAGATACAGACTTTGAATTTTTACTTTGTATTTTTAAAAAACCCTTTGTCTTCCAGAAAGGAAGGTTTGAGGAGGCAGATATTTAACATTAGGAGTTCTTTGTAGTCATGAGGCGAGTCACTCAGAATTTGAGGAATTACAGAAATGCTTGAAAGCTCTGTGTTGAACCAAGTGAAATCTGTTACATAAGCATGAGCTGTCAGTTACTTCAATTTTAGTAATGCAGAAAGCCAAATAATCCCATAGTCCTTTCATGTTTTATGCAGGTAATACCAGAATATGCATGGGAAAACTTGAATGTGGGAAGCCATCTCACAGTCTGCAATGGGCAGTACGCTTTAGGATGTGATTGGCACTAATTGAAGGAGGAATTTGCCCTCTCTCTGTCCCTCCATATGCCTGGGGGATCTTAGCCTGCTGTCATGCTGACAGAGATGCTCCTGCTGAGATAAGTTCTGTCAGTGACTCTGAGCACTGAACTGCATTAGATGAGCTGCATAGAGCCATCTCATAATTATCTCAGGCAACTATTAAATGTTAATCACTCCCAACCTTAGATGCACCTTGATGTTTGTAATACAAAATGTGCCACACTAATGAGTGCTGTCATGTAGCATCGTAGTTGGTACAGAAGGAGGATCTGAATAGCCAAAGTGAAAAGTGAATAGGTAAGACTGAAGAGCATGAACAAAATTTCGAAGTATATATGAGGCTGTGGAGGGAGAAAGTGATATGCCAGGCTAGAGTGCAGAGGGACTGTCTGCTTTAGAGGAACATCCACTCTGAGTGGGAAGGCAAGGGCTAAATAAAGTACTTGATAGAGTCGTGGTGTTAGCCCAAGCAGTTCAAAGACTGTTGGAAGGAAGACACAGCAGCACAGATTTTACCACATGGTGAAAGCCACAGGTACCAACACCATTGCTATTGCATCTTGTGTGCCACAGGTATCTGCCGTCTAGTATCTGGTACCTAGTCCTGAGCATGTTTTGAGGGTAAGAAAGCTCAGATTTCCATCCAGAGATTGAAAGGGCTTTGGCTGGGGGACTTCTATAATGTGTGTGTATGGGCAAGAGAAGGAACAAAGCACTGAGTCCTGCTAAGGCCTATAGCAACCATCAGTCTCATTGCACATCCTACAGTGTGGTGTGTGGGAAGTCCCAAGCTACAATCACTGTTTCCCTGGTCCCAGGGCAGATGAAGTGTAAGTGCTGTTGGTTCTGCTTTGTACAGCTCTAGGGTCCAGCCAGAATGCATGTCTTGAACAGGACTAATGTTTTCTGTTATTCTTTGACCAAATACAGAGTACCTGTATTTGGGTCACTCCCCAGATGCTGCAAGTGCTCTACCTGTTCCGGCAGCAGTACTTAAGGAAGGTGACTGTGTAGGCTGTTAGCGTTTCATGTGAAGATAGTCTGCTCTGACTATTTGCTGTGGTAAACCTTCATCCTTCATTCCTTCTCTTAATGTCATCCATCATGTACCAGCTCTATGTCTTGAATTCAGCTAGAAATAGAGTGCCTGCTTGTATGTTCAATGCATGTGAGAGAATAAAAAATTGTGGTGGAGTCAAGACAACTGATTTCAATAATTCACCATCTTCTGTTGCTGCCTTTGATTAACAATGCAGATCTCATTGTACTGAAACTTCATTAGCCTTTCAAGATAATTAATCCACGTAAACCCTAATGAAATGCTGTGATCTGCTTTATTATTTACCAGATATCTATCATCAATAATCACTAGTTTTATTAATAAATATTCATTGCAGATGATACATTGATGCTGTCATCTATCCCACCTAACAGTGGGAAATCCATTTAAACAATGTAATGCTAGACTGCTAATAAAGAGTAGTGAATTACTATTGAAAAAGTGACTTTATACCTGACCTATAAGTCTGTGATAAGAAGACTTAGAAGTGAACTTAAATGAAGATTCTTTTCATCCAAGTGTAGCGCAATGGAAAAGGCAACACTAAATATACTTTTAAATGAAGCATATCACAGAAATTTTCCTATTAGATAGTAAAGCATCTAGAATTACCAAGAAAACTGGTAGCTCGTAGAGATACTACATTATTAATGGCATACACTTCTGCATTGTGGCGGCTTTGTGGGTTTTTTTTCCCAGCAAATGGAAAAAAGTGAGTTTGAAACATAGTTTGAAAATAAATAGTACATTAAGGTAAAATATTTTGAAACTTTTCATAAATTATGAAACATTCCAATGAAATTTATTCCTGATTCTAATTTTCTATTACTGTACTGAACAGTAGAATCTTGGAAGAAACAGAATGATAGAGTTTGGAGCTGAGTAACAGCTACAGAACTCATCTTTTACCTGGAGTTTTTTGTTTGTTCTACACTTTCTAATTCTTTGCTCAAATTGCCCAGCAGTTTTGTATGCCTGAAAAGGGTATATGCAGTGTTGTGCTGGACACTGAGACATTATTAAGAGTGGAATGTAAGAAAGTAAAAACAGGTGAAATAGGTCAAAAATTGATTCCTTTTTTGTGTTCTTTGCCTCAATGACACGTAGCGGTCATTTAGAGAAAGAGTGTAAAGAGGGGGAAAAAAAAAAAGCTAAGTACCAAGAGATCCTCTAGTCAATGAAGGGTTACTGTGTGTTGTGGTCCAAGTGCAACCCTAGGCTCAAGTAGTCTCAAAGCTGCTAATTACCAGAAGCTGGAGGGCATACCAATCTCCTAGGAATTTGTCTAATCTCCTTTTGAGATTATGGCCTCTAAGATGTCCAGTGGAAATGAATTCCACTGTTCAGTTTTTCCCTTTATTTCTACTAAACATGCTCCTTAATGATTTGGTGGACTGCCATCTACTTCTTATAGATAAAAAAATAGAAAGTATCTAGTCATTATTTTTCCCTGGCTTCCCCCCACTCTGTGCCCCTGTTGTGACTGTGTAGATGCACATCTTGAAAGACAACACTGAATTCTGAATCCTAGTATAACTCGGTGTGTAATGCTGACAATGCAGTGACCAATAATTATGAAGAACTATTTATAAAGTTAGCTGATCAATCAGAAGAATTAATATAACTGCAAGAGACTTCTCTTCATTGTGCCAGTACTTCCTTAGGTATGTATACTGCCTAATTTAGAAGCAGGAGCAGATCCCGTCTTCTCCCCTCTTTCCTGCCCCTTCCATCAGATTTTTTAATACTGTGTTATCCTGCCTCTGGTGAGATTATTGGCAATAGATGGGGATGAGATAAGTAATGTGACACCTTATAGCAAATAATAGCCTAATAACTACACATGATGGAGCCGTTTTTATTAGTCTTGAAGCATTTCACAGATTGTTACAGAGCAGATCTCCAGTAGAAGAGGGTGGATGATGTGACCTGGGGTCTCCCCCAGGCAGCCAGCAGGGTCTCTGGGTCTGCTTTCAAAGCCATGTACAGCGATTCACACTTTCCATTTTGAAGTTTGCTTAGCACACTCACAGATTGAAAAGAGAAAAGAAAAGAGAAGAAAAGAAAGGAAGAGAAAAGAAATGGGGATTCCCTTTCTGGAAAGGAACTGATGATGGCTTGGAAATCTGGAAAAGATTTGATATGAAAACCAGCATAATGTTCTCACAGGAAATCTGGGCTTCAGATGAAGTGTTACCGTCTTTTAAAGTGCAGTAATTATTTTCCATTGCTTTGGAAGTACTGTAAAACAATTCTCTAATTGTTTGTAAAGACCTGGCTACCCTAGCAGGCTGGTCAGTGAAAAGAAACCTTATGCTAATTGCATGCAGAGTTCGGTGAGTTGTTCTTGTTGGGTTTTTTGTTTGCTTTCAGACTAGTGCATGTACTCTCAGGAGAAAACAAGCCTGTGAAACCAAGCCACCTGCTCAGAAATGGCCTGAGGATATTGATAGCCTTGTTGAAATCTAGGAAAAATGCATCTGAGCATTTGTGCTGAAGCATTTCCTAACAGCCTGAAGAGTTGTGATGTGGGAACACACTGCCGGGATCTGGCAGTGAAGGGCTTTAAGGAAGCGCCTGTAAAAGATGACATGATTTTGAATTGACAGTTGGGTACTCGCTCTTTCCCGGGGAGCTTTGGGTCCCATTACTGTCATCCTGTTCACCAGAGTAGCACCTTAGTTCCTCCCCTGTGGTAAGACAGCACGTGCTACAGGAAAAGACAGCAGGATTTGACAACACAGCAGCTAATAAAAGGGTTGGGAGGGAGTGGGGCAAGACTGACACATGGTGATGTGTTTTCTCAGGAGAGTATGTGCAGCTGGAGAGTGTTCCCCGTGAGCCGGGGAGATGTGAGGGATGCCAGAATGTGCTGGCATTTTGGTCTGGGCCTGGTCAATGCAGGGATGAGTCAAGCTGTGCCTGGAAAATAAGGCCCAGGTACTTGGAGGGGAGGGATGAAAAAGGGAGCTGAATCAATACAGGAGTTTTTTCTCTGGGTGAGCAGCAGGTCGAAGAGGCTGCTCAAAAATGGGAGGCAGATGTGATCCAAAGAGTAACAAAAATGACAGTGCCCTTATCTGAGAGCAGTTAGACTGATCTGCAGTATGAGGAAGGGTGCCTCAGCATTCAAATATGGCAATGCTTATGAAAGCTGAGAAAGGCCATAAATCCTGTCAGGTAGGTGGCTTCAGATAGCAGTGGTTGTGCTGGAAAAGTTGGTGGGTTTTGTTTGGTTTGTTTTAACACTTCCCATTTCAGTCACTTCTCAGAGCTGCATTGCACTCAAATGTCTCTGTAGTTTTGGATATAGCGTAGCCAAATATAATGACGACCCTGTGTGTTTGAGGGAAGGCAGATCTAGTACTTGCTGTAACAACAGCACATCTGCTGTGGCAGTTGTGTAATTTTGGTTTTACTGGCTAAAAGAATGCTCTGGATTAGTGCAAGTTTCAGTTTGTAATATTGCTTTGAGGAGGACTACACTTCTGTTCTGAATTAAGTGAATGAAGAAATACTTGTGTTTCTCTCTCAGCAATCTCAACCCAGAGAAAAATACAGAGGAAAATGGAATGTCCATGCAGAACGATAATTTCGAAGAGATCATAAATCTACCTATTGGTTCTAAACCATCCCGGCTGGATGCCCTGAACAACGATGGAAGCAACAGTCCCGGGATTCCTCTGAATCCAATTTTAGCTTTTGAAGATAAGGGGACTCTTTTGCCTCAGGTAGACAGTGTTCAAACACATCAAACAGCAGGTAAGTTTGCCTTTGTTCATTACAGCACGTATTGTAACTGGCAGAGGACCTAGAGCTTCTACTTGACACAGGTTGATTAATTTAAGCATTTTAAACCCAAAATTCTTTGTGGAGAGGAGCATATCTTCTGTTTGTAAAGCTATGTATACCAAGCACGTACAGATGCTGTGTGAATTACGATGAGTCCTCCCCTTTTGTTTGAAAGGCGTTCTCAGTTGCACTGCGCTATTTGCCTTTAGGAGCTGCTTGAAAACGTTTGCCCTGTGCTTTCAAGTGGAAATGATAACAGTGACAGCTCCTGTTCTTAGTTTATGATCTGCAATCATGTTCCAGTTCTGCAAATGTAACATCTGATGTGCATGTGCTGAAAGGGAGCTGGTAGCTGCCTTTTATGTAAAATTCTGAATGACTTTCCTCATCAAGTTCTTGCTGGCATGAATTCTGAGGGGTGGTTTACAGCACAACAGATTTTTTCTGAATTGCATTGTAACATTTAAAAGATGTTGGGTAAACAGTTATTAACATGGGAAATTAAATTGGACTACCCCAATTTATCTTCTCTTGTCTAGAAAATAGAAGAAGCATCTTTCAATAAAATATTTGCACGAGTGTGTTCTGAATTAAGCATTACTGCTCTTTGCTGATGTGCCATTTCTGATGCCTTCTGTTGTAGAAGTGATCTGATTATTTCTTCTGAAGAACCAAAGGTGACATAAACGTCTCTGCAGTCAGTGGAGTTTCTTCCATGCTATGAAGGAGTGTTTTATTTTTCTCTCCAGGTTTTTTAAAGATTTCTTGAATAGCTTTTTTTTGGAAGGACTTTAGTAAAACCAGCAGAAGAAATGATGGACATAGACTTGGATCACCTTTCTAATAGTTTTCATCACTAGAAAAATCATGCTTCACGTGCATTACTTAATATGGCTTTTTCCAAGGAGCTTTTTCTGTTAGTAAATGGATATTTCTGCATTCCTGAAGACACAAGACACTGGAATCTGAAAGCAATGGGCTGATTTGGGTGGTGGGACTGATTCTTTTTTTTTTTTCAGGTGGGTGTTGGTTTAAAAGGCATAATTGTAAAATTGGCAAAGAATTTTTACACTTTGTGGTTCTAATACTTGAAAATTAAATACCTCATTGCTCTACAAGTAGAGTTAATGAGGTGTTTTATTTAAACCTGTTGGTTTAAATATTATTGCAGAGAACTCTAATTATGGGGGCAGAGTATAGGCTTCTGTATCAGGTTCTTATAAATGTAATTCCTACAGGGACATTCTGTAAATTGAGATGTCACTATGATCTTCTCACATTTTCTCTAAAAACACGAAATGAGGCAGGTTTTAAAATGTGAACATTTGAAAGCGTTATTTTTTCATGGACAAGAGGAAAACCTATTGTTCTTCTAGATGATGTATTTATGAATTTTGTTCAGACAGAAATAAATTGTTTAATCGAATAAATTAGAAAAATGTAATAAAATGGTACTGCAAACTTGACTATTTTTTTTAAGTTACATTCATGTTCACAGTACTATAAAAGATGTGTGCGGGTGCACATGCACAGGGAATAACCTTGTTCTAAATCCTGTAAATTGCTGCTGTTCCCAATGATGGAAGACTTTTCCTTTGCCTTATCAGACAATTGAAGACTGTGTGAAACCTGAAATAGTTGATTTTTTGATGATAAAGCAGGTTTGGGGAATTTTTTGGTTTTGCTCGTTTCAGAGCAAATGGAAAATGGTCATTGTTTGTGCTTTGTATGTAACGTGTGATTTTTATAATGCACTACAGTTTGAGTGATGAGAGGAGCAATGCAGGTTGCTTTCTCTTTAGTTTGATGCTGATTTCTACCATCATTATTCCATCCCTCACTTTTGGTTGTTGTTGAGCAGAACAGTAACATTGTGCACCTTTTTATGCTGTGATAAACAATGCTGTTGCAGGCAGAGCTCACGGGGTATTTGAGTTGGAAGCATCAACCTGGGCTTGACGCATTGTTTGTTGAAGTCCCTGAGTAGATCCTTGGCAATGGAAATGGGGGTTTATGGGGTTTCGGTTCGTGCTGACAGAGAATGGCCACTCAGATTCCTGCACTTGCCTTTAGTGAGCACAGAGCTAGGCTAATAGGAAGCTGTGCAGAAAGTCTGTGCTAGCAGAAGAAATCTTCTGAGACAAAAGCTGAAGAGTTCTTGAAGAAATGACTTTCTGCTGCTGCCAAGTGTTCATCCTACACAGGAGATGGGATAAAAGCAATGGAAAAGCAAAGAAAAAGAGACTTATCTGCCATAATATGTGGAAGCTATTCAGTCAGAATGCTTTCAGTAATAGTTTGTGACACAGTAAAATTAATTGGGTTCCATTCTTGCTTTCTTTAATTTCCCATGTACATAGCCACAATACTTTAAAGTGTCCAAAATATGTAGTTTTCCTCTAAACCTTTATAGCATGTGAGTACCAAATAAAACTTGTTTGAAATATTTCTATTTCTATTTTGATTTTCTCGCATTGTTGAAGCAGGAGTCAATCTGTGATGGAAAATTCTCCTTCATGTTCCTGGTACGCGTAAAACCTCTCTTTAGTTTTCCTGTGATCGCTTTACTGAAAAATCAGTACAGGATTGCTTACAGCTATGAACAAAAAAAAGATGTAGCCAGTAAGATATAGCTTCGTTTTTTTTTTTTTGTCTGAGGATTCATTTAGGCTCAGGCATAAGCTGTATTGATCTCAATTATTTTTATGAGGTATCAGGACACTCGCTTTGCTGTTTGAAGCACAAAGATGAAGAGCTTACTTCATTTCTCTTGTGGTTTTTGCGCTGGACTGCAAATAAAACAATGCATAATTATATTCATTCCAGGCTTGCTTCAAATAAAAGGGGAAAATAAGTGCTCTCTTTCAAGGACCCAACACGCACACTAAAGTCTAAGGAATGGGTGTAGATGTAGGTGTGAGAGTCCAAACATATGAAAAAAAAAAAGTTAAGTCTTGGGTTTTTGTAAGTCTTCTTTAAATGCTGGGGGATTTGAATATTATTATCAGTAATAAGTACAGTATAAAATGAATGCCAGCTTTTTTGCCTGCTATTGCATCTGTTTTGTTATCTGTGCTTTCAGAGACAACAGTTCAGTGAGGTAGAATCAGCAGTTGTAGAAGTTACAGCTTTTCTGAAGGTGTGGAGCAGGGAGTGACCTTTCACAGCAACTGGACTGTGTTTCTTGTGAAGGCACTGAAGTAACTTTTGCAATTAAATAGCTGAGAAAAACAGAGAGAGGACACTAACGTTGGCAGATCTTTTTCTACATCTCCCTCAGTTTGTATTCCATGTCTGTAGCCAGTAGCAATTCTAAAGCTGTACATCTTTTTTATTTTTTGTAAGAAACTGTGCAATCTAGGAGCAGATATTTGCCAAATGAATTGTCCTAAAACTTCAGTATTCCAGCCTGTCCAACAAGAGGCTCCAGCCAGCTTCTTGAATTTAAAAAAGAAGTGTATTGATTAAAAGAGGAATTAATTACTGTTGAATTATTAGTAGTAGTAGACGACTATTATTAGATTACCTTTCTCCTAGAAATTAAAAGCAACATTAAAATACAAAACAAACAACAACAACAACAACAAAACAAACAAAAAAAAAACAGTGCCCCATAAGTTCAAGGCTCTGGACTACAGTGTTGTTGTTTGTTTTTGTTTGTTTGTTTTCTGAAAAATACTTCTCTGATTGGCAAGAAGATCCAGGAGACAGATTCACTGCCCCTGGACAAGAGGGAAGGGGGGGCCGGTCTGAACCTGCATACACATTCAACACAGTTGAATTCAGAGCTAAACATACTATTACGTGCTTTGGTCCTCTTAACTTCTTTTAAAATGAATTATAAGAATATAAGATCAATTTATAATTTTGCCAAATGTGTTCACTTTCCCTTTTGCAAGTACCTATGGAAATAATGTGCCATTTGCAGAGTATAGATTTCTGTCTTCATATATGCATCTCACAAGTCTTTCATGGCAGCTGCTACGTTGTGTTTGTCTTTTGACCTGGTCTTGTTCTTGTTATTGGAACATCTCTGTTTTATAAAGGTGCTGTGCACCATGTTCGTACCAGGAAACTGCAAGTAACAGGAGCAGTTAAGCTACAGGAACTAATAAGGACAGTCATCTCTGAAAGTTCAGGCTCTTGGATCTGGTAAGTTTGTAAGCTATCCGGCTTAAATACTAACTGTCTGCATGGCAAATAGCTGCCCTAAGGAGCTCTTGGGTTTCTTCTGTCTGTTGACGGACTTGCTGGAGGAGTTTGGCCATTTGGCTTTTCCTGAATGCTGATGAGAATTCTGGATCTGAAGAGGAAAAACAAGTGTTAGGTGAGCTGCAGCAATTGCCCTCTTCAGATGTTTTCCCCTGCATTTTAATGCACGTGCTTAGAATGCTTCTATTTTAGGTTAGATAAAGTAGTTGTTTCTTACTACAGTATATAATAAGTATACAGAAGGTGGAACAAACCTTCTGCCACACAAAGCAGATGGGCAGTAATTCAGTTTTCATCCTTACAACCATTCAGGAATGTTTGCTGCTATCTTTGGATCCAGATGGCAAAAGCTGTTTCACTCAGCTGGCAAATTCACCCTTATGCACTGATTCTGTACAGCAGATACACACAAAGATATATCGGGGTCTTGGCTCTGGCTCTGTATTTGTGAAGATGCACTCTATGTATTTATTATTATTATTTATCATATTGCATTTGTCATCTGTACTGAACTTGTACTTAAAAAAATATTTAAAAACAACAAAAAAGAGAAATACATTAATTTCAGTATGGAAAAGATGCAGCTTTCCAGCTTTTGCCATCCATGTGATCTGCTTGCGTTTGCTTCATCAAAATGAATTAAAATTTTAAATTCGAAAAGCTTTTAGGCTGAGCCTAGTGCCACGCATCCTCATATTGGACACAAAACAGCTATACCCCAAGTCCTGTTTCCTGCTGATCTGAAAGTTCAAAATAAATAAATAAAGTAAATCTGCCCTTTTTGTAAGATATTCTTTGTTACTTTTAAACAGATAAAACAGTTAACAGCTGCCCTTGGGTTTCTTCTGCTTGCTTAGGCAAGCAGAGCTGTCAGTGCAGGGGTGCAGGTGACAGCCTGTGACAAAGATTTGCCTTTGCTGCTGATGGGAGGGGGCAGTTCCCCGGAGGCTGGGCCCGGCGGTGAGAATGTACCTGCTTGCAGTCTGCAGAATGTGGAAATGGCCACCTGCTGGAAGCGAACCTCTCGGTGGGTAAGAAAATTCCTGAGGTAGGCCTGAATCTCTCTGATGTGACACTTCAACAAAAGCATCATCTTTTCTGCATAAATAGGAGAATAACTGGAGATCAGCAGGAGCTTTTAAAACACTTCCAGAACTGTTTATTGTAACAACATTTAAGACCGTTAATGACTGTTCTGCCCTCAGCTACAACCCGTGTCACTGCAGAGGATGGCAAAGGGCTTCCACCTGCAACCATTAATGGTGGCACTGGTTCTTCATGGAAGTGTTATGCAAGATTTCTGCAGAGTGGGCAGCTTGGCCAGGGAGCCTGTCCTTGTTTGTGGCACATACTGACATGTATATTGATGAGCTTCCCACACAGACCCGTGAAGCATGCTGCTGTTGGACTCCATCACTGCTTTGCTCTGAACATCTTTTTCTTGCAAATCTGAGAAGTGCTCAGCTGCACAGGGCAAGTGTCTTGGTCATATAGTATTTGTCTTCTGCTCGTTAAAACTGTGCTCACTGAAATTTAACATTATATCTCACTGAAATTTAAAACATATAGGCTACCTTCTAAAAAGCCACTTCACTGCTCCTGCTAATCACCTTCCTGATGATCCTGGTTCATCTTCCTCTTACTGGTCAGGCAGAGGAAGTGATCTAAAATTTTGGAACGCAACCATCCATCCCCTTGCAATTGCCCCTACCAGCCTCCCCTCCTCTATGAGGGGATGCCATCATATTGTATATACTGGCAGAGAGGGTCAAACAAAGGTGCAGCAACGCCTCTTTGAAACGTGTTCTCACTTCCTTAGTAAGGAGTATTTTACACCATCCCACCTTTCCGCTTAAACCTGTCTTTAAGGACCTCAGAATTGGCTTAGAGACCAGCCCTGCAGAATAAAAGTACTCGAAGAGGGCACCAAACGCCTGACCCAGATCTTTGGCTAAGGTCTATTTTCACTGCTACATGTGTGTTTCAGGGGCGACTCTTTTCTGCTAATGAATTTGTTGAAACCAGGTGGAGGATGATGGAAGAATGTTAAAGGTTGTTCAGCACCTGCCAGTTAACTCCTTTCGAAAAAGTCTCATTTCACTTCAGACAACCATAAGTGTCTTTGAAAGCACAGTTAATGCTGTGTGACACTTACCGTGATCTATCAAGTGCTGGATGATGGAGGCAGCTTGAAAGGATGGCTCGGTATGTTCCCGTTGGCCAGCCAGTCTCACCAAGCGCTTTGTCAAGGGTTCATCCATCCATTTGACCATGCGTAACGTGGCTCCTTCTAGAAGGCAAAAAGGTAGGAGAGTAGTCTGTAAATAGAAATGCCAGTGCCCTAGAAAAGAGCGTGACTAATCTGCCAGAACCCATATGTCTAAATAGGAAATACTTCACAGAGTTGGAGAGGCAAAATAAGTGCTGAACTTCTGCAATAAATATTTCTAGCTTGTAAAATATGGCCATGCCTTGAATTTATGCTCTCAGTAAGGTATGTGGATTTGATTCATAGAAAGGCTGTTGGATTTTTATATCATTGGGTTTGTGCTCTGAAAGAATGCATCATTTTATACACAAGACCCACTCTGGCCTAGTTGTCTCTGCCCAGCAGCTGCTGAGCACCTCTTGCAGAACTAAATGAGACATGTCACCAGTTGCATGGCAGTTAAAAGAGATACAAGAGAGGAAACGTTTGACAGACGATATCCAATCCCAGAGTGAGATGGGAAAGTTTACACTTATCCTCTGTGTCATGAGGACAGCTGTGTGTCAAGGGGTGGTAATTTGGGATCTCTTATAAAATCCATGTGCAATAAATTCAAGGAGATAAACACACTTTGTATTTTAGTCTCTTTCTCCTCTTAGATTAGCTTCTGGTATTATGAAATGAATTCAGCTGAGAAACTGGGTGACATTACAAATAACAGTAGACAGGCCGTGTATAGCAGTGAAGTTTGGCACAAAGAGTTTTAAGCAAAATAATAATAATTAAGCAGTCCAAAAAAAAAAAAATGCAAACAATGGAGCCAAAGTCACCTGCCAGTAAGTTGGATCTTGCTATCCTTGAATATTATGGCAAAACTCCCAGTAAGCTTAAGAGAAAGACCTAGGCTTCAGTTCCCATTAGAATTAATAAAGGATGTCTGCACTTCTCAGAGGAAGCCATTTATGGTGGAGTTGCTTCCCTACCTTGCTTTGCCAGCTCAGCAAGGCAAGATAACACATAAAGAAGAGAATCTTCTTGAATGTCAATAGAAAGCATGGTCTGGAGGAGACCTTCAACACATGGGCTCTCAATGATTCTCTGCAATGAGAAAAAGATTAACATTCAGCACTTCCATCATGTTTTGATGGTGTCCAAGGGCTTCAGAAGTAATGAATATCTCTTTGCAATACTGAGGGCTAAGACACTGATAATGCCATTGTCTCTTCTCCCAGATCTAATGAAGCCAAGTGACAAACCGTAAAATCACAGAATATCCCAAGTTGGAGGGGACCCAGAAGGACCATCGATTCCAGCTCCTGGCTCCACACAGCATCAACCAAATCCAAACCATATACCTAAGAGCGCTGTCCAGGCACCCCTTGAACTCCTGCCAGTGTGGAGCTGTGCCCACTGCCCTGGGCAGCCTGTTCCATGCCCACCGCCCTCTGGTGCAGAACCTTTCCCTAACCCCCAGCTGCCCGTCCCCTGACACAGCTCCATGCCGTTCCCTCGGGCCCTGTCGCTGCCACCAGAGAGCAGAGCTCAGCGCTGCCCCTCAGCTCCCTGTGAGGAGCTGCAGCTGCCATGAGGCATTCCCTCAGCTCCTCTGCTCTGGGCTGAGCAAAGCAAGGGACCACAGCCAGAAATCACCTGATTTTAAGCGTTTCCCAGGGTTTGCTTTGTCTGTGGGGTGTCTTCATGATCACAGATCACTTTGGAGCTCAAAGATTTCTGCAACCTATTACCACTGTATCAGACTGTGTATTAGAATCAAGCTGTCATTTGCTAAATTCTTGCAGTGAAGTAACATGAGTACTGCAGAGCTAAGCAGGGGGAAATGTGGAAGTTTATCATTTTCTTTGCATCTGAGGCTTTGAAAGCTTTTTGGTGTTGAAATGCTCTGATCTGCAGAAATATGAGGGGACGTGACAAGCAAAGGCGAGTTTTGTTTCTGCAGAGTTGTTATGTATTAAACATTTCTGTTTATCCCTTATTTTTTAGATTGCATCTGCTATGCCCAAACCATCATGCATATCTCTGCACTGGAGTATATGTTTTAGATACCAAGTTGAAAACAAGAGAGGAGGCTTAGCCTGCGCCAACCTGGACAAAAAGCCCTTGAGACCAAGGAATGAATTCTGAGTGAGTCACCAGACTTAATTAGGGAAGTTGCATCTCCAGTTTGTAGGGAAATCCTGATGGTGGAAGCTGCTCACAACTCCAAGAGGGAGCTCAGGTGGCTATCAACAAAAAGAAGAATATCTTCTTTTGTATTCTAATTTTATATTGCAATTTTTTAATTTGCTGCTTAGCAGCTGAAGCAGGATTCAAGACTGCTGCCTTTCAAGCTGCCACAGTCTGTGTCCTGCTGGCACAAAAACAGTGCTTTTTTCCCTCTTGTTACAAGGACTCTTATGTGTCTTAGAATTGACCTTGGAAACCTGGCGCTCCTATTCACGTCTGTGGGTTCACTTCTGAAGTGAGTGCTAAATATGTTACATGGCACACTGTAAAGCTTTTATGAAGATGAACCAGCTCCCTGCCAAGGACAGAATAAAGTCACAGAATCTAACTGATAAATATGGTAGTTTTTTAAAGCAGATTTTGAAAGCACGGTCCATTTTTACTCTTCTCGTGGGCCTTGAGTTTGAGGAAATGCATTTCCTTGCAAAAAAATGATTTCACAACTATAAAAACTATTGTAATTTCTATCTTTGCTGATATAAGTGAAAAACTTTATTGGAAATTAACATTTCCAATCCCTGTTTGAGACTTGCTGAAAGGTTTGTCCCATTCCTCATTATTAGTCAGGTTCGTAGATCTATAGCAAAGTTTTCCTCCTGGCTGGTTTAAATCTCTTCAGTTTCACTGAGTGCTCTGTTACACCATGGGAGGGCAGGCAAAGGAATGCAAGAACAGTCTTTGCAGTAAGGACAACTTTATTTTGTACTGTGGTTTGGTACTTCAGCATAACCCAATCTAGACTAAACTCAACAGTAAAAGAGCTGCAAGAATGAGAATTAACAGTGCAAAAAAGGAAGGATAAAAATGTCCCTAAGCCTGAAATCAGGTAAGTCATAGGTAGAAAAGATTTTATTTCAGACACCGGACATGTCAGCAAAGCAGTCTCTGCAACTAGTTGTAATTGGATAACAAGCTGAGAAGTGCATCTGTAGGTATGGATTTCACTAGAAGCAAAGCCAGTGATAGAGGCCTTGATAGCATCTTGGCACAACAGGTAACTGGCCAAACAGGGAAAAAATACATCAGCAGCTGGAGTTAAATTTAACAAATTGGGAATTAGTAAAATTCGATCCGTTCTGAACCCTGTAAACAGGTAACTAAAGGTATATGAAGAGTGAGAGTTAGGAAATCAGGATTCAGTTTCTAAGCAACCAGGAATTCTCCTGGATGGTTCTTTTAATTTGTTTGGCATATCATTGCTTGAAATATGCTTTGTACCTGTGATGTGATCACTCAAATTAGGTAGGCATATCACTCATAGGAAAATCTGACGTTTCTTGTTTTCTTTAGCATATTTGTTTTGTATTGGAAAAATATGGAAAAATAACAACTTTTGCTATGACACATGAGGTCCTTTTATTCATAAGCACAATTTTGTGCAGACTATACTTAGTGTATAAGTAGTAACAATAAAATCCTTCTGTGGGTAATTTTGATTCTTTATAAATGTAACTGCAACCTCCTCGAGTACAATTCAGCAAGAAAACCAAATGGAACTCACCTGTCCGTACTTGGAAAGGTTCAGGTTTTTGATGATGCAAGCAGCGTGGCCAGCAATCACAGGGTCTGTTGTGTGCACTGACAGGAGCATCCCCAGGCTCTGCAGTAGCTCAGTGCACACCAGAGCATCCTGAGAAAAGCAACCAGTATTTCCATTACATCCCACACAGACAATGCCAAGCACAGCGATGCAACTTTGCAGCAAACAGTAGGTAGATTGCTCTTAGCTCTGCAAGAAAAGCATTACTTGATTCATTTAAACCAACAGCAAAGTGTTTGTGATCACTGCCTTTTCTCTCAAAATATGGCCTACTGACTGGCATTTTCTGTAGAAATCTGGAGTCTTTAAGGCCCAGAATTTACTCTTCATTTACAGCAACTTGTTTGTATGAAACATCCCCAGAGGTCACTTGCGGTGTGAGCAGCAGCTTTGTAGCCAGTGTAAGGACATGTGATCCTGACTGGAAGGAGAAGTGGTTGGGAGAGGCATGGAAGGCAAGGGAAGTTTGTGGAGAAGCAACAACAGCAGCACCGTGTCCTTAAGTAGCCCAGCAGCTTACCTTCCCAACAGTAATGGACTGTACATTTAGGCCAACGTGTGATCAGGCATCATCTCAGTAAAGTACTCTGAACAGCATCTTCTGAGACAGTACGTATATTTCTCTGTTCTATTTTAGAGATACTTTACCTTTCTCCCTGAAAGTAGTTTTCCTCCCATATTAAATGGGTTTGGGTTAGGTCTACAGTTGAAAGCAATGTAAGATGGGGAAACCTTTTTTTTCTGTCTGTTCTTTATGTTATTCTTGTTCACTAGTAGCAGACTATTTTATTTGTGTTATTTAGAAATTGGGAAGCTTTGGTGTTTGGTGTAAAACAAATAATCGGTCCTATATATAATTGAAAAAAAAAAAAACAAAAAGAAAGGATAATTCTGAACTTGAAGATCTGCTTCAGGACCACTGAAGCAGCACAAAAGGAAGTTTTCAAAAGTTTACCATGCACCTTTCTTTCTCTTGGGTTAAATGACAAAGTGTGTATATTAGGGGCCTGGAGTAACTCCCGTATGAGGAAAGGCTGAGTGAGAGACCTGGGACTCTTCTGGAGAAGGCTGAGAGGGGTCTTATCAATGCTTATAAATATCTAATGGGTGGAAGTCAAGTGAATGAGGCCAGGCTCTTTTCAGCGGTGACTAGTGACAGAATGAGGGGCAGTGGGCACAAACTGGAGCACAGTAAGTTCCATACAAACATAAGGAAAAACTTCTTTACTGTGAGGGTGATGAAGCACTGGTACAGGCTGCCCAGAGAGGCTGTGGAGTCTCCTTCTCTGGAGATATTCAAAACCTGCCTGGATGCTTTCCTGTGTAACCTACTGTAGGGAACCTGCTTTAGCAGGGGGTTGGATGTGGTGATCTCCAGAGGTCCCTTCCAACCCCTATGACTGTGATTCTATGATATATTTTTTTTCTTAACATCACCTGACATCTTCACTTCTGTTTATTTTAAGCACTGTCACAACCAGCAATACTAAAATAAGACATGGAAGTAGATGGAAAAGGCAGTACTATGGCTAAATTCAGAGCATTAAAGAATCCTATATGTAGGTGTGGCTGTAAACTTTCTCTGTTTTCACTTGTCTTCAAAAGCAGAAATCACATAATTTTAGATTATCCATTTCAGTTACCACTAATGGCTGTCTTCTGTGCTTTTTGAACTATGTGTCCTCTTTTCTATGTAATCCTATTGACTGTAGTACCCTTATTTGATTTGCTACAGCATGAGAGGAGGAAGTTGTCCATAGACTCTAAATGAACTTTCCAATATGTAATGACTTCCCTGCCAAGCCCCTTCAATCCATTTAGACCTATGCCAGCAAGTGACAGTACTCTGGATTCTGCTGAGCCTCCTTAGCTGGCATGTGGCTGGGATCCAGATTTTGTCTGCTGGCTCGATCCTGCGCAGCGTGAGAGGCCCAGGAGAGAACTCTGAGTACAAGTGGTTTGGGTAGCTGAAGTGAGTATTGACCTAACTTCTCCTCAGATTCAAAATAAAAGAGCAAGAAAAAGCATTCCAGCATAAACTGTGCTCAGTATTGCAATGCTGTGCTCAAAATCCTTGGGTAGGCAGTGCTTGCCAAGATAAATATTATCCTGTTTGTCAGGTAGCTCGATGGGAAAGCAAAGCTTTTTGTGTCTGGAGTGGAAAGTCAGCAGCATCACCTGGAGCTGACAGATCCTTGCTCAAAGGAATGTGATTTAAAAGGCCATTTCCCACAGACACTGACTCTAAGGAAAGAGTTTTAGGGCTGGGCTGTCCTTTGGAGAACTGAATAAAATTCCCCCACAAGAGAGAAGTAGTTCCAGTGCTCGCTGGGAACCACTGTCAGCAGCCAGGACAGGGACCAAAAGGAAGGGAGAGGAGCTAGTATGAAGCATTCCTGGGGGTTTGATTCATGGTAGTGAAAGGGCAGATGAATCCTGCCCTATTGTATCCTTGGCAGCATTTGCAATAACTCAAGCATCACTTGACTTGGTGGTAAAGGTTAGCTTTGTGCGGTGGTTTGTTTGCCAATAGCTGTTCCCATGGAGAAGTCCCTCTTTCAGATGCTCAGGATTCAGCCTGGGTGAGTGAAAGAAACCTTGAAAGGCCTTGAAAATCCAGGCCACAGAGATGGGGAGGCCCAGGGAGGGTGAGGTCAGCCTCTCCGAAGAGCACGTGGCCTTGCTTGCTCCCTGAGGACTGCCCTATTTGCTCACTGAAATAAACCTGCAGATGCGCTTGGATTTTTGCTGTGCTAATCACCCCCAGCAATATTTCAACAGTGAGCTTGCTGAGATCAAATCGCACTCAGTTGCAGGAGGCAGTTTGGCATGCCACGAGGACATGTGGTGCTAACGCGGCCTGCACAAAGCCTTTGGAAAGCTCAGTCCTCTGGTTGTGTCTCCATAGGCATTGAGCTTTCCCAATTTTTCCATCACGTCCCTGAGTTAGAGGAGGCACAATTCATTTCATACCGTGCCGTGTACATGCAACAAGATGTGAGGCACCAGGCCTCCAGTGCCCTGGGGAAATTCCAAGTCTCAGCCCCGCCTGGGCCCAGCTGTGGTCACCGAGGCTGTCACTGCTGCTTAGAGCAGTGTGACAGGAAAAGTTCTTGGTTTTTTTTTCCTTTATCTGCCCAAACTCCAGCTCTCTCATGAGATTGTTAGCTTAAGCCACCTATCAAAAACCTTTCATGTCCGTGTTCCTAAGGATGCCTTTAATCACTGGAACGGAAAAGCATGTTTAAAAATAATAATAATAATGTCTGTCACTATTTAGTGATTTGGTGTTTCATGTGGTGGATGAAAGTACAGCAGGAGTGCCTCTGATGGTTGTTTGCTGCTGTTTATTTTAAGCCAGAGTGCTTCATGTGTTTGCATGGCATTGCACTGCTAAATGGTAGTGTTTGCCCTCAACATGGGCAAAGAAACCATTTGTAGCTAAGGACACAAGGAGACACAGGAAAGTTCTAGTGAATTAGCTGAAGATTGATGGACTTTTAAATTATCTCAAGCCTAATTAAAAAAAAAAAAAAAAGAATAAATCTGCTGACAGTCTGAAGAGCGAGCGGAACACAGGGAGTGCAGGGTGGTGTCCACTCAGCCAAGCAATCTGACACTCATCTTTACCTTTTCCCTCCCCTGGGCCTTCCCACAGGTGATCCAATTAACTGCGGGATCCCCAGAATCCCACTCGCCACAACAGGTAGTCTTCTTGGATAGGGACGGTGCAGCTGGAGTAGGCAAAACCTCATAATTTGAGGCAGAAAGGGGAAGGTGTTGGGAGATCTCACAGAGGATACTGACATGCCTCACAGGATGCTGTAACAGTGCTAATGCAGGCAGAGGCCAGAACTGCTCTTTCCCCGTCTCTCTGGGGACGAGCTGCCATACCTGATTGTGTGGGTACTGGGACAGCACCCAGAGCAGAGCAACAGCTGCGTGACACACGTCCTTGCTGCTGGACGCCAGGAGAGAGCACAGCCTGGGCAGGACATCCTCAGCAACCAGCTCGGCCTGCGTGTCCGCTGTTTGGGGAAGATAATGATGAAATGTGAGGACAGTAGAGGGAACAACCCAATCTCTGTGGGATGGGACAGTGCTGGGTATTTGGTTATAAAAATTAAACCTCATTTGTTCTGTCTCCTCTGGCCAAGAATTAATACAGGTTTGAGAGTAGTGTGTAGCTTTGGGCACCCTTCATTTTATGTCTGAACCTTGGTGAGAAGAATTGAGGGATATTTTCTGAGCAATTCACTGGCCTAAAACCCTGTGGAAAGGGCAAACAGACCTCCTTGAGCACCACCTGTCGGAGTCATGGTCCTTTTACAGCACTGGCCCTGCAATCTCAAAGTCTCAAAGATCAGAGACACTAAGGAACAAGGAGCAGAGCCTTCACTCCCTGGTCCACCATCACTGCGATTGCTTGATAACAAAGTGCCTCCACAACTTCTAGATGAACAACTCTACTCTGGGCCCTAGGACTCCAGTGCTGAACATGCAGCTCCTCTGCTTTCATCTCTGGAGTACCTTGTAGAAATGGATTGGGTTACTTAACAGGTTGGGTTTTTTTTTAAGAGGATGACAAATGCTTGGGAGAGAATTATAGTTAATGAGAGATTCATGCCTTGGGAGAGGGCAGGCCCCACTCAAGCAGCAATTTCAGGAGACATCCTGTCCTAATCAGGGTTAATGATTGGGAAATGCAGAGGGGAGCAAAATGCCCAGTGCATACAAGGTATGTGTTGACACTCTCACTTTGGGTACTGCTTCTTGCTGTCTAGGGGAGGTTTAGTTGAGTGCACACCAAACCTCCCTCTTCCTGCAGCATCCAACACACAGAAATGAGAGTGTCTCTGTTTTTAGCAGGAAAGGTTCCCAACCCATTGTGCTCCTTCTGAAAGGCAGAGAGAGAAAGGGAAAAAGTAGCGTGGTTTGTTTATCTCTAACATGTTACTTACCCCTGGTAGCCAGATTTCTTAGGCAAACACATGCCTGGCTTGAAACCTTCTCGTGCCAAAGGGAAAAAGAAATGGAGAGAAAAAGGGTGGTTTCAGAAACATGTGTTCTTGGCTATTGTACTCAAAACAAATGTGAAAATGCTAGCAAGCTATCACACTATCTTCAGAGCACAAATTCTGGGCCTTTTTTTTTTTAAACCATTTTTTTTCTTTACATGAGTTTGTTTCAACTTCCCCTAGATCAGTCATTGATGAGGAAGGGCCAATGGAGTTCAGTTTTTGGATTTTTTTTGAAATGGCAAATCAATTATAGGAAAATGTATGGACTGAATTTGTCTCATGTGCTTTGCTTTTTTTTTTATTATTTCAACTAGAAGAGACAACACAGAATTTAAGGTTCTACCCTTTAAATCCTGAATTGAACCTTGCTGAAGTTTTTTCTGTGTGTGGCTCCCAGCAAAGCAAGATTTTCTAGATGTTATTCTTTGAAGCCATATAGTCGAAGCTAAGGATATCAAAAAGAAGGAAAAAAAAAAAAAAGAAAGAAGCAGCATAATAGGTGCGAGAGCCTGGACAGAGCACTTCATACAGTTTCAAGTTAAAATAGGTCACCAAGCCTAAAGGAAGTGTCCAGGGCTTTAATGTTTCCCTTTTCTTTCTTCAAACGTTGCCCTTATAGAACCTACATACATTTTAATGTATGTCTTTCCTTGTGGGAAAGATGTCACAGAGGCATCCGTGCAGTAGATAAGCAGAAGTGTGCCAGACTGAAACTAGGAGCCCAGCTTCATAGCTGTG
This sequence comes from Numida meleagris, assembly GCF_002078875.1. Classification (NCBI taxonomy): domain Eukaryota; kingdom Metazoa; phylum Chordata; class Aves; order Galliformes; family Numididae; genus Numida; species Numida meleagris. Next base: position 54,760,334 of record NC_034411.1, read on the forward strand.
CTGTGATGCTAAACCTTCTTGTAAAGAGAGGGTTGTGGCTTTACCTTGTCCACAGAGGAGGACAGAAGAGAGATGAGCGTGCGCAGCAGGAATCTGTCACCAATTCTCAGCATGGCCTCATGGTGCTGAGTGTTGGCTGCTATGTTGCTTAGGGCAGCACAGCTATAATACTGTGGAGAGCCAAGGAAAAAACAGGGAGAGAGGTGGTCACAGTGATGACAACACTGAAGAGAGTAAAACTAAATTAGAAAAATGCTTAGAATGAGAGATGAAGAAAATACAGTGCTTTTTCATCTTCAGGTATTTTGTGAGATAGATTTGAGAACAGCCTGAGTGGGCTCAGACAAGTGATGCAAAATCTGCTGTTGCTACAACAGCAGTGCTGTGGCAGTGCATGCTGCACAAACCCACGAGTTCCCTGGTGTTTGGGAATGTCCTGCACTGCTGCAGCTACTCTGTGGCTGACACCTACCTTAGCTCTTCTACAGTGACTGCACTATATATTTACACTGGTTTACTGGAGCTGGACGTTGTCACTGCCCTAGCATGCCAAGAGATCATTTTCAAAAGATTTAAACATTAATTCTAGGGAAGATTATATATATTAAAACATGTGGTAGATGTAAGGTATAATTAGAAGGAACAGGTTGAACTGCAGAGAAAGAAATTTTAAGATGAATATCAGGAGAAGTTGGTGATACTGACACAACTTGCAGAAAGCAGTTCCAGAGGCTCCATCACTTCTGACATTTACAACTGAATAGAGCTAAGGAGAACAGTGGAGGATACAATCCTGTGCTTCTCAGACCGACTGAATGAACAAGTGGACTTTAAGGTTTACACATCTGACTCATACTTTTTCAGTAGCATACTTGAAATCAAGACGCAACCCTGTTAACTGTGCAGAAATACAAGGAGATGTCTGGGATAAGCACAAAACAGGAAGATTTCCCAGACATCCAAAACAATGAGAAAAATATTCTTTGCAAGTTATGCCTTCTGAAGCACAGTATAATTGTTTAGAGGGGAAGATCAAAGGAAGCAAGAAGAGCAGAGGAGCAGGCCTGTCAGCAGCTGATCTGATGGTCCGAAAGACTCAGAAAGGTAGCTGCATAACAACTGTGTGCATGTATTAGTGTGTTCTGGCATTATAAATCCCCTGTGGAGCTAAACAAATCATGTGCTTTGAATAGATGTTGCCTGACTGAGCTCAGTTCCTCCAAGATGCTCTCACATGTCACTCGGCTTCTCTGCAGAAACCTTCCCCTCCCTCCACCTTTGCATTTCCCAGTTTTGTGGTTTTGTGCTCTCCTTACAGTCACACCGACCTTGTTAGAAAATCTGACCTGTGCCATACCTGCACTTCTGAGTCAGGGGACTCCAGCAGCAAGGTGAGAACTGGCAGGGCTCCTTCCTTGCACAGGACCAGTTGGATCCTCTCTGTCATTTAATAAAAACAAAGTTCTGTAGGTGTGCCCTTTCCCTTCTCTCTCTCTCATCTGGAGGCATTAGGGATAGGGATATGCACAGTAGAGTGGCTATGCCTATCCAAACATCAGAGCACACCATTTAGAGTTTGTGCAAGACAGTAGTGTGCAGTATTTTAGCAAAATGACCTAGGCTGATGGATTAAGCCTGTGCTGGTTTTCTGCTAAAGCCTATTGAGAGAATCTGATTTGGTGGAGAATATGAAAAACCTCAAGTATGATATTCACCATGCATTATTTCCATATAAAACAAACAATAACAGCAGAAATGTAATAGTTGTAAAAGTTCTTGCCAATCATTCCCCCTACTGTATAGAAATAAGATATTCCTTAGAAGTGTGCCATCTAGCTGTGTGGGATAATGGTGTCATGTAGACACATGGAAATTAATGTTGACTTGTTTCAGAGTTAATATATGGTAGTACATATACTGTTGCAGAGGGCCAACGCTGCTTTTGCCAAAGCTGATAGCAGAAATCCCAGGAACTTTTAACAGGAAGAACTTCAGGCCCATAATAGTTAAATTTTGAATCATCAAACATTGAGTTGGGGATATGAGTTAAACAGTACCACAGCTTGTTCTTGCAGGATAAATTTGGATAATCCTTGTTGGATTGCTTCAAAGTACTACCAGATGTGCTGATAGCTTTTTAGACCAAAGTATTTCTTTAATAAATTATTATTATTTCTCTTTCTTTAATAATTTAATTGCTTGTACATTAATTCTTTGAGTTCAAAAGTCAAGCCTTCCTGTTTTGGGTCTAGGCAAAAATGGGTCTGCACTAGCTAAGGAGAGGCCAAACTGAAATAATCAGCCTATGGTATCATGAATACCAAATGCATTGGAAATAACTTGTTGCGCAGATAATCTTTTGTTCTTGCCTTAATCCTTTTGACTTATGTGTCTTTCTATTGCTGCAGAATTTTCTTTCAGCTATCTTAGCTAAACCATTAGTTTGAAAGTACCTGATTGTGTAAGGTTGAGAATAGCACCAACTGCATTTTGTTGTACTCTAGGATCATAGGAATTGGCAAGAGACAGTAGAGGTGTAATTCCTCGAGCAGCGCCAATAGCCTCTCGGTTGGATTCTGGGAAAAAATCAGAGTAAGAAAGAAATGAGACAGTACCACACAGTATCATCTTACTGAGAGTCAGGAGCAGGACAGCTGGCATGACTGGCTTTCTTGGGAGTATTGATTCATTTATGTACTTTTCTAGACTGTTTAAACAATGGCCAGTCTCTGAAACCTTGCTGAGAGAAACATGAAACACAAGCAAGCAAGAAATGTGAAAGTATTTGGATCAGATCATATCCTCAGGTGCCAACTAAGTTAGAGATTTATGAGAATAAAAACATCTACTCCTGGGGCTGTTCTATACTAAGGAACTGATGCACACAAACCCAGATAGTCAAGGATATCTATTCAAGCATAGTTCAGATGGGGTCGGTTTAGTATTCCAGATTAAGTCCCTTTTTGCCTTCACGTGTATATTTTATATGCAAAAAAAACCTTCTGTGATGGAAAAAATATTCTCATTTTTGAGTGAATCAATTGTTCTGGGAAAAGCCATCTATTTAAAAATATCTGTCTCACGTGGGAAGCAGTTACTCAGGTGAAATTTTCAGGTCAGTTTTGTAGATACGTCTTTCTCCAATACAGTCCATCTGTGTACTGTTCTTCTGTTTCCCACAGTGGAAGCAGAAATTATTTAGTGCAGCGCCATCTGATGCAAACCAGTCTGATGTGATATAAACTCTAATAAACTGGATAAAGGAGAGACACAAAAAGATTGAGCATCCAGATATTGATCCTTCCTCATTCTTTCACACAATACACTCCATTAATTATGAGTGAGGAAGAAAACCTCACATTTTGGCAAAGGGATTACAAGTGTCTGGACAAAATTTGGGCATTTTTTTTTTCTTCCACCTTCCCTTCAAGGACAGGGAAAGGAGAGCCTATGTCCTCTTGTGAAAGAGCTTCTCAGGGACATGTTTCCAGTCCAAAGATCTTCTGAAGGAAGCAGATGACCATGACAGAATATTGAGCCACTGTGTGCCTCAAAGGATTTTCTTCTTTAAGGAAGAAAAAAAAAACAAAAAAGGTTTGATCTGAAAATGACAGCTCCGTGACAGCTCGGGCAATTTTTCAGGTGGTGGTCGACACTGGAAGCCTGCAGTGGTGGCATGCGTTCTCTCAGCCTGCGTTGGTGGAGGTGGTGGCACACGGGCTTGGTGCCCTGCTCTCGCCTGGGAGTGACTGGAGCACCCACTCTCATTGTGGGAGAGTGGAGAAACCATGACAAGTACCTACACAGTGGAAACCTCCATGACCAAAAAACCCTTTTTTTCCTTTTCTCTTGGTGATTCACTAGCTGAGAAATTCAGCTCCACCATCTTTCTTAGAGCCCATTATTGTGGATTTGCTAGATTCATTTTTCCGTAATCATTTTCCCTCATCCCTCTCTCCATTCTCATTCTAGTTTTAGCCAGATAATGTGAACAATGAGCACTGTTTCATCAACTTATGACAGCATGGGTGAAAATATCTTTCTTACTATGGTGTATAATTGTATTATCATCTCTATGGCCCATCTACGTAATGCAGTTCCTCCACTGATGCCAGTGCAACAACCAGTCCCCCTGAGAGTGTTTTTAGAAGGGAAACACATACTCACATACTACTCTAAAGCAGGTGAATCACTAACATCTACTCAAACTGGGTTTGAATAATCCACCTGGAAACCTGTATTTATAAATTCTTTCTTTCCACTTTCTGCTGTTTGTGTGCTTTAAAATTCTCCTGACAGCACAACTTTGAACGTGCTCTGCGCTCACTGCATCCTTTTTGTTTAGCTTTGTGGCCTCCCCAAACCCTTGCTGTGAACATTTAGTTCTGTTCCTATCTACTCTGAGGAGAGTTCTTAGCCCAGAACTGATTGTTTCCACTCACAGATTGAAACAGATAATTGCAGATGTACGCATGTCCTCTTGCTGTGTGGACAAATGCCAGTATTGGAACCAACTGACCTTGAAATCCTTTTAATTTAAATGAGCTTGTTTGTTTTTTGTTTTTGGCTACTTCTGGCAGCCGGTAAGTACTGGATATCCCAGTTCACATATAACTTGCAGTCACATTGCTAAAAAACTTCACTCTGCACAGTAGTGGATGTCTATTCCAGTAGAGTTAAGACACATTGCCACTCTTGGATTTAAAGTTTTAGTCACCTCAAAGCTATCTAAAGGATAGATTTTTTTTCGGTTTTGTTCTGCTTCCATGTTTATCTTTTAAAAAATAGTCTAAAGCATGAATGGAACACTTGAAGGTCATGACTGAGCAACATTGTTTTCTCAAGCAGATCCCTTAGGATATCAGGGCATGTGCGTTAGAATTAAAATAAACTCTAGGAAGTTGCTTCTTGCTTTAGTGTCATTGCTGTGGTAGCAAAACATATTCTGAAAAACAAATAAATGGATCCAGTCTATCTATATCCTGCTTAAACTGAGACACATCTTCAAAACTGATCTAAATCCCAGGGAGCAACCCAGCCTATGCATTTGCAGGACTGTCTACCTTCATGTTCAGCAGATGCTTTCCTATATAGGCTGGAAGCTCCTAGAGTGCTTAATGTGATCTACTTGTGCTCAAAGTACACTGGCACTTACAGAGTGTGCAGTGGTGCTAGGTAAGCACCCTCAAAAGAGAATGCATCTGGAGTAGCTGAGGGTTCCCTGCAACCTGGGTTAAACAGAGACATCGAGGAGGGACAGAGTGCCTTCAGTACTAATTAACATTTTTGGTTCCCAAGGACATCCCTTTCTACGTGCACAATTTAAAACAGCTGGAGGGATCTGCCTCTGTAGGTCTTCAGGAGAAAATCTCCACTAACCATACATAACAAAAGCCCTCCTATGCCCAGGAATCTCAAACTTAAAAATCCGCTTTCCCTTCACAGCGTGAGAAAGTTACACATCTACAATGCCTCTCACAGCCTCTTGGGACATCAGGTGGCAGCTTCCTATGCTGAGGGGGAAGTTGGTAGAAAAACAAGATAGGAAGGGAAATAAGCGTTACTTATAAGTTTTAAGCTGACCTTTGCATATTCTTTACACAAGAACAATGGAATTTGAGAAAGGTAGAATAAGATAGGCTAACATGATAACTTTTGGTAACAATGGTTGAGCTTTGTTGCAGACCCTTAACAAACTGGTGTCTACACGAAATAGCAGCAGAGGAGGAGAAAGAATAAAGTGGTAAGTCGGTTGCAGGATGACAACATCACCATAATGCAATTCCAAAAGACACAAATGTTATCATCAGATGTATCACACACATATTTTCCAGGATGTTACAACAGAAGACATGGGTGAGATCCCAGTTGGAATATTGCATGTATCTTGTCACTGTCTTTCAGAAAGGATGAATTCAAAATTAAACTCCTACAGCACTTACGTATGTCTTCTGACTGCAACAATGCCTGAGGTCTGTGGTATTGCAAAACAGCTGTGTTCCATTTCTGGAGCATATGCTTTACACCCAAAAGGGCTATGAAGATAAATGGAGAGTCTCACTTACAAAAGAAGTCTTAATGAGCTTGACTTTCTCATTCTAGTAAAATGAGAGACGTATTGAAGTTAAAAGCCAACATAAACACTAATTAAGATATGGGAGTCATGAATATATTTAGGTTGGAAATCTGAAAAGGGTTTGTAATCATAAGACAAAGAAGGTCAGAAACACTGAGAAGAAAATCTTAACCAGAATCTCAAGAATTTGTGAAATAAGAATACCAAAAAGATACCTATGCGGCATCTGTTGACGTTATCCAATTGCAAGTAAGTGGCTTCACACTGAAATATGACATAAAAGTTGAATGGATTCACTGCAGAGGATAAAGGGAAAGAACAGAACACTCACCTGAAACAGCCAAAGTCATGGTACAGGCGCAGGAATTACACTGGACAGTGGGATCCTCTGACTCAAGCAGATCCAGAATTGGCTCAAGTAAACCCATTTGGACAACCGTTTCTTTGTCAACTGTCCATAGATTCAAAAACAAATGGACAAACCAGAAAGTAAACAGTTAAAACCTTTGTTAAAAGGATATATCTTCCTTTGACTGTTTTTGGGGTCTATATTATGATTATACAAAATAGACCTAACATAAAAACAACCTGAAAGGCACTTACAATCTCTTACTTGGTTTGCTTGATTCATTGTTAGACTTAAGAAAGAATGTAAGAGATGTTCAGATGCTTCCAAATGTTTCTACTAGCAATTCTATTTTGAAACACACAGTTCATTTTGGAAACTGCCGTTTTCCAATAGGTTCACAATTTGCTCATCTGCTCTCCATGTCCTGAAGTCTGCTTTTATAAACATACTTTTTACTTGTAAGTAGTGACACGTCCTCTGCAGCTCCCAGATGCTAACTCAGTTAAATGGGTCCCAGAAGCTACAGAAGAAAGTCAATTATACTAAATATCTAAGCATTTTTTCCAAACTGCAAGCAATTTGAGTTTCAGTTAATAAGTAACAGGAAAATGAGAATCATCTCATAGGCAGAGTTTGTTTCTGAGAGCTCTATCTGTTGCTTGAAAGGGTAGGTGGTGGGCTCTCAATCCAAGAAAAAGAGTAGTACAGCTATTCCTACACCAGCCTGAGAAAAAATTTAACAGTCTTTGCAAACAGATCCAAGATTACTTGCCACGTGATATAGCATTGCTCAAGGGACCTAACATATCCAGAATCTATGTGGCTTGCAAATGGACTCACACCTGTCCTATCTAGAGCACAAAAAAGGGAATTTGAATCTGTATGAACCTCACTATGGAGAAGCGCCCTCCTTCTGTACTGAGTCCTGCAGAAGAGATGCACCAGAACAGGAAATGCATTATTAATTACTCACTATTTCCTTCTAGCAAAAAGTTGACAAGGGACAAGGAAGACATCTGCTGCACCTCCAGGTCAGCAGACCGTAATAAGGCATAGAAGGGCTCCAGATGCTCTGCTGGCAGGGGAACATTCACTGCAGGAATGAAAGGAAACACTCAGGAGTCTCATCATTCACATTGCTCTTGTTTTTCACTTTTTGGTCTTGGGCCTGAGTTGTTACCATAAATGGGCTGAGTGGTGTTGCCCATCATTTAAATTACATTGCTGCAGGCAAAACAGGCCCAGTTTCCTGAAAAGGTTTTGAATATTCAAGTACTTAAAAAATATGGGAAACCAACATGCCTTGCTACCAAACAAGTCATTCCACCTCATAGCAGGTCCTCATGTTGAATAGTCTGCACTTTTTTAGCCAGAAAAAAATACATAGGATAAATCTTGAGGTACAATTCTAAAAAGCAAATAAATAAGTAAATCACAGCTTGCTTGTTGTTTTTTTCTGCCTTTATGTAGGACCCAAACTCTTGTTGGAATCTTATTTGGCATATCAAAGTTGACTTCTAGTTGTTCACAAATTGCCTCAAGAGCTGAGCAGTAGCTTCCATGGAGTAGTGGGTACAAACCATAATGTTTCCTTTACGTCTCCACTACAACCCAGCTTCGAGGGCTTTGTCCTCTTCCAAAAAATCATACATTGCAAAACCTTAAAAGATTGCTATGACCATTTCCTGCCACCAGACTCTGTGTATGTTGCTCTCAGGAGATTCAGAATACACAGACTCTAGATACTGTGGAGTCTGCTGATTTGTTTTTGAAAGTATTACAGTTACACAAATGACAGTTTTTATAATGATGAGAGATAATCTCCTCATAGCAAAACTCAGAATGAGTTTTGCCCATAAGGCAATGACAGCATTTGCATTTTTCTTGTTAAAAAATACAGCAAGAAAAAAAAAGAACTTTGATTAATGAATCAAAGCAAGTTTCACAGTTGGAAAATATGATTTTATTTATAATTATGAGGAAATTTTCTAAGGCACTGAGATAACTTACTGTGTTGGCTCATATGCAAATAATAGAGAGCAGCAGACTGCTGTAGACCTGGGTTTTCTGAAAAAGCTAAGATCCTCAAGGCTTCCAGAGGGTCCTTTCCAAGTGGTGACATTTCAAAACCTAAAGATATACAGTTACAGCACAGACTTAATTACACTTACAGTTTACAAAAAGAAATTAAAGTTTACAGCCAGTCAAACAAGTGAGGATTTTTGCACTGCATCAGCTCCATAGAGCCCATCTATCCTCTTCATATTTCCAGGAGCAGCAGTAATAAATGAACCCAGAATAACCTGTCCTTGGCAGCGCCTCTTATGAAGTTCTTGAAGCTAGTGATTGGATGCAAGATAAATTATAACCTTTAGACACTTTTATGTTATCCAGTATAAATGTAGGTGTTCTTGTTCTCCATAAAACTCCTATCGCTTCCTGAATCACAGAAGGTCTTTGTTAAAATGTATCAACTGAAAATAGCATTCTTAGTTATGAGCTATAGAACAAGAACATATTTTTAATTTAATACTTTTTATTTTTGCTGTGTTTCCTATTCTTTGTATTACAATAATGAGTTTCAGGAAATATCAATGTGGATTGCAAATGGGCTTGCCTCAGGCTCAAATTCCTAGCATGAGTCTTACCTGTTCTTGAGTATGATAGTTCCCCTATGAATAAACCAAATGTTCAGCAACAGCCACCAAGAGTAGAGCAATGGCAGTCATCCATGATTTCTGTTACTGTATTATGTGCTTACAATGCATGGAATGGAATGGAACAGCAAAGAGGAAAAAAAGGGCCACTGATCCAGTGCTCAATAGTATCAACTGTTCAAAAGGTAATGTGGTAAATATTGACTGTTGGAGCACACAAGTACATGATCCATCTTTAGACAAGAGATTTAAGCAGTACATTGAAGACTGAAATATCTCTGTGAAGAACAAGATCTAGCTACTTTTCCTCATATGGGATAACAGAGATGTGAGGGATGTGAAGGTTGTGAGCTTTCATGACTCAGTGTGAAACTCAGCCAATATCTCAAGCCATTAGAAGCTGCTGACCTATCAAGAATAGCAAATGCTTACCTTCAGGGTTAGGTAAGTATATTTCACAGAAGAACTGCTTCATATAATGATCAGTTTTGTTTAATAGTTAACAATAAACACAAAGGGAAGGACTAGCCACCAGTGTGTGCAAGAAACCTTGAGAAAAAAAAGCAAAGATCTCTTCATGTGGTTTAATTCCCTTCCTTACACACTGACTACCTGAATCCCTCACATATCTGTGCATGTTTATTTGGGAGAATGATAAAGAAAAAGCCACTCAAAATCTTCACCTGCTTATCAAGCATTTGCTGCCCTATCTCACAAACGAATATGACTACTCACAAAGTCTTTCCTTGTACTCAACTGCCCAAATGTTGGCTCTCTGCTTATTATAATTTGTCCAAATTTGAGGATGGGCTTGCTCATCTCATCTTGGAATAAAATACACAGGTGAGTGCTAAAATAAGATGTATGTGTCTTTGTTCTCTTCCTGAGGCTTCTGTACCTCCATCTATCTTGGCAGCAGGGTTTGGCTACTCAGAGAATTAACCTCGGTCCTTCTTCCTGGGCGCTGTGTATTTCCTATCACAGGAGACTGGGACTTCCCTGAGAGCATGCATGGCCAACTCTGCACTGCTGGCACAGAAGCTCAAGGCTCCCTGCTGCTCTACTCCACTTCCTCAGTAGCCAGGACAAACTGGCCCTTTGCAGACCCATGTCAGAGAGGAAAGGATTTCTCAAGAAAACATATATTTACTCTTTTCAGGAAGCACCAGTGGGTGCTGTAAATGGCAATAATGTTCTCATCATTTTTTCCAGACCACTCTTTCCCAGTCTCTCAGTTGAGCTGGGTTACTGTCAAGACACTCTGAAATGGTCAGGAGCATGTTAGATTTTGGAAGAAAATGTTCAGCTTTGGAAGATTCCCACTGCACGCAAAGCTGAAAGGTAAAGTCCTATTCTGCATATAGACTTCAGGATTTAGCCAGTGCTTGATATGCAGCAGTTAATTAAACATATAAGCAGCACGGGATCCCTGTGTTCAAAGAGTAAGGACATCAGCTGAGGCCAATCCTTGTGTATTTCAATCAATCAGCATCACAACAATCATTCCAAAGGTTGTTCCATGATAGATCATTTCAAACAACGTTATCATCTGTGTTATATCAAGGATAAATGCCTCTCTTGGTTCACATCACAAGAAGGCAAGCAAAGAAATAGTAGTTTGTGGTGTCCTGCACCCTATATGCAAATAAAAGAAGAAGGATCTGCAATTTTGCCTAGTACCTGCAGCCCAAGGTTGTTAAACTTACACAGTCCAAGCAATTAGCTGTGAGACAAAGCAAAAAACAAACAGGAAACTGCCCCCTCTCCAAGGCTGAGACAAGGAATGCTTTCAGGTTGGACAACAAACGAAACACACTTGTCCAAGAAGACATTCAGTCACAGTAGGAATGAAATTAAAAAAAAAGCTTTCCTACTAACACATTGTGTCTCAGGACAGGATTGAGAGGACACTGAAGGCAGATGAACATAGAGATATGGGTCTACTTTGATTGAAGCTGGATCCCATGACTGTGTTCAAGCCCTGTGCCTTAAATGTGTACACAAAAGTGCTTACTGGCAGACCAGTTTCTTGGAGTTTGGGGAAGCCCTCTGAGCCCAGTGGCACTTGTCCCAGGGTGTCTTCAGCCTTCCCCACGTATAGCACAGGCACCTTCAGTGCGGCTCCAGGTGCTCTGCACCAGACCACAGATGCATGTGAACATCTCAGCCAGGATCATGCTGCTGTTTCCCGCTAACAGGCTCCTGTAGTGTCCAGTGTTGATACAGCCCTCTTTCCAGCTTTGTTACTTCAGGGACTGACTCAAGAAGGACTTGCTTTCACAAAACATATGTACATGGGTCATATTTAACAGTAGTGGTACAGCAGAAAGGGACTGATCATTTCTACCTGAATCAAACTGTTGTACCACTCAAGCTCTCGGTGTCACATACACAAAGAAAATGCTCTGTGGTTCTGTTCTTTCCTGCACCACTGTGCCATGTCAGAGCAGTTCAGACAGCAATCTGTTATCAGCCCCCGAAAAGATTCTCCTTACCCTTTCACAATCCTCTCAAAAACCTAATGCTCTTACCTCTTTCAATTTGCTGCAGAAATTCCTGTGCTGTCACCCGCTCATGAGGCTGCAGGATGGGCTTGTACAGCTGCCTGGTTTTTGAGCCATTCTGTTTCAAGCAGGAGCACTTGCTTATCACAGCTAAGCATTCCTTAATGCTGTGCACCAGCTCTGAGGTCATCCTCTGAACGAAGGCCACGAAGTCACACAGTAGCTGCATGCACCGTCCACACAGCTGACCCATTCTTGCTCCAACAGCAGCAAAAAGCAAGATGAAAAGGAAAGAGATTGAAAAAAAAAAAAAAAAAAAAAAAAAAAAGCTTTCTCCCCAACTTGTCCACGTTTTGCACTTACTTGCTGCCTTGGTGTTTGTCCAGTATTACAGATGTCAACATGACACTATGCGCAGCTGCTGAGAAGCTGCACAAGCTTCTGTGCCCAAAAAGCTACATTGTACAAAAAAGCTGATTTCTGTGCATCTCCCAGTCTACCAAATATTATTGAAAAGGCTGGACCTGAGCCATGCTCAGAAACCCTCCCTTTTCTTGAAGAAAAATAAGATGATGACCTAAACCCATTCCATGGAGAACAGAGTTTAACTCCTGGAGTATCCACCAAAGCCTTCGTGAGGCTAGAAAAGCAATGGCGTGATGAACAAAACAACTTCAGTTTTTGTAAGGCAGTTTTCCACATGAAAGGTAAGCACCACCTTGTTTGCATGTGTACAGGCTCTAACTGCCAATAGGAGAGTAAGATCGGGAAAAAAAAAAAAAAAAAAAAAAGCTTGTACACTAACAGGTTTTACCAGTTTTTGGCAGACCAGAACAAAAACCCTGTTGGGCAAGTGGCTCACAACTCAGCCAAGTGAGACTCTGCAAATCAGCAAGAATGGAAAACTGGAATAAAAGCAAAAATACAGTGGCCAAGTGAGTTTAGAACTGAGAGTGAGCAGGGAAAGTTAATGATGGTCTGGTGTTGCTGTCCTGATTGTAAAAGTCATCTGCAAGTTTTTAGGCAGAAAAGGGAAGTTAAAGGAAAAAAAAGCTGTTCTCAACCCATCATTTTGCATAACTCACCAGAATGGAGCATGTGTTCACCTTTGGTCGAACAGTCTTACAAATGACTTTGCTCTACTTAATGTAGTATAAAGTGAAAATTGTAATATTCTTGAGGTTTTGAGTAAAACCTCATTTGATGCAAGATCACCTTAATTAAGACATCAGCATGTATTGGTTTGATGAGAGTTGATGACTTTTATTTACTTCTATAAATTCATTCTAACCATTGCATTTGGTACACTAAGTGGTAAGTTTTAGTCTTGTTGTCCTTCTATGGATCTCAAATTTCTAAATAAATCATGTTTGAAAATCCAACCCCTTGTTTTGCCCCCATCTTCAAACACCAGTGAGCAGGCCAACCCAAATCTTACTGGTTTGTCTGGTGCTGCTGTTTCTTCTCTTACTTACACATAACGTAGTTTTCCTAAACACAAATACTACGTAGCACAGATACACCCAATCCATACCCCAAAAGGTTTGAGATCTCTCTTGCATGTGCAGTTGAGTCTTTGATTCTTCTGGCTATTTCCTCAACCAGGTTTGCAAGCCCACCGAGTCCTGGTCTCTGTTCTGCTTCTCAAATCTATCAAAAACTAGGCTAACATGCCAATTTTTGCAGCATGTCTTCTGGACATTTACAGTAGGAACCTTCTAAACTGTGGGGAACCTTGTGATTTTAAGGGTTGGCTTCTGTCAGCACTTGCTCTTCAGGTTTTGCTTATGAACATCCACCCTTCAGCTTCCATCCTAAAAACAGTGAGGTGGCAGACCCTGGGAACCCATCACATGGTCCTTCTGTCTCCCGTTCTCTCCTATATACAGAACAGTGTGGTTTAATTGTTAGGAAACATTTTAAGGTAATTTGAACTGTACCACGGTCAGATTAAAAAAAAGCTGTTTCAACAAGACACTTGCTAGCAATCACTGTATTTCTGTAACATGTATTTAATAAGCATTTCAAATTATATTACACACATTAAACAGCTTTCCAATGTATCTGTAAGGAAGACATCCACATAAAGATTTAAAAACAAGTTTCAAAGGTGCTGAGCTCTTGTAACTCCATGTAAAATTAATGGGAGTTAAATGAACTCAGCAGACCTGAAGATTAGGCTGTAATTTGCCTAAAGGCATAGAACTCAGGTATCCCAATACTTATTCTGATGATTCAGTTGGGATATTGTTTGTCTGATTTGAAACCACTACTTGAAAACAAGATTAGAAGGCCAGTTTGTGAGCCTTCAAGCTTCCTTCAAAATTAATGTGGCTGTAGTAATGCTTAGGTTGCAATCACGAACTTCAAGTTTTTGATCAGTTTCATGAGCTAAATGTGATTCTTTATCTGATTGAACAAATGTCATCTCAAGAACGCAGAAGGCAAAAAAATCAGCAGTGTCATCACAGTGTTAAGCCATTTTACTTTTATTCTTATAAAGAAGGTATTCCAAATAGTAGAAGCCCCACACCCTACATCCTGATTCTTCTTCCAAAGGAAAAAAATCAATTCCCTTTGTAAACTGTAAAAAAAGTCTCTCCACCTCACCTCCATACACTCATGTGCAAGAGATGCTTTTTCTAGCCTTACTGTTTGAAGACTATTTGGAATTCTGTATAAAATGCATTTAGAAGTTTTAATCTATTTGCCAAATGATAGATTAATGCTGTAAGTACATGGCATTTTCAGCAGAGACCTGCCAGTGGTCCAAGAATTTACCTGACGTGTAGTTACTTTGCAGAGGACAGAATATTGCTTTTGGGCACAGTTTCTTATGCATCTGACATCCCTGACAGATTTGTTTGGTTTTGAATTAAAAAAGATAAAACCTAAAAACACATGTACTTAATGCTAAATTCATCCACCATTTCACTCATGCAGAACTCTACTGCCTGAGCCACTTCTGGTAATTCCTTTATCTAGTTTGAAATGGTATCTTTTCAATAGCTCAAAAATGACTGTCACTGGAGGGAAGAACACAACAACTCTTCCTTGCTTGTCTTCATTTTAACAAGCCTACACAACCCTCAGACTTGGACTGACGTGAATATTGGAAAAAAAACCTCCCTGGAGCCTGTCCCAGTCTTGGACTGACAAAATTTACCCAAGGGTGCTGTAAAACTGAAGGAGAAGCTGATTTAGGTGTGATTCTCTATTGTGCAGTAACAGCTGCATGTAAAGGTACAGGCTAACACCCTGACTTGTGAAAGTCTGTGCTCCAGTTTTATGAAGACTCACTCTGGGCTTCTTAATAAATCTTAATTCTTAATAAATCTTTGGAATTGAGGTTACATTATCATTTTGTAACACTTACGAGCTTCATTCCCTAATGGGTGCTCAGATTTCACTGCTAACTGTTAACCATGGACTTTCCTAGTAATTTCTGCTCTCTCTGTTAGTGCTCTGAAGATGTACAACTACTCAGCTGAGTCACTGATAGTGAGGACATGTGATCGCAGCCAGCAGGAGTTTGGCTTGGGCCAGTGATGACACAGTATCATTGTGCAGCTCTGTCTAATTGTATCTTCTTGCTGCCTTGACCTTCATACTTCACTGTAAATTTTTGGACTCTTCCTGTATTCAAATAAAGTGGTGCCTTGTGTCATACCCAGAGATGCTATGTGCTATAATAAAAATACATAAATAGATGAAAATAAAAGCAGGGAAAAAAATGTATCAGAAGATAGTTGCATGAAAATGTCAAAAGTATGTCAAAGGTGCCTGTAGACCATAGAAGTTTAATCAAACTTCATATAAAAAATAAGTATCCAAAATTTGTTGAGGAAAATTACCACTCAAAGGCAGAGAATCGAGTACTTGAAGAAGTACACCAGCTTGCAGGACAGAGGCGAAGGGAGACTTGTTTATTAAACAATACCCTTGGAAAACTACCGATACATGTTTCAAAGCACAGGTGCACATCCTGGTCTTCTTAACAACGGACTGCACTGAAGTGTCACACAGCCTATAGCTCAAATGCAAAATTTTTAATAAAACAAGGCAATAAACAAAGCTTGAAAAAAAATAGTGTTGTTTGTTGTAAGGCAAACATAGTTAAAACAATTAAAACATATTTGCAAAATGTTTCATATTTATTAATTTATTTATTCTTCTGGACCCTCTACATTTTCTTAAATAGAATGGAGAACTGAAAAGTAGAAGTGACCCCTCTCTCCCAGTAAGATATATCCCACATATCTCAGAAAACAGGAGAGAGAATATCCCAAGTTGGCATGATGACACACAAGGATCACCCAGTCCAACACCTAATATGTTCATAGTAAAATTCACAAAAAGGAAATAACACAAGCATTCCACAGGTCTTTGAGGTCATTAAAAAAAGCATGTGTGACCAAATCCCACAGTAATTCTGGAAACCTTGCCAGCCGTAGAAAGCTGACTCCTGCCCTCAAATGCATTGTTAAGCACTTCCACACTAACAGCCTTATAGCTGAATACAGCAAAAGCTGTAGTACACGTGTTGCCCTTCAGCTACCCCTATATAACAGAAAAAGTGAAAAGAGGGAGGAAACCATGTGTCTGGGCCAGGCTTCCCAACATTTAACCATACCTGGTCAGGGCAACAAAGTTCGTGAAGGGTCTGATGCACAAGTTTTAAGGGGAATGGCTGAGGGAACAGGGATTGTTTAGTCTGGAGGAGGCTCAGGGGGGATCTTACCACTCTCTGCAGCTGCATGAAAGGAGGTTGTGGTGAGGTGGGAGTTGACCTCTTCTTCCAAGTAACAGTGATAGGATGAGAGGTAATGGCCTCAAGCTGCACCAAGGGAGGTACAGGTTGGATATTAGGAAAAAGTTCTTCTCAGAAAGAGTGGTGATGTATTGGAACAGGCTGCCCAGGGAAGCGTTGGAGTCACCATCCCTGGATGCATTCAAGAGACGCATAGACGTGGCACTGAGGGACATGGTTAGTGGGCCTGGTGCGCATGGGTTGATGGTTGGACTTGGTGATCTTAGGGGTCTTTTCCAACCTTAATGATTCTGTGATTCTACAACTGAAAACATCCATTGTGTTTATGTTTTGGCACAAGTTGTTTGTTAGTGGCTGCCTCCATAGAAGTTTGTATTTGTAGAACTTAGTAGACAAAAATAATCATACTCTGGAACATTAAAACAACACTATAGGTTAGATGGAGGTAAGAAGTGTGTTACCTTACACATGAAAACACAAATCAATGTTACAGGGTACATCAGCTTCCCATGTTCCATTCCTTTTTCCTCTATCAGCAAGTTTTGGCTGCTGCCCACTCATCGTGCCTGAATTGAAAAATTCTGCAAAAAACTGAGCACATGCATCTTTACTTATTTTATATATGCATTTATTTATATACTCTGTCTCATCTGTACTCTGCCTTTTAAAAAATTTGTAAGTCCAGTGAGAGTTGAGTAGTGTGAATTGCTGTTCGAGGACGCACTCAGCTGAGGTCGGACTAGATTATCCAGAGGTCCCTCCCAGTCCCTACGATTCTGTGATCTCGGTGCACCAGCCAACGCAGCTCATCCGCAGCCCTTTACCGCACTTTTCCACGGCAGAGTAAGCACTCAGCTAATTTCCTCGGGTCCGCTGTTCCCAAACGCTGCACTGATGTATTGCAACCAAGCGATATGCAAACATCTGCTGCAAAAGCTGCTGCAGTAAAGCGCTGCTGCTAGGCGAGCTCCTTCCTGCTGCACGGAGCATCGCAGATGCCTCTTGATTGTGATCCGCTGGCCGAGCCCCGCTTTGCCCTCAGCCTCTTCACCCTGCGCCCGTGGAAGGACGCGCTCCCTCCCCGACAGGTAACCACGCCGGGGTCCTCACACCACTCCCCACAGAAGGAGAGGACAAAAGGCGACAGCGGGAGGAGACAAAAGCTGTCATCTCGTGACGCAACGCTCCCAGGCCCGAGGGACGGTGCCGGCGGAGACACTAAGGCAGGGCCCGCGTACTGCTCCCGGGCCGCGGGCCCCCCGGCTACCCGCCCACCCCGCGGCCGCCATCTTGCTTGCGGCCGGCACCCACAACCAAGATGGCGTCCGGGCGGTTGGCGGTGCCGGCACCTCCCCGCGCCGAGCGGAAGTGACGCGCCCCGCGGCGGCTGCCGTCCCCCAGCTCTCTATGGTGGTTGATTCTTTTTTCCCTGTGGGCCCCGCGTCTCTTCCTCCGGCGAGACGGGAAATGGCGGACGAGCTGCCATAAGGGAGCGGGGCCGCCGGGAGTTCCGCCCGCCAGGTGAGGAAGGGGCGGAGGGGAAAGGGCAGCGGCGAGGCTTGGCGGGACGCTGGCTGCGTGCTAGCGGCCGTACTGTGCCGCGGGGGAGGGGAGGCTGCGGGGCTGCCCCTCCCCCCGCGCGCGCGCGGCCGCCGCTCCGCTCTCCCTCCCCCCCCCCCTCCGCTGTGCGGTGCCGTCCCGCCCTTCCCCCGCCGCGTGACCTCCGCGCGCCGCAGCCATTATCCGCCGCGCCACCCCCGCGCGCCAGGCCCTGAGGCAGCGGCGCCAACGGCCCCGGGGAGGAGGGGCCGGGCCGCAGCCGCTGCTTCCTGCGGGAGTCGAGCCCAGCCGGCGGCGCTCTGCCCCGAGCCTGCGCGGCGCCTCGGGAGCTAAGGTAGAGGTGGGGGGGCAGGGAGGGCGGTGGCGGCGGCCCTGGGCTGCTTCGGGCTCTTTAGGCCGCCCTAAGCCGGCTGCGGAGCGCGGCCTTTCCCGGTGGTCCCGAGACCCTTGGGCCGGCTCCGCGGCCCTTTCCGCCCTTCCTGCAGGAGATGAGCTCGAGGTGTCGCCGAACAGCGCTGGTCACGGGGATGGGCGACCGCCCTGCTGCGTTCGCGGGGGTGAGGGTGCTGGAGTGAAGAGGTGCTGCCCTGCGTGCGGTTGGCCTTGGGCTTATGGCAGGAACTTCCCTCCGGCCTGAAAGCTGTTCAGGCTCCTGTGTCTTAATGCCTTAGTGCTGTGCTGCTGCTCCCTCGCTGGGCCTTCGTAGCCCTGCTTAGAAATCCTCCCCCCCGCTGCTGGTGTTTGTGCCCCTCCCTGAAAGGGGCTGTTACATCCCCAGGCCTATCACACTGTGATATACCACCGCTGCAGGGTCTTGCCCTTTATTTATTGTTTGCTCTGGGACCCTTAGTTTTCATAAAGAAATCAGCTTCTTGTTTTTCGTGTAGTGGTGATCCTGTAACACCTCGCTACAACTTGTCACTCCTTTATCACGGAGATCAAAGTTTTGCCCTAACAGTTAAATTTTACTACAGGAGGACCCAGGGGCATGCAAAACAAAGGAGTTCTCCACACTGCGAGTAGTCACTTATGTAGCTATTTGAGATTGAGCAATGGTTGGTTTGTTGTAGGTGTATAAAAAACATCTCTCGGAATAGTTGTTCTTAAGTTTAGGAAGGGTTGATTTCGAACGTGGGGTCCCAGGAAAATACTATCTAGCTTCTCGTAGTACCTTCTCGTTGCTTTAAACAAAGAGGGGATAAGTGAGAAAGGGCAGGGATTCTGGCATAGAGTGCGCTTGGAGCATGCAGCTTCTAGTGGTGAGGGGGGAAGAGTTGCTTCCTCCTACTCAGCCTTTCTGGTGTTGAGTGACAGCAGTGCTGAGTGGCAGGAAGAGTTTTAATGTGTTACATGTATCAGTACTTGGGGAGTAGCTGGCTCTCTCTTGAGCTGACTGTGGCTTGAGCAAAGCTTCTGTGGGGCTTGCTCTAACCGTCCGTGCCCCAGGTGGAGGCCGTGTCTGCCTTCCTTGGGGACATGGCAGGGCGTGTGTATTGTGGGGAAGATCCTGTTACAGTGGGGGATGCAGAAAACTTGAAGCAGTTTTAGGAATTTAGAAAGGGTCATCAGCAGGGAGCTGTTGTTTGCAGCTAGGTTACGCTTATTAAGGTGGATTCGACTCGGGCTGGTTGTGAAGGAGACTTGTGGTGTTTGAGCTTGTGGAATGCCAGAGAGCGTTTGGGGTTTGTTTACATGTAGTGGAGGTAGGTAGGGGAAACTGTTGAAGAATGCGAGGCTATTCAGTCTGCTGGGAGTTTTTCCCAAATGTATCCGGAAGAAGTGCCTTGCTGTCTTGGCCGCTGTGCTGGCCCTCACACGGCCTTGTGGTAGGCTGGATCTGGAACGTGATGTGGCTCAAAAGTCAGCTTTGACTTTCTCTCCTGAGTTTTGTTATTCTGGATCAGTTTGGCTCACTGGGCACCTCTGTGAGTATCAGTCTTTGGAGTGAGGAGGGGGAGGATGGCCCTTTGTGTCAGCGTGCTCACAGACTATTGTAAAGAGATTGTAGAAACCAGTCTCTAAGGGAGTATGAAAACGCTGTGTTAAGCAAACAAAACAAAAAACAAGCCAAACAAAACAACAGTAGTTCTCTTGTTGTTTTGTTTCTGTTTTGACAAAATTCATAGAAATTAACATTTTGATTTTGTTTTTAGATAGAAGAGAAACACGGTTATGTTTGCCTATAGTTTTACATAACAGAACAGCTATCAATCTTATGATGGCTCTGCAGATGCTTGGAGATCGGTTTTTAATTTATTTTACATATATTTTATATAGTTTTCTACTAAAAGTGAATAAATTAGGGAATTCAGATTTTCACACATGTTCTCTGTTTATTTGACTGTTTCAGTTGAATTTTCTTGCTGTAATTTTTTATGTGGGTCTGTTCAGTTTTTGTAATGGTGCAAGTGTTATGAAGATGATGTAGGAGGAAAATGTGTTCCCCAGCTCTTATTACAGCCTGAGGTAGTTCAGTTAAATTTGTTAAGGTATTTGAGTAGTACTTGTAGAATTCTAGGCAGTGATGATGCAAATGGTACGAGTTTACACTTTCTAATGAATTGTGTTCTGTTCTTATTTGTGATGTGCTACTGTTAAACTTGGGGACATTACAAAAAAGAGGAGGTAGAGAACAGATAAGAAAGCATGGTTACTTGGTGGCAGATATGCAAGCACTGAATAGATGCCTTACACTGCTGTCCTAATAAGACCAGCTTCTTTTTAATTTAGAATATGTATAACGAAAGACTATTAGAAATTCTGTAGGATTTCTTGAAGACTATCCTATCCCCTGGTTCTGGTTGTAGTATCCTTTTTCTTTTGAAGCTTGAATCTCTGAATGAAAATGCATGTTGACAACTGCCTATGAGTTACTTTAACAAGATTTTTGACTTGAATCTTATCGATAGCTTTCAAGTACTGCTTAAGCAAGAGTAACAATGGCTATTAAATAGGTATAAGATAACTAAAATAATACAGCTGAGAGCAGTGTTTAGCTAGTATAAATTTGGATAACTAGTCTAAAATACCTCTTTAAGCTTCCATGTGGTGTGGAATTTCTGAATTAGTGGGTTTAGCAGATATGTAGCGTCTGCAGTATCTGTCAGAAAGCTTTAACATCAGTGTAGTAATAAAGGCTCATAAAAATATTTAAAAGGAATTGGAAACAGGTTTTTGTCCTTAAGTATTTGCCATGTTTGAAAGAAAAATTAAGTGACATCTACTTCGTCGTCATAGTGTTGCTGATTCTGTGGCATATCTTGTTTTTGCTTCGTGGCTGAGGCTGGTTTAAGGCACCCATATATACTGCTGTTACATTAAGAAACATGCTGACTGTTCGGTCATCAATGTGACTTAATATCCATTTCTTAAAAAATGTGCAGTTGGCTGTGTCAAGGTTTGGTAGTATGTTTTCTTTAACAGTACTCTGCTTGCAAGTGCCGTTAAAAAGCTTAAGATCCAGGTTTGTTGCTGCCTTGGCAAGCTAGTTTCAGGGAAGCCTTAGGCTTGCACTGCTGCCAAAGGAAGCAGTCCCGAATGGGGGCTGTCACAGCTTACCCATCATGGCCGAGATGTGGGGTTGTGTCATGAGCCGTTCTGAAACTAATCACGCAGTCCGTATGCTTTCTGATCCAGTTCACAATGTGGCTGCACAAATACTTGTGCTGGCATAAGGGAGAAGACCATCAGGAATGTGAGTTACTAGACAATGGGAGAGAGGGGACCGTTTCTTTACACAAGTAGTGCCAGCTTATTCCGACTTAATGTGGAGCTGCAGTACTTTACTTTGTAATAGCCAGCTTTTTCTGGTGCCGTGATGAAATGCTTGAGAGTCTAGCATCGATTTTCTCACATCTAGGGCAGAAAGCAAGGGGAAAAGAAGCTTGAGTTGACAGAACCATGCAGATAACAGCATTGCTGTTTCAAGTATAGACTGTTTCTTGCAGTCATAGTTCCTTCTTAAAATGCTCAGTGGTAGGCATCTCGCATCGCATTTTTCATATGCAGCTTTGCAACCTCTAGGTCTCTTCTGAGGCTGGTCAAGAGATAAGCTTAATGCAACCAAGTAAGACAGGCAGGTGGTCTTTTGATTTGTGGATTGATGTTACTGCTTGGAAGTGTGATGTGCGTAGCACCTCTTTTTTCGCTGTATTACCTGACATGATGTTCTGACTTCAGACTGTGACAGTGGTGACAAGAGAGTCCCCAGGAAGAGGCTGCTGGTGATGTAACTCTGTATGTACCACTGTTTTTCAAGTTCTCCGTAACAGAGGTCAATCAAATATTTTAATTCTTGCATATTGTAAGAATATATGCATAGGCAAACCTTTATTTTAAAAAAAGTCTAAACAGTCTTTCCGTTTCTTTTCTTACGTATGAACTTTCTTTGGAAAAAGGTTTTTTGCATGTCAAGCATTTACCTGTAACAATTAAATGGAAGCAAAACTGAAAGTAGTTGAGATTTTCTGTTCAGCATTTAAGGTTTTCTATTCAACATTCTTTTATTTTCAAGTCCTTAGCGAAAAGAGTAGTCGTGGTATACCCAGTGGCTGATATTAAAAACTTGTCTTTACAATTCTGATTTCAGTTAGCACCAGCCAATTATTTTTAAAACTTGGATGTAGAGATAACATCAAACTGTAGTAAATATTGATTTTTAAATCTAGTACTGAACTTCAACCACTTAGCTGAAGTTTGTATTAATTTTTCTGTGTAAGAATGCTTTAATTAACCTTTGCTAGCTAATGCCATCTCACCTTTTGTCTAGACAAGATCTGAAATGGTCCGATACACTACTGTGCTCCTTCAGAGACTCATGCTTGCTGATGATGAGAAGTAAAAACTTTATCTTATTAAAGCATATATTTTGTAAAAATTGGAAATATCTTGGTCACTACTAGTGAATGGTAAGTGGAATTTTGATAGCAGGATTTATCAAAACAAGTGCTACGTTTTTTTTTTTGTACATGAAGGAAACATTGAAAACACCTGAACTTACAAAAAATTAACATCTTTGGCTTTAATGAATGTATTGCTGAAATGCAGAATTTCTAGGAGATCCAGCCTGTCTGTATTGAACTGGGGTAAAATTCTGAGTCACTTTCATGGCATTTGAAAATTTTCTTAATGTCAAGTCAGATTACAAGCGTGTATGCGTGAATATATATATATATGTATGTATATTCTTAAGGCTTTGAAGTAGTTAAGGTTGAGGTCAGTGCAAAGTTCTCACTTTTGAGAGTGGTTTCATTATTGCAATTGTATTTTATTTCTGTTCACCTGCCAAAAAAACTTATATTTTTTTGGAGAAAAAAATGCTGGTTATTTAAAGTCACACGAACATTTCCTTTTTAAATAGGAACTGTAGCAGAGTAATGCTTGTATAAATGTTGCAGAGAAATTTAAAAATAAAGCTGCTGTTTTACTAAGTCTATATCCCGTATCTTTCTTGGAAAAAAAAAATCATTCCAGTTAAGTACAAAGCTGTATATTAGAGTTCAAACTCTTATATGAATTTGTCACTTCATCCTCTTGGCTGCGTGCTGTCTTCTCTCATAATTTAGATCTGGCATTTATTTGGGTCTTCATTAAGTCAGTTAGTTAACTTAACCATACGAAAGTGAACACTGAGTGTCTGTCAGAAGCCTTCTCATTGAAGGATCTGAAGCGTTTAGGGGCTTTTGTGAAGGTTATACAGCCCTGGAAGCAGGGCCAAAGGACTGATAATGTATGGAAGGGAAGCAGCATTTGCTCTTGGCAGTGGCTAACTCTTAAGCTGCTCCAAATCTCAACATGTGGTTTCACTAGCCTAGGACTAAATTTGCTGTTTCTTATGTTGTCTTTTCGTGATAAACAGTTCAGTGTTTGAACCCATTTAAGCAGAAGGAGATAATGATCCCTTAATAAAAGTATGTGTCTCTGATGGTCATTTTTTTCTATTCTGTAGGGATCTGTGTTGCTGAAAGGATAAACAGAGAATTTTAAAATAACTGATTGATTGACACAGACCAGTGGCTTGAGGTAAGATTGACTTAATTTATTTTTTAAGTGCTCTGATTGAACCCAACCATTTAAAATCGAGATTGATCTTTTTTTCTTAAAGTTTATGCTGGTGGTAATCTGAAATGTATAAATCTTTCTGAAATTAATGCATGTCCTGTAGAGGTCATCTTTTGTACCATATATATTCACTTGTCATACATAAGAATGCAAATGTATAGATGTCCAACATTTCTTTTCCTTTAAAATTGATATTAGATTGTGTAAAGTTATTGTACATCTAAAGTTTGGTCTGAAATTTCATTATAACAGCAAAACATTTTTTTTGTTGCTCTAGGAAAACTGGTATGCTTTATGTCTTGTAGCTGTTTAAAAACTTGTCTATGAACTGGATAACAAAAGAGATTGTAATCCATCTTCTGTGTGTTTAATTGAACACAAAGAATTAAAACGAATCTTCTGAGTATGTTACGTTCATTTACTTTTCTTTAAATGGAAGGAGCCCTTTACAGACAGCTTACAACGTATTCTCCAAGTTAAATAATTTTAGTTAATTGGAAAGCTAGTTTAGGCTAACACTGTATTATATATTATATTAATATATGTATATAAAATATATATAATGAAATATATATTTTCCCTAGGTTAGTTTCAGATGAGATTAGTCTCTTTGGGGCCACACAAACTCAGTGCAACTGTGATGGGGGAAAGTTATATGGGGCAAGAGTGACCAGTGATAGGGAAAGGTTGGTCTGTTTTTTCTTCTGGATTTGCTTACATGTGTATAAAATCTCTGTAACTCTGTTAACTTCAAGCTATGATTCGTCTTCAATATTTCTTCGTAGTTAATGTATTGACTATATATGTAAAGTTCAATGTAACAAAAAGTGCTTGTTGTGTTCAGCTTGTATTTTCATTATGATAATTGGAGATTTTATGCTTGTTTGCAATACAAAAGCTAAAAGTTTATTTTTTCTCCATTTGTTTTAGTAGTTATTAATAATTGTAGCTAGTGAGTGTATTAAGGTTTGAAAATGTGAATGTTTTCTTGTCAACAGTTTATATTCAGTTTTTCTCATGTGACCCATTATTTTTGAAGCTGGGCATTCTCAAAAGAAAATGTTAATAAGGCAAAAATGTTATTATTAAATTGGAGGGCTTATACATTGCTTTTTAAGCATATTTTAGACTTCCACTGAAACTTTGTGAATTCGTAGATTATAGGATCACGGAATATCCTGAGTTGGAAGAGACCAATAAGGATCATTGAGTCCAACTCCTGGCTCTACACAGGACTACTCAAAAATCAGACCATATGTCTGGGAGTGTTGTGTAGACGCTTCTTGAACTCTGGCAAGCTCAGTGCCATGACTGCTTTTCTGGGGAGGCTGTTGCAGTGTCTGACCACCCTTATGGTGAAGAACCTTTTCCTGGTATCCAACCTGAACCTCCCCTGTCGCAGCTTCATGTCATTCCCTTGGGTTCTGTTGCTGGTCACCAGAAGAGATCAGTGCCTGCCCTTCTGCTTATCCTTTTGAGGAAGCTGTAGACTGTGATGAGGTCTCCTCTCGGTCTCTTCTTCTCTAGGCTGAGCTAGTCAAGGGTCTTCAGCTACTCCTCACATCTTCCCTTCTAGACCCTTCATCATCTTTGTACCTGTCCTTTGGAGGCTCTCTAATAGTTTTATGTCCTTTTTGTACTGTGGTGCCCGAAACTGCACACAGTACTGAAGGTGAGGCCACACCTGTGCAGTGTAATAGTGGGACAGTCACTTCCCTTGACTGGCTAGAAATGCCATGCTTGATACGGATGTGTTTGGCCTTCCTGGCTCCCTGGGCACATTATTGATACATGTTCAACTTGCTGTTGACTACGACCCCCAGATCTCTTTCAGCGGGGCTGCTTTCCAGCATCTCATCCCCCAGTCTGTTTGTGTGGCCGAAGTTACTCCTTCTCCAGTGCAGAATTTGGCTGTTGCTCTTGTTAAAGTTCATGTGGTTGGTGATTGTCCAGCTCTCTAATTTGTCTGGATTTCTCGGCAAGGCTTCTCCACCCCCTATGGAATCAGTAACTCCTCTCAATTTAATATGGTCATCAAGTTTGCTCAAAACACCTTCTAGTCCTACATCCAAGTCACTTACAAAAGCGTTGAAGAGAGTTGGCCCTAAAATGGGGAACCCCACTGGTGACTGGCCACCAGCTTGCTGTAACCCCAGTTAGTACAACTCTTTGGGCCTGACCTATTGGCCGATTGCTTGCTATTGCACTGTGTTTTTGTCTAGCTGTGTGCTGGACATTTTGTCCAGAAGGATACTATGAGAAACAAAATAGAATTATCTCAGAATAGAAATGAACAAATGCTGTGCCAGATTCAAGTATAGACTTAAATTGTCATGTTGCTTTGGGGGGAAAAAGTCTTTTTACACAGTGATTCCAGCCTAAGAAGTAGAAATTTCAAACACTTCATTTGAAGGAGGAGGGCTGGGAGTACTTGGCAGATCTGATGAATGTTCTATGGTTATAACAATAAACTATATAAAATGAATATTTAAATTTAGTTTTAGCTTAGTTTTAGTTTAGATCTAAATCACAAATGTATAATGGTCTAGACTTGCATTATTTCTTGTTCTAATTTGTCTTATATTGTTTAAAATGTACGTTGAGATTTAAGTTGTTAATAAATGTATTTTCTTCAAAGCTCATCTGTTTAGGGAGTGCTATACCTCTTCCTAGTATTCTTGTAGAGTATTAAAATATTATATTATTTACATGGTCTCTAAATAGTTTCATCCCTCTCTTTCTTCTTTCAGCTGTTTTTCCTTCTCAGAAGAAGTATACCTACGGGGGAAAATGGGTCGATCTAACTCTAGATCACATTCTTCAAGATCAAAGTCCAGATCTCAGTCCAGCTCTAGGTCAAGATCCAGGTCACACTCTAGAAAAAAGAGATACAGGTATATTCGTGTCATACTATGTGAGAAATAGTTTTATATATTGAATTTTGTCTGGAAGTTATTTTTCACTTGCATGAAACTGGGATTTTTGTTTTAGACAATAGCTAGTTTCTGCTTTGAATATAACTGCTTTGAATATAAACTTTGTTTAAAATTTGACTGTTCTGCTCTTTTCCTGTATCTTTCCTATACCTCAGTATAAATTCACAATGCAGATAGTTCTTCCTGATTTGTTCTTGGTTGGTTTGATTCTCCCCTCCCCTTTCACATGATGTTTTCTTTGTCCTGTCTCTTTCCCTGTTAGTTCTTCTGCCTTTCTCGTGTGACTTTTCAGATCTGGAGTAACTTAAGGCTTCAGCAGATAAACTTTACTGTATCTTGTCTTCTCAGTTGCCTCCAGTCTTTTCCTTCATTTTCTTACCATTGGGCATAGCCACTACTTCAATAAGAGATGGCAAAATCGGTGTTTCCTGTCTTATCAGCTGCTGCTGTCTGCAGGCTGGTATATTCAATTAAATTGAATAAGTGATGTAACATCATGTTCCAGGCTATGAGCGGTGATGGGTGGAGAACTGAGTGCCATGCTCAAGAGCGGTGGTGATCTCTTAAAACAAACAGAAACAAAAAACAGCAGAGCAAGCCATTGAGGCTGAGAATGTCTTAATCGTGTGATGCTGAAGTCTAAGTTTCACAGTTGCTTAGAAAAATCAATGTTTGTTAAAATTCCTTATGAGACAGAGATCAATATATATTGCAAAATTTACTTGAAGACTGTTAATCCGCCTCCTTTACCATTCTGACTGCATTAGAGAGATCTAGCATTTAGTCCTAAGGCACTTTTTTTTCTCTCCAGTTGTCAAATGTTAACGTTTGTTTTTTAATTCTAGTTCTAGGTCTCGTTCAAGGACATACTCACGATCGCGCAGCAGGGATCGTGTTTATTCTAGAGATTATCGCAGAGATTACAGAAATAATAGAGGAATGAGACGTCCCTATGGTTACAGAGGAAGAGGTAGAGGGTATTACCAAGGAGGAGGTGGTAGATACCATCGTGGAGGTTATAGGCCTGTCTGGAACCGAAGACACTCCCGAAGCCCTAGGCGTGGCCGTTCACGTTCCAGAAGTCCAAAGCGAAGGTCTGTGTCTTCGCAGAGGTCCCGGAGCAGATCTCGTCGATCTTACAGATCTTCCAGGTCCCCAAGGTCCTCTTCATCTCGTTCTTCATCCCCATACAGCAAATCGCCTGTCTCTTCCAAAAGACGAGGGTCTATGGAAAAGCAGGCAAAGAAAACTGAAGGGGCTCCTTTGCAAGATAGCCCTTTGAAAAATAAATCACAAGATGAACAGAAAGATACATTTGAACATGACCCATCAGAATCTCTTGACGATTTTAATAAATCATCAGCAGCTTCTGGCGACATTTGGCCTGGCCTTTCAGCGTATGATAACAGTCCGAGGTCACCCCACAGTCCGTCTATTGCCAGCCCGCCTAGTCAGAGTTCATCTTGCTCTGATGCCCCTTTGCTTAGTACAGCCCACTCAGCAAAGGACACACCTCAACATTCCCATTCCATTCAGCATAGTCCTGAGAGGTCTGGCTCTGGTTCTGTTGGAAATGGTTCTAGCCGTTATAGTCCTTCTCAGAATAGCCCATTGCATCACATCCCTTCGAGGAGAAGCCCTGCAAAGACAATCCCATCACAGAGTGTTCCCCGTGAGGAGCCTCGAACACGTTCGTTTTATCCTGAGACTGGGGAACAGGAAACTGTAAAAGGTGGAAAGTTTCTGAAAAGGTAGGAATTAAACTATCAAATTAACATTGCATCTTAAAGTACTGAAACAGTATTTTTTACAAGATCATCGCTGTGCCTTGGAAAAGGGAATGTGAAATACTAATGAATGCTTTTAATAATTTTAGTCTGGTTAGAATCTAGTTTTCTCCTCCTCTAGGGTGCTTCGAGTTCTTACTGGATGATTAGTGGAGACAGGGACCAGTATCCCTGAAGAACTCCATTGTGTTTTTCCTTTGCAGTACATTTTGCTGTATTACATTTACTGTTCAGAAAAATGTTAATTGGAATGACGGATCAGACTTGATTGTTTGACAGTGACTTCTGTTCAAGCACTTAAACGTTTTAATGCTTTATGTAATTTGAAATGCAAATATTCTGGAAGTCTGAAAACCAAGATGTTGTATTATGATTTATTTGTTAACGTAAACAGCATTAATTGCTAATTGTATGGTGCTATGTGACAGCTTTTTTTTTTGCATTACCTAAGAAGGAGGGTAGGTCTTAATATTCTTGGAATCTAATTCTACTGATGTGAGGAACAATGTTCTTAAAATGGAATGTGTACTCTTCCAAATTTGTTCTAAAAGTATTTGATATATTTGATAAGAGTAGTAACTGAAGAAGGAAGTTATAGAAATCTTATTGACATTAGAACATTTCTTTCTAATTTGCCTTGTGTTTCAGTGGGTTTATTAGAAAAATGACTTACAGACAAATATAGATACGGTCATACAATTTTTAAATGAATTTGCCCTGTCAGTGAGTTTTAGTATGTGAAAATATACTGCTAGAAGATTTGAAATATATATATATATAAAAAAACCAGGCTTGCTTGAGGTTAGATGTACTGCTGCTGGTGGATGTGTTTCAGACCTATGTGAAGATAGTGTACAGACAAAGCAGTAGCTAAAATCAATTTGTGAATGTAGTTAGGACATACAGCTGTCTCCCCGTTGGATTAATTCAGATTTCGGTTATCAAAGTTTTATGTGAATTTGATAGGGAAAAAAGACTGGTGTAAGAGTATGTGAAGCTATGTACCAATTCAGAATGAACAAACCAACCACTAGCTCTTCTTACAACCTCTAGTGGAGAATTTCTGCATGTTCTACAGAAGGGCATTATTTTCTTCAAATGCTTCCAGTAGTGCATAAATGACAGTACAGTGTGAACAGTGTGTGAAATTTACTTGCTAAAGTTGAGTGGCTCAGCGGAGTGTGTTTTCTTCTTATTGCTGTGGGGTTGACGCAAAAGAGGAATGCAAGTGAACTGGAATGAATGCAATCCAGAGTTACCAGTCTCTTCTTTGCTATCCACAGGTACACAGATGAAGAGTCTAGAGTATACCTGCTTGATAGGGGTAATACCAGGGAGAAGGAGGCCCAGAAGGAGAGAGGATCAGAAAAAGGGAGGACAGAGGGAGAAAGGGAATGGGAGGATCAGGAAACTTTAGACTTTTTCGTTGATAAAGAGACTGGGAAAGAGAAGTTTAATGACTCTGAAGGGGAGGACACAGAGGAGACAGAGGATTACAGACAGTTCAGAAAGTCTGTCTTGGCAGATCAGGGTAAAAATTTTCCTACTGCATCTCACCGGAATGCTGAGGAGGAAGGAACCAAATACAAATCTAAAATAACAATGAAGGGCAGTAGAGAGAGCGATGGATTTAGAGATGAGAAAAGTTATAAGCCTAAAGAGACTGGCTATGTAGCGGAAAGGCCTAGTACAACAAAAGATAAGCACAAGGAAGAAGACAAGAGTTCTGAGAGACTAACGATGAAGAAAGAAACTCAGTCACCTGAGCAGGTAAAGTCTGAAAAGCTCAAAGAACTCTTTGATTACAGTCCCCCTCTACACAAGAATCTGGATGCGAGAGAAAAATCCACCTTCAGAGAGGAGAGCCCACTTAGGATCAAAATGATAGCCAGTGACTCCCATCGTCCTGAAGTTAAACTCAAAATGGCACCAGTACCTCTTGATGATTCCAATAGGTAAATTATTCCACTTGACAAAGTGGTTCTCCACGTGCTCGCAGTGTCACTCATCTTTATTTAAACTAGTGGTTTCTTTCTGTGTGTCTTTTCTGTTGTTGATGCATTTTAGACCTGCTTCCTTGACTAAAGACAGGCTGCTTGCTAGCACACTTGTCCATTCCGTCAAGAAGGAGCAAGAGTTCAGATCCATCTTTGACCACATTAAGTTGCCACAGGCCAGCAAAAGCACGTCAGAGTCATTTATTCAGCATATAGTGTCCTTGGTTCATCATGTCAAAGGTATGTGTTCAGTTTACCATATACACATCCAGCAGTAGCATTTAAGACTGTTAGCTAAGACTGTTTGCTGTCTCTAGTACAGGAAGACTTCAGCCTTCTTAATGTTGATTTTGTTGAACCTTTCCTTTGAGGTATACATAAAATAATTAGAGAAATAATAGCCACTGAAACAAGTATAAAAAAAGCAAGTAGCATAGAGCGTAAGAATAGTCATACTATGTTTCTTGTTAAATTTTTTAAGCCAAAGTAGCACATAGTTTGATTTTTAAATTTTTTTAGTTAAGCACACTAATTTGCTCAATCTTTTTTTCTTCAATTCTATTTGAATGTCTTTTCACCTCTTCATATAGCATTGCATCTCCTTTTGGAGCACCTCAGAACTCATAACCAGATGTTTACTAGAAAGCTTTTTTTAGTCTCAAACTGATAAAGTATAAGTGGTGGTGCTCTAAATGATCTTAAAATACACTGCTTCATTCTATTTGTATTTGACAGCATTGCTGGAGATGAGAATTTAACTTCTAGAAGCTTAGCATGGGTTAAATAAATCCCATTAAACTGTTTATATACTAATTATTTTCCAATTTAACAGTAGTGGCTATTGTTTACTACAATAAAATCAAAACACTTTTTTTGTGGAAAAGAAATCTGACAAAGTGGATGTATTTTATTCAGGTCACGTAGTGGCAAAGTTATTCATGAACAGATAATTCCTTAAAATCTAGTGCAGATATCTAGAGTTTTTTTTAAATCCTTTGTTTTTCCTGTAGCATTTACTTAAATTTCACCAGGCTGTTGTCTTATTCTTGTATTTAATATACTAAGAAAGAATTTGCTGGTGAGCATTATTTACCATATCATCAAAAGGAGAATGTCAAAATGCTAAATGAGGTGAGAGGTTTGAGTGTATCTATCTGTATGTGTTGTTTTAAAGATGCTTTAGCATTTCTGAAATAGGAAAGATTTTGGTGCTAGAGGAATGTTTTTTTCAAGTCTTATTTTGTTTTTGAAGTAATTCTAGGTGACTAAAGCCAAATGACTTTGTGCATTTTGAATTACTTAGAAAAAAAAAAGTGGTTGTAGGTTATGTTAATGTGGTAGACTCAAAATATTATTGGGATGCCTGCTTAGAGTGTAACAATCATTGTTAGAAAATCATTTTATTGATGATAGATCAAAGCCTATATCCAGTGAGAGCTTGGCTTAAATGGCACATGTAAGGTGAAGGTGAAGTGTTACTGAAACTCTCACATGTTGATAAAAAAAATTAAGACTTTTTCTGTGTTAAACAAAAAAACTGGTAAATATGACAGCTTAACAGAGTATCTGGTCAAGTTTTTAGTATATGTAAAGTTATGACTGTTTTTTGAAAAGAGAACTTCTGTATGCGTTTCAAACTTACTGCGGTCTATGGTCAGATTTAGTAACTCTTTTGACGATTTGAAGTGATGTTCAATATTGGTGTGATGCGACCAGTCTGAACAGCTCTTGATTAATGTAGAGCTGAAAATGCCCAGTGATGTTTTCTTTTTCATTGTAACTAGGTCCTGGAATGTGTTTTGAAATGGCAAAATCCATGTTACAAAAGTAAAATAGCTGTTGAAAGATACAGATGCCAAACAGGCAAAGTTGAACCTTCTGTCTTCCTGGCAAAAATGGCATAAAAACAGAGTTGCTAGCTCAAATTCCTGTGTTTGATGGAATTATGATTGAGGCACTACCCTTGTAGTGGCCGTTTCAAGTTTTAATGGTTGGTTATGAGACAAATACTGGATGCCGGGCGGTAAGTTGATACAGATGTATGTTGACCTGTTAAGCAGATAGCTTGCTTCATATGTAACATTTCATAGCTCATGACTTTATGTATTTCTATATTACATTTAAACACATTTGTTGAGCTGGTTTAAAAACTTGAGTTTTGCTGTTGCTAATTTAACTGTCTCTGAAAGCAAGAGAAAATTTGTCAGAAGTTGTCAGGTTTGCCAAGATGCCAGATGCTTAAATTAATTTATTTACTTTTGGATGTGTTAGTTGCCTTGAATCGTTATCATCACAACTTCAAACCAATAAATTGTATTATTTTAAGAAATGACTCGTTATTAGGTCATTCGTGTAGTTATTGAAGCATACCTTACTTAAATGATTTCACTGAAGTAACACTAACTTAAAAGTTGAGCTGAACTGTAAAACGTACTTCTTGCAAGTATTCATGACGCAAAGTAATCTTATTTTTTTTCTTACGGACAAAGTAGTAGAAAATCACTTAGATTGTTCCTTTATTTCATTAGAGGAGAATGTCATTGAAAATGAACAAGTCTAATCCGTATATGATGCTTGAATTAGATTAATACAGCCATGGTGTAGTTATAAGTAGATTTGCAGTGATTCTGTGCACTGTATCTTTGTTTGGAATACAGAATGTGTAAGAATAGGAAAACCCCACACTTGCTTGTTGTTCTGATATATTTACTGAAAATACTGTTTTTGCCTGCTACTTGCCTTTCTGTCAGGAGTAAAATACCTGTCAGTTGAATTAAACTAATGAAACAGTGTTTTTCTATTGTAACCAACAGAGCAATACTTCAAATCAGCCGGAATGACCCTAAATGAGAGGTTCACTGCATATCAAAAAGCTACTGAAGAGCACTGCACTCGGCAAAAGAGCCCAGAAATACATAGGTATATGTTAATTGCTTATGTCTCCAATAATATCTGCTAATGTTTCTTTTAAGAACTCAGAATATTTTTTCTGTTCTATATGTAATAATTTGTCAATTTCTGTATAAATACAAACAAAAAAAGAACACCCAAACCAAAACAACAACAACAAACCCTGGAAAAAGACAAAACCGAACAAAAATGTTTCCGTAAAAAGAAAATTCAGATAAATCAACTCTGGCTTCATCTGTGGTTTTATAGCGGAGTCTTTTCTACCTCTGCATCTCATTTGGGATACGCTTACTTTTCTAACATACAGTGCTCAAATATTGAGGGAGAAATGTCTTGCATATACAGGGCTTCATTTTATTGTCAGCTTTGTTCTTCAGTGTGAAGTGCTCCATCTCGTATCACTTAGTTTTTGTATCTATTAATTTATAGCAGGGTTTTTTCTTTTGAAATCTGAGAGCCTGGAAGGTAAGAAGATAGGTATGCAGATGTAGTTTCTGATCATTTGCTTTTAGTTACATGATGCAGTGTGCTGTATTTGTGTTGTGTGTGAGGTTCTATTGTCTCGGTTTTCAGCTTTGTAAGATCTCTTAACTGATAAGTAACTTCAACTATACAGCAAGCTGTCAGTGGTTTTTTTTTTCGAAAGTTGGATTTTAAACTGGCTCTATATGCTGATCTTCTGGAATAACTGCTATCTTGAAATCTCTCCTTGAAATGTGAAAAATCAAACAGCCAGTTTTGTGTATTTATCTATTTGTGTACTTCACAGAACAAAACTAAGGTTTTTAAGTTCTAGCTTGCTTCTGTATTCTGATGGTGGGACTTGATATGCAAGAGTTTGTTCTGCTGCTAAAGTGCCTTGTTATTCAGACTTGAACTGTGTGAGGCCATAAACAGTTGCATACCCATATGGCTAGACACTGCTTTTATTTTACATTTAGGAGGATTGACATCTCTCCAAGTGCCCTGAGGAAGCATACCCGTTTAGCAGGTGAAGAGAGGGTCTTTAAAGAAGAAAGTCAAAAAGTAGGTTCTGAGTAAATGTCAAGTATCTGTTTCTGAACTTAATGTGATATTTTTCCCTTTGAATCTGAACTTCTAACTTCGTGTAAGTTTGTGTATATCAGTCTTCTAGAATAACTCACATTACGTGGAGTATTTGCTTTTCATAACTCTTTTTTTCTGAGTAAAATGTCTTACCAAGAAGCCGGTTTGTGTAGCACAACGTGAGTATATTGATATTGTGGCAAATAAGGTCAAACTGCTTCTTACCCTTCCTTTCTTTTGGCTGTTTCTTGGCACATTTTGTGTCCAAGGACAAAGAATAGGAGGAGAAAAAAGTTCTGAGGTGCACAGCAGTAAGGCTGATTTTATAAAGGTACATGTGCTCTGCTTAACGATAATTAACTGGAAAAAATGTGTACTAAGGTATCCTACCAGACAGTATGTTATGGTCAGTCTGCATCAGGAAATAAGTATCCTGTAGGCTTGATGGGAACGCTTGTTTAAAATGTAAAATCTTAGCTGTTCTTAGATTTAGCCTGTGAAGGGCATTCACTTAAACTCAATTTATGTACTGAAGAGTTGTTGTAAATTCTGTCTTGTTTTGAAAATTGAGGCGCGGTTCATCTCCTCAGATTCTCTTCTGGATGTTTTCTTTGAAAATTTTAGTAAGAAACGTATTTTTGCTTACAGGGAGATAAAAAATTAAGATGTGATTCTGCTGATCTTCGGCATGACATTGACCGCCGTAGAAAGGAGCGAAGTAAAGAGCGAGGAGACTCAAAGGGCTCCAGGGAATCCAGTGGGTCAAGAAAGCAGGAGAAAACTTCAAAAGATTACAAGGATTACAAATCTTATAAAGATGACAGGTAAATGTTTGAAATCCCTATATAGGGTTTTAGCTTCTAATTAGCCTTTTGTAATTGTAAGCTTAATTGCTTTCAGTTTTCAATGTTTAATGGAATGTTTAAATTTAAACAAATAAAATTATTTGTTTTACAGCAAATATGTATTATCTGTCTTTTACACGGCTTATGGTGGATGAGGACAAAAACTTTGGAATAGCAAGCTAACACTGAAAAAAAAATGACAAATTAATCTGTCCTATTATCCAGGCTACATCAGGAGGTTGGACTTCAATGCAGTACATTTCTATAAACAATTTGTGTAAGAACTTTGGTTCGTTATGCTTGATTCCGCACTTTTTCAACTCATAACACCCAGAGTATGAGAATCTTACTGATACTTAGTTTTAACATGGGTGAGAAGGGGAATCTTATTATTATTTCTCTCCTAAAGCCAGTGGGCTATTTTTTAAGGAAAAAAGTTAGCATATTTCAGTGGATACTGTGTAGCAGTGGTAAGAGTTACATCAGCTATAACCTTCCTTTGAGTAATGTTATCTTGTAAATTGGGTCAAGTTAGAACTTGAGGGGATTACTGGAAGTCTTGCTGTGGGATTTATTT
The DNA here is from genome assembly GCF_002078875.1 of Numida meleagris. NCBI lineage: Eukaryota > Metazoa > Chordata > Aves > Galliformes > Numididae > Numida > Numida meleagris. Next base: position 54,796,410 of record NC_034411.1, read on the forward strand.
TCCTGCTTTGTACTGGGTATACAATGAATTCTTACTTGTGCTTCCTGTTTCCCATATGTTTTCTGACTCTGGTATCCACATTACCTTCCACTGGCAATTCCATACAGGCATCTGCAGAGGGCAGCCCATGCTGTATGCTCTCAACAGTGTGCAAACTGAACTATGTAAAATTTCTGTAAAGCTTTGCCTTGAGGGTTTTCTTCCCTTTGGTTTCTGGTTGGTTTTTTTTTTTTTTGCCTCAGAGAAAGGCAGATCTTAAAAGTAAGAGAACCTCTTAATGGCAACCTAGAAAAGCTCTTTGCAGTTTGCAGACTGCTGTTTTCCAACTCACTAGCAATAATATACATTTAGTCCATTTAAATGTCTAAGAAGAGGCTGGAAAGTGAAATTATATCTTGCCTTAGCATATGAAATACATTACATATACGTGTGGCTTTATAACCAGAAGGGGGATAGTTTTTTGTAAAATATAAAGAAACCCCTTTTAGCATAGCATGTTACAGTCTATCTAGTGCTTTTAAAATAGCACACAGTGTATCTTTTTTATTTTTCAGTAAGCAAAAAAGAGAGCAAGACCGTGCTAGATCTTCCCCATCTTCCTCTCCATCATCATCTTCATCCGGTTCTCGAGAAGAAAAGGATTGCAAGAAAGAAAGAGATGAAGAGTTCAAAACTCACCACGAACAGAAAGAATACTCTGGTTTTGCAGGAGTCAGCAGGCCAAGAGGCACCTTTGTAAGTTGCATTTCTCCTGTTCTCCCCCCAAACGATGGAGACTGTAACAATAGTGTAACAGATTAAATGAATTGTTGCAGTACTTAATGTTAGTGTAGACCTTTTCATAGTCGTGATTCTTGAATTCTTTTACATGATGTACCAAATCTGCAGAGCTTTTCCTTCAGCATTATCCAATAGGAGTCTTATTTGGTATGTAAATATTCAATAGCATAATATTAGAGACCCTAGTGTAAGGATTGGAAAAAATGATTTCTTGTTTATTCCTTACTATTTTGTAATTACGCTGTTTCCGAACAGGATATTAAAACTGACCTTTCTATAAAGGTGAAATCTTGTGATCTGTTACCTGTTACTCTCTACAGTTTGTTTTCTTTTCCCCATAACTTTCAATTTTACTTTGATCTCCTTTGTGTGTGATGTCTGCAAATTATTTAATAGAGAATGGCACACAATGGAACACGGACACCAATGTTGGAAAAAACTATACTGGGGAGAGGACGTGATATACTTGCTACTTTTCAGTGTTTCTCTAGCCTGGACTAGCCACACTAAGCATGCAAGCATATTAATCTAGCTCTGGAATGTGTTTTAGCATTGTGATTTGGAATGTACCATGTTGACCTTCATGGTCTTCATAACACTTTTAAAGGTAAAAATTGCATGTTACTGTAACTTACCAGGAAATGTGGCAGAATTAGAAAAGATGAAGAATTAATAGAAGAGGTCTTGGAAATAAAAACAATTATACAAAAATTAAAAATGCCTTAAAGGTCTTTTTGTGGGTGGACAAAAGACAATGGGTAGGAGCAATTACATGCTTTCCCCAGTAGCTCCTTTGTGTAGCCTGTATTTAAGGCAAAATAAGGTAAAGAGGCATTGTTTTATATAAATGTACATTGTTTGTAGTAGTGCAAAATAAGTTCTGAACTACAGAGAAGAGAGTGTCTAAAATGCATGTGAGATGTGCGGCACTTAAGGTTTGAATCTTCAATCTTGGGAGTTGTAGCTACTTCTTTTAAAAGAAAAATAATCCAAGTTCCAAATTTCGAACTCTAAAAATTCCATTTTCTTGCTTGCTTGTTATTCTTATAATTATCCAGGGAATAGCTGTGTGGTGTAAATGCACCAACACTTTGGTGTAGATATCAAATATGACAGTATTGCCCAATTCCCAGGTGCATGAGCTAGCAGCACATGGTTAAAAATAAGCAGAGCGTAAAATCCCCTCCTCTCACAAAGAGGATTAGAAAATCAGATTGTACGTATCTTTAAAAAGAGATAGTACTTCTCATGAAATTTAAGTAGATCTGAAGTGGAAATGTATTAGTTATCTAATATTTTGACTAATGGTGACTGCCAGTTATGCCTGTGCATTAATAATTGGTTGATGTTCTGTAATGACATGCATGGTCATACATAGGCTTATCAGCCAAACAATAACTGAAGAGGAGTGTTTAAACAGATAGGCCAAGCTGTTGACTTGAATATTCCACTTCAGGGTACAGACTGGTTAGTATTGAAAGATACTACATGGCTAATGTAGAAGTGTCTTTGTGATTTAGGCTAATAGTGCATGAATTCAAGTAAGTACTGCTGTGGTTTTGGAGTAAAGAAAATGTTTTTGTTGTAAATGCTCCCTGAAACAGGAAGCTGTAACATCATGGGGAGAATGTGGCTGTCCAGGTAGATGAAATCTTTCTGTATGCTAAACTGTCAGTTTAAGTTAGTGTTGACTTTTCACTAATGCTTACTGATAGGCTGAAATGTTGAATTCCATGCTTTGTTGTACATAGCATAAAACCATAAATGCTCTGAATAGTTTCGAAGTAGGAAAACAGAAATAAAGATAAGTAGAATGTTTCTAGTTTCTGAAGTGTATTGGAAGGTTTTGTGAGCCTTTCACTAGACTTTTTCAGACTGATTCAAAGCACTTTTAAAGCTGTCCAGCATTAATTCTGCATTAGAGATGTTGGAGCTTAGTGGAATTAGGTGTGCACAGAACTCCTTTATTTTTTCTTCAGGTTAATTAGATCTATTTTTGCCCATGTTTATGGGGCATATTTATTTTTTTAATAAATGAGACTCATTTCCAGTCACATTTCTATATAGTTACCTCTGAAGACCCAGTTTTATTCTTTAACTAGATTGTTTATAGAAAGCATGTTCTGTAGTAACTGAAGGTTTTAAGAAGTCTTATCTTCCCTGATAAGTCTCTTATCTGAGACTTTTTAATCCTGTCGTCTTAAAATTCTGTTAAATTACGATAAAGAACACTAGAGGTACTTCAAGATAGAGTTGTTTTTCGGGATGAGGAATTTACTCATTTGGAATGTAATCTGTCTTAAAATGCGTAACTGAATCTCCGTTGAGAATGAGTGGCACAAAGTGGACAGTTACTTGCAGAATGCATTATTTGTATGTATTCTAAAATCACTTTCTCATAACAGATATCATTGTCAATATACGTGACTTCACTTCCCCCCGAAAGATTTTTCCCCCCTTCCTTCAGTCTAGGTTTTTGTTTGTTTTTGTCTGCAGACAGCTTCAGAAGCTTCTTCCGACCTTTGTTGCAACAGACTGCTTTACCAGTAGTCAAAGGAAATTTCATTTTGGTGAATGTAGGTTAATTTATGCCAAGAACTCAAGCATGGTTTAACTCTTACGTTTAGTAGGATCGTTATTTCAAAGTGAATGCTTGAATGTATTACTTAAAGTAATATGTGATTTTTTTTAAAAATAGTTTTATATTTTTAATTAAGAGCAGAATGAACATTATCAGTATCAGAAAACTTGAGCTTTTTGTTGTGGTTTTATGTAAATGGCTTAAATAAAATAACATTTTGGTTAATCAGTTTCGAATTAGGGGCAGAGGAAGAGCCAGAGGAGTCTTTGCTGGAACAAATACTGGTCCCAGCAACTCAAATACTACTTTTCAAAAGAGACCGAAGGAAGAGGAGTGGGATCCTGAATATACCCCAAAAAGCAAGAAATATTTCTTGGTGGGTGTAGAGAATTCTATCTTATGCATGCTTTTGTTTTTTCCGAGTGCGTTTTTATGTTTGGTGTTAAGGAGATTGACAGCTACAAGCACAGAAGTCGCATGCATGTTCAAAGTGTGACTGCAGTTATGTAATCAAGAAAACACCGGCGTTCTTGCAGTGCCTAGTTCAGCTTATCTTGTCTTTCTGCAGCAGGCTGGAAATAACTGAAGCTTAAGGTAGAATTCTTCTCTAAAACATATTAATCGGTGAGATAGGGAAGAAGGCATACTCGGGCTAAAAGTATGAAAAACAAAAGCAAAAAGACTTGTGCTGTATCTTTGTGGGTTTATCTCTATATGGCATTCAAGCTTTGTTTTTACATTTATCCAGAAGCCCACAAAAGTGAAAGATCAGGAAAAGCTAACAGTGTTTGTGGATGGATGTGGGCCAACTCTGCTATTAGCAGCCTTTCTGTTCTTACCTGAGTAGTATGATAGGCATAGGTGACCTTAGTTGTGCCTTTTTTTCCCCCATCTGGATTATGAAAGGAGGACTGTTGATACAACTAACCAGTAAGTAGCTTAGTGTACTGAATATTTAGTCTCTGCTGCGACTGATTTCCCTAACAATGCCAACTTCTAACAATATCATTTCACCATTGAAAAGCGTTAGTGAAGTTTAGACCTTCTCCTGTAGTATTAAGTTTCTTTCACAAATACATTAACAGGTAATCCAATAAATGATGCAACTGCAATTTGCACACATGTACAAGGTTTTCTCCCTGTTTCCACCCGCATACACAGAGATGTGATCATCTGTTCACTAAGAAGTTCCACGACAGCTAGAAAAAAAGTGACTAACTAGAGCTGTTCGTTTTTTCATCTTCAGGAATGTTTATTTTTTTAAAAGCCACCCTGTAAATATTTGAATGATTTATAATTGTTAGTAAGCTGCTTATGTTTAATAGTTTAGATTTCTTTCCAAATCACAAGTTAAAAAAGTAGATATTGGAGCAGTTGTTCATCGTTCTTCTAAGTGTAAACATCTTATACTAAATAGTTTTCTGTCGTGTCCATGTAGTGCATGGAATGTTTGTCAGAAGACATATCAAACTCTGTAAGACTGTATTTAGCACCAAGATGGTGAACGTAACGCTTCCTAACTAGAGAAACTCGACTGTTAAAATTAGGTTTACGTAGTTTAAAAATGACTTGCATTACCTTGCACAAGTAAAGTAGGGTTTCTGAAAACTTTCTTCAGTTATCTTTTCTTAAGTATGAAGAATTCTCTCTGCCTTAAAGTAAAAAATAATAATCATAATAAAAAAAATCAAAAGCACATTCCTAGAGTTCCTTTATTTGATTTTTTTCTTAAAACTAGTGAGTACTTATTTCTGATGACTGGAAAAAATAAGTGACAGATCTGGTTTGTTACTCGCAGTGGGCATACCCACAGCTAACGAGGACTCTTTAAAACAGGGTTTCAGGGTACTTACAGCATTATTAGTTGTAGGGATATGTTTCATAATGTAATGTACAGATTGTCTGAACTGTTTTCAATTTTTTTCTTCATTGTTTTTTTTCTATGTATAGTGTAAATTTGGTTCAGAGTACCTGCGTTCAAGAGGTGTTGTAACCTTATTGTTTGGTATATTATAGCATGATGACAGAGATGATGGTGTGGATTATTGGGCCAAACGAGGAAGGGGCCGTGGTACTTTCCAGCGTGGCAGAGGGCGTTTTAACTTCAAAAAGTCAGGTAGCAGTCCGAAGTGGACACATGACAAATACCAAGGGGATGGGATTGTGGAAGATGAAGAAGAAACAATGGAGAACAATGAAGAAAAGGACAGACGCAAGGAGGAAAAGGTAAGTGGTTTGGCACTGGGCAAAACATCTATCTTTTCTTACAGAATCTCAGGCAATTGTTGAAGGGGAGGGGGAGTATCACTTGGAAAAATATTTTTAGTGTTTGGTTATTAACTGTTTACAAGAAGACTGTTTTCTTTCTTTCTACAGGAATAACCCTGGAAGAAAGCTGAAAGAGCAGCTTTTGCACCACCCACACAACATTTTTAATATGTTCTTTTTGTTGTCAAATGAATGTAAGCATTTTACTTAAATTTTACTGTTGGAAGTAGTTTAGAGGGATTGTTTTTCTGTTTTAAGCCTTTAGGAGAAAAAAATCTTGATATAGTAAACTATGTTAATGATCGTACAGTTAGAAAGTAAAATATTTGTAACAACTTTTAAGAAATTTTACTGTTTGTTATATGCAGTGTAATTCTGCTTTGTCCAAATATATGGTCAAGTACAACTCCTAAAAGTTTTGATTCTCCCCTATGTCTGTGTTTTATTCTGAAGTAAACTTACAGCTCTGCACACCTGAAATCTTGGAGGAGCATTTTTTATCAGCTGATTACTACTTCTGTGTTGCTTTTTTCATTAAAAATGTTTTTAATGATAGTTATCCAGACGTAACATGAATACAAAGTCATGTATGAGGTTGACTGTACGTTAGGTCACAAGAATCACATTTACATGAGGTGTTGAAGTGATAGACCTGGATTCTTATTCTCACATTAGGGAGGTGAACTAAAAGAGCGTAACTGTAACTGTTCTCTAGTAGCCTGAGGAATATACGTATATGAATTCTTCAGTGAGTTTCAAGTTTAGTTCTCTTTTGGAATGTGAATTTTAGAAACCTGTTTCCAAACCACTGGTGCTAGAAACTCAGAACAGGTCTGAAAACTGGAGCGCTCTCTCCCATTTCTACACTTGGTACAAAAGTACCTACAGCTGTCTTAATTCTGTAACTTGTGTCCGGAACAGGTTAGTCATGTTTTATGGATATCTTGCAATGTCTTCTGTCATTAAAAGACACTTCTCTTATCAAGGGTGACATAGTACTGTGTTGAAGGGTTTTTTTAAACCTGTAGTTAAAACTCACTGCAAGAAGAAGGTGCTATCCATAATTATGGGTGGCGTTTTCAGGGTCAACAGGGATTATAGTTTCAGCTTTAAGTCAATACCTTAATCACCCACAGAACATTTTAGTTAAGAAATTGATGGCAGTATCAATGCTGCATTTATATCAATTTTCATTTCAATTTGTTAAATTGCCTCTTCTCTATATGGACTTCCTCTTCAGGTAAGTGGTCTGGCAAGAGTAAGTCATTAAGTCTTCTATTACATTAACAGCCTTAAGTGAAATCTTGGAGAGAAAACAAACAAACACACACCAACCCAACATGTTCCCATGAAAATACAGAGCAAGTTACATTAAAACTCAAATAAGTAAAAATACTTGGAATATCCTAAATAATTGTATTAAGTGTGTATTCCATTACAGTGCCCTGGAAATACATGCTCTTGGTATTCCACTTTATCCAGTGTGTCAGTCTGAAGTTGTAACTTGATGATAAAAGTTGTTAGTGGAAGGTGTGAGAAATGAGTTAGGCTTTCACGCTGATTTTTCTGAATAGTTGTGCCCTCTTAATATTGTAGTCAAAGTGCAGAAGTCAGTCTACAGTATTTAAAAAAAAAAAAGTGCTTTGGTTAAAAGAAAAATATATTTGTCTTAAATACACATGCTCTCTTGTTAGTAGTTATCCATCTGACCTATCCATACTGAATAATAGAAGGCAAAAAACAGCATTCTAACTGTATTTGAAGAAAATGGATTTCACATTGCACTACTGTGCCAACATCTGTGTAGAAAGGGAAATGGGATTAATATTTGCCCTTCAGTAGTGGTTCCTAAAGGACAATTTCTGCCTTATGTTTAAGGAAGTTTAGGCAGACTATACCCTTTTTGCAAAACCTGCTTTTGTATGTACAGTGCATCTTTTAATAACAATTTGAAATGTGAACTGATTATTTTTCTAAGTAAATCTTGCATGTAATTTGTGTATACTACATTAGAAGCAAGAAAAGGAGCAGAACAATAAACTGGTATACTGACGGTGCCAGAGCCTATCTTAATGGGACTAACTACAACATCTATCTGAAACTAATGAATAGGACCAAGCTTTACTATCATGACCTCAGAATAGGTAGTCTGCATCTATTACTCTGATTGTTTTTAGGAAAGAGCATTCTTGCCTTAGTTTTCTGCTTCATTGAATGTGCAGGGTAATCTAGTACAGATCGCTTTGATAATGGCATGTGATTGTTGCATAGCCTTACCTCTAAACTTACCTGTAGGTTAGGTCATAAAAATCCTTTTTTTAAACCAGAGTGCATTTTTTAATAAACATAATTTCTTAATCACTGGAGAGATGGTGACAGCTGTAAGTTTGAGTGCTTCATTTCAGATAATCTAATCAAAGATGTAAGTTGCAGTCCTTCAAAGATCTGGAAGAAGTAGAAACTTAAATTGGGTTGAGACTTTTTCTTGACTATAAAATTAAGCATTTACCATACTGTCAAGTCCTTCAATATGAATAGTGAATTTTCATAATTGTGTTGGAATTAATATGGAAAACGTGCTTTTGAAGTTCTCAGTTGGATCTGCTGAAGTAGTTGTATGACTAGTGAACAGAAGTATTTAGTGCATTCTGTATTTCTCCTGCTGAAAGTTAGACCATCATTGACAGATCCTGGGCAGGAGGGTTCAAGCTTCCTTCCTGTATCAGATGTTCAACTACTCTTTGAATTAAGTAATAATTCAAAGAAAATTAGTAATAATTGTTGCTCTCCAGCAATGCAAGAGTTCCTGAATCTGCTTCATCTCTTCATGGTATGCAGTTCAGAGGAACTTGACTTGACTGTCATCCAGTCAAGTTCTGCTGCCCTAACGTTGCACAGCTGCATAGCATTGGAGCGATCATGATGTACGCAGTGGATGTAAGACCTTCCTTCCTGGCCCCATCCTCTCAAAGCTAACCCCGTGTAGGCTCCTGCCGGTGGAAGCGGATCCTCCTTAGCCGCCTTGGTGCCCGTTTGGGGCGCTGGCAGAGGCGGCCGCAGACACCAACCGCCGTGCCGGCGGCATTCAAACTGCCTCCTCCCGACGCGCCCCGCGGGCGCGGCCCGCCCCCGGCCGTCCGTTGGCTGCGCTGAGCGGTGCCGTCTCTCTACTGGCGAGACTTCCTTTCCGTCCCGCCCCCGCCGCTGATAGGTGCCGCCGGCCGGGGCTCGAGGCACGCGGGGTGCCGGCCCGGGGCGCGCTCCCCCTCCGCCTCGTGGTGCCGCCATGGCGCTGCTGCTGCACCTCCTGCGGCGCCTGCTGGAGTACCTGGGCTGGCCGCTCGAGCAGGTGAGAGCCGGCCGGGGAAAGGAGGGCGGGAGAGCGGGCGCGTGTGTGCCCGCAGGAGGCACCGCTCCGGCTCGCGGCTCCCGGGGGTGCGTTCTGTTGGTGCGGAGCTGCCGCCCCGCCCCTGGGAGCACCGGCCGCAACCCGGTTCCGTTGTCTGCATGTGGTGCTTCGCCGGCAGGCCGCCTTCCTGGAAGCCCGCGTGCTGGGCAGCGGCCGTGCGGTCAGAGCGTGCTTCTCCTCCGCGGCCCCGGCGGGAGAGCGCGTCCAGCAGCTGTGTGCGGCCTTACGGAGGTACCAGGCCAAGGTACGTTACGCTTGTGTTGCTTCTTTTCTGAGAGGTTTTCCTGAGAGCGAGGCGGATGCGCCTGGTTGCTCAAAAATGCGCTATTTACGTCGTAGCTTAGAATACTGCTAGTTACGCGATGTAGCTGCTACGTTCCCCGATGGCCTTTGTGCTGCCGATACGTGCTGGGTACGCGTCTGGATGTGGATTTGGAAGCGGGCGGCTAAAGCCCCCGGAACCTTCAGCTTTAGAAGAGTGTGGGAAGGTTACATTAACCCAGCTGCGTTGCCCTTAATTGCATAGAATGTTGCACCCTTTAATATCCCTTACGGTAAAAACAAGGGGCTTCAATTTTGGTTGATCTGTTAAAAAAAAAAAAGCATTCTGATTTTTAGGTCCTATCTGTTTGCCAAAAAAAGGAATATGGATCTACTCGAAGCGTTGTTCGTAGACTTGGGACAATTCTTTCCATAGAGCCTTACCCAAGACCTTATTTTCAAGTAAGCGATTTATGATTATATGTAAGCTTCAGCTACTTACATGTTCTAATTCCTCTAAATCCAGTTTTTCTACACGTATTTTTTGTCTTAGCTTGTTCAACACCTGAGTCCATTGGATCGTGTTGAACAAAGCGTGGTTCCAACTCCTGTAGCTCCATCACTTGCTGATGTCCTGTGGGTAGCACATGATCAAGGACAAGCATTTGCTAGATTTAGGTAAGTAGAAGTAAAATATATGCATAGAAATGAGTAGTAGCAGCAACTTTTGTCTTTTGTTGTCTTCTTGTCTATAAGCCTTCTCAGGGTTCCAGTTAAACCAACCCTGCAGACTTTTTATCTGGAAGTTCTTCCTGTGTAGAATATTTTTATCTGAAAGATTTCTAATGCTGAGTACTGTCTTTCCTCCTAATGGCACATCAGATAAATTAGAGGTATTTTTAACTTGTGTTTTCACTAAATAAGTATTTTGCGAGGGTGGAAGTTTAGAGAAACATATGTGTTGCAACAAAACAGAAGACATTTCTTATTGATGTCTTAGTTTACAAAAGTTTTGACAAACCTTATCAAGGAGAAAATGCAGAAAAATATTTAAATGTCTCCTTTTAATCTGATTGTTACAGTGCTACATATGTAAAGTTTATTGCTTTAATGGACTGAAGAACATAAAATAGTTTCAGTTGGAAGGGATTGGTAAAAATCACAAAGTCCAGCTGTCAGACTGCTTCAGGGCTGACTAGAAGTTAAAGCATATCGTTAAGAACATTATCCAAATGCCCCCTAAACATGAACAGGTGTGGGGCATCAACTGCCTCTCTGGGAAGCCTCTTTCAGTGCAAAACTGCCCTCTTGGTAATGAGGATTTTCCTAGTCTCTAGTCTGAACATCCCACGGTGCATCTTTTAGCTGTTGCCATGTGTCCCATTGCTTGATACCAGGGAGAAGAGACTCGGATCTTTGTCTCAACTTTCCCTCCTAGTAAAGCTGTAAAGATCAGTGAGGTCACCCTCAACGTCCTTTTCTGCAATCTTAACAAACCCAGTGTCCTCAGCCTCTCCTCACAGGACATGTCTACCAGCCCTCTATTCAGCTTTGTTGCCTTCCTCTGGATGCTTTCAGGGACTTTAATATACCTTTCTAAATTATGGAGCTACTTAGGGGGATGATCTTGTTGTAGAAGGATATCAAATTAGTGTGACAGGACTTCTCTTTTGTGGAACCATGTTGGCAGGGCAAGATTATTGCATTATCTTTTAAATGTCTTAAAGAGGTGCCAGGAGTAATCTCCAGAACTTCTGCAAGCACTGAAGTTAAACTAACAGGTCTGTAATTTCTAAGGTTATCTTTTGTGCCCTTCTTGTATATTGGGTATAGTTGTCCAGAGGCCTGACTACAGAGATGTCCCCAGATTCGCAAGATCACTGGCAGAGGGGCCCAGCTATAACATCTCCTAATTCCCTTAGTATTCTCAGGTGAATCCCACCAGACTCAATGGACTTAGAAGCATTCAACTGATATAACTGGTTCCTTAAAATTTCAGTATTGACAAATGGAAATTTGCTGTTCCCCCAGTCATGGTCCTCCAACTCAACGGACTGGCCAATCCAAGGCCTGTCATTAATATTAAAGACTGAGTGTAAAAAAGGTCTTTTCATCATCCCTGTTTGTCAAATAACTGGCTTAATCCAGTAGCTGTCTAATATTTTCCTTAGGCCTCCTCTTGCTATTAACATACTTCAAGAAGCCTTTTTTGCTATCTGAAATATCACTGAACAATTTTAACACTGAGCTTTGGCCTTTTGTGTTTTCTTCCTGCAAACATGAACTGCAGCTCCGTAGTCTTTGTGTTTCTTTATTTTAAAAATTTACCTTGAACATAGTCTTTGCAGTTCTTTAATAACACGCTGAAGGAAATTTTGTACATTGACAAAATGTAAGTACTATAAGATGACAAATTATCCTGAAATTTGTGGACGGGGGTATACAAGGTATATGAGTCTTCCCCCTATCCCTGTTCTATCACTCTAGAGAAAAAATAGCAAGTTGGCTTATTGTTACCCTACGGGATCTGTTCAAAGTCAGAGGAGGAGTCAGAAGCAAGATTAGAATGTGGATACTTGTGTGCCCACGTCTATGTTGGACAGTGTAATTCAGCTTTATTACTAACACATGCTCTTCTGTTATCTTTGTTTAGTACTTGCTGGTAATGGGATTTCAAGACACTAATCAATTCAGATGACATACTTTTTACTGTAGAAGCTGTGACGTATTTATTTTTCATCTTTGGATTCCTCAGCTGTTACCATTGAACTACCAAAGTGTTTTGAAGCAGTTGCAAAATACTAAAAGAGTAAAAGTATTGTTAAAAGGAACTGTGCATCATTTTATCTTGCTTGTGCTGCTCTTTAGCTGGTCTGACTCAGATCCATGACGCTTCATTGTTCTGTTGTTTCCATTCTTTCTTCCTCCTCCTCTCCTGGCTCTGCGGGATGTTTTTCAAGGGCAGGCGTAATGCTTATCTCTTCAGACCCAGTATAAAAAGCAACATTTTCGCAAATCAGAAAACAGTGTTGCAGGTGTGGTTTGAAGTAAAAGGATGATGGATGTAAGGAGAAAGGTGTGGTTTTGTTTCAGTGAAAACTTAGTGAATTTGGAATAAAGTAAATATAACTTCTTCATTTCATTGTCTCATTCTGTATTTTAAAGTCATTTCTGCGGGCTCAGACTTGAAATAACTTTTAAAATCGAAACACAAGCTGTTGCACAATTCTCTAATGCACCTGTGTTACACATGGAGCTTATAAAAGATAAGATTCTTATTTGGTAAGCATTAAAATTCATGATTATCCTCCGTTATACTTTCTGAAAGATTACAACTTCTTTGCTGCTTACAGCGGTTCATCTTGCAGAGTTTGATAAATGACTAAAATGTGTGAAGTCATGTTAAAGAGATTATTGCTATCTGACTCTCCCTGCCTTTTGTATCTATTGTTTCACGAAGGGAGAAGGGAGAGGCACCACAGTCAAATGGAACAATAACAGCTCAGTCCTGCACTATGGCCTGGCGGTGTATAATCTATCCCCGAGTAAACTATCAATTTTGATTATGACTGTTCAAGGATTTGTATCTTATTTTAACTGAGGGAGATTTAAGGCACTTCTGAAGTTATGATCAGCTAAACCTTCTCTTAAATAGTTTGCAAATTTTCTGTCTTGCAGAATGATGATAACTTGCCTGGACAGGTGCAGAATCTTGAGATTTCTTTTGCTGGTGAAACCTTCTAAACTGTCTTTTATTCCTTTCTAGGACTGAGTTATGGAGAAAAGAAAAAAGTACAGCTTATCGTGACTTACATCCATCTATAGATTCCATACCAAGTGTTTCAAAAAACAGTATGCAAAAAGACAGTCTTGTTGATCAAGCAGCACTCCAGAAAATTTCCGCGCTCGAAGATGAGCTAACTTTTCTTCGTACTCAGATCGCTGCAATTGTTGCAGCACAGACACTGGGAAGCATACCACCACGTAAGGCTTTCTGGTTTTTTCTGCCTTAGGGGTCTTCTTCATGGATTGCCATGCCTCTGAGTTTGATACTGAATATCTCTAATTTCTTCACCTGAAGTTACTTACACCAACAAAATTTATGAACGTAGTATTTATTTTGCGATGGTTGTGTTGCTACTGTGGTTTGCTTGTTTATTATTTTTTACAATTTTTTCTCCCCAAGCCTCCCCACCTTTCAGCTTTTCATGGCTTGCTTGCCAGTTTCAAATGCAGTTGATACTACGTGATGTCTATATTCATTTTCATGTTTGTGAAGGAACTTAGTAACAACACTAGTAATAAACCACCAATTACTGTTTAAAAAAATAATAATTTTAACTTTAGACTTGTGTGCAGCTTCTGACAAGTTATCAAAATAATGTTTAAAACACTCTAAGAAAGTCAGGTTCAGGATTTAAGAGAAACAAACGCTCTAAGTAGATGTCTAACCACCTTTGGAGCATCAAAGATAGTCTCTAGGATGAGCTTCAATCTTGTGATTTTTTCCCTTAAATGATTTGAGATCCTGATTGCCTTGCACACTAACTCCACTGTGGTTGTTGAAGCATTGAGGCTGATGTAATTTACATTTGTGTAGTGAGTGCTCTGCCAAGTGAACTTAAACAGTTCTGAGGCCTCTTATCCTGCAGCTGAGTTCTGCTGGCACTTCTTAGCGCTCTGTGTACAGTTTTGTAGTCTGTTTTATATGTTTTGTAGTTTTCCTTGCTGGTGCTTCATTTGGGCTATTGTAACTTTCAGACCATTGAGAATGAACTGTACACAGCTGCAGGCTGCTTTCTGTTTCAGGTTTCTGATTTGTCTAGTGCAAAGATCAAAGACACAAATGGAGAAAATTGGAGCAGCCCAAACCACCTCAGATTTATTATCTCATGTATTCTTAATCTATGTCTTTAAAACCAAAATTGTTCTTGGTTTTAAGTGTAATTGTTTTCTTCTGTGGTATAATGCATGAGTTGTGTAAGGAAATGATTTAAAAGGACTGCTGTCTTATCTTTACATAAGCAATGTCTAGGATGACTCGGTTTTAATGTTGTTAATTGCTAAGGTACTACTGATGACTAAAATAAAATCCCTGTTTTTCTTTTACGACTGCATTCAGAACCCTTTAGAACATTCAGCATTCCAGATGGATCTTACCCAGTGCCAACCATGACTTCTACGCCACTGTCTGTCTCTCACAGTCACTTTGCAATTCCTTCTCCTCCTCCACTTCCTTCTGCTGCACCATCTGGTGTTGATGCTAGTAATTCAGCAGTTGAACTTATAAAACAACGTCGTGCTGCAAGAAACAGTGCTTCAACTACAGGTGATAGTGCTGATCCCCAGAGGATGAAGAACGTTCCTAGTATGATGGATGTTTTGAAAGATCTAAACAAAGTTCAGTTGCGTGCTGTTGAGAGGTAAGTTGAATTGAATGTGTACCTGAGTTACCCAAGTTTATGCAGTCATCGCAGCAGTTAAAGCAGCAGCAGAGAACACCAAGATAAAACATCATTTAACAAGAAGCTAGTATTGACAAACATAAGTTTGTAATGTTTAAGTTCTTAGATTGGAATGTAAGATACTCATGGTGTGGCTTTTAGATCAATTTAAAAAATGCTGAGCATCGCAGCTTTTAAAAATAGTGTCCTACATTAGTATACAAGTCTCAGGTTGTTTGAGTCCTTGGTGTGTGTGTGTGTCTTGTTTCAAGACTGAGTCTATTTGAAAATAACTTATGACGTTGCCTACAGAGTTGCTGGAAACTGCTTTGAAAAATAAGCTTTTTACATTCACTGTGAAAGGACGTATCTTTTGGGAAACACTAGGAACTAGCTTAACATATCCAAAATATTCTGCTCTTTCCTTTGAACTGTTAAATACATGATGTGTCTTATTGAAGATGTTTCATGAATTTAAATAGTGCAATTGTGCTGTAATACTTTTCATACTCTACTATTTTGATTTTAAGCACTGTTGACAGGTTACAAAAATTCCTTACTAAAGCCTGTAACATGTCTTCGTGACAGTGTTGGTCTGCTATGCTAGATGTGATAAAGGGTTGTCAGATGTCTTTTCTGAACTTCTGGAGTTGAAAAAGTGTGCAAGAACAACTGAATCTCTAACGAATAAGAGAATATTGGCGAGAAGGTTCAAGCTCTACTGCCTTACCACCAACATTCCCCGTTGTGGGCCAACATCTTAAAATAGGAGGCGTTACTTTCAGAGTAGTGCTTGTATGTTTTCTTCCATATCATTTCACGTAGTATGGAAGAAGAAAGTGAGAAGTGAAATGTTTATAATTACAGTTTTAATGATCATCACGTTGAGCAGGGTTATATTTAGTAGGAATTAATAGGTGTGTATCTGAAATGCTCCTGGATTTAGGCATCTACTTGAATTCTGAAGGTAGAACTTAACAATAAATTTATATCTGCGGTCCTTCCTTCTACCTTTGGGCCTAGGTTGTTGTCCAGTCTGTCAGGTAGCAGTCTGACAGCAGTTTAATGGGAATAGCACACCTCTGTTCTCCAGAGCTTAGACCCTGAGGATCTCTGCTACTACCAACTGAGCACCACCTTATGCAGTGGGCAAGTGCTCCAACAGCTTGACTGTATGTGAAAGGTGATCTCTGTCCTTCCAGGCTTCACGTTAAGTTACATTGTCTGCAACTGCCAGACTTTGAGCTCACTGTTGTCAGTGTGCACTAGGAACAATTCATTGATCTGGAAATAGCACTTTACTAGGCAAAAGTGTGAGTACTTATAGATCTGTTTCAAATATCTCAGTGGCTAGCAGGGCCCTTTATGACTTAATTTCTTGGACTAGTCACTAATTTCCATATTTATGTTGGCATTGGGATGCTAGGTGCTCTTTTGGTCTTGTATCTTTTTGCCATCTTTCAATTTTGGATTTGATGAGAATGACTTTCATAAATTAGAATACAGACTCACTACTTTTTCTAATTTTGACTATAAACATTTCATATTTGGATACTCAGGTGCTCACTTGGATGGAAAAACTCTTAGAAGCCTTTGTGCCAAGTTTGATAAATTTCCTTTGATAATCATAGACTCATAGAATAGCCAGGGTTGGAAAAGACTTCTGAGATCATCCAGTCCAACTGTCTACCTGCCACCATTATTTCCCACTAAACCATGTCCCTCTATACAACATCTAAACGTTTCTTGAACACCTCCAGGGTCAGTAACTCCACCACCTCCCTGGTGGGAGTGGTGAGTGAAGTATGAAGTGAGATCAAATGTGGTTAATAAATGGGACTTTATTGTCACCTGGATGCGTATTTACTTAAATGAGGTGGTGTTTTCTCTAAATATGGTTGCTCTGAGGAATTGTATAAGTTTTCTTTTTTTTCCCCCTCTTTAATTCTTACTGAAGTTTAAATCAAATTAACATACTTCATAATCTTTTTCAACATAGTGGGAATCTCCCACTAATATGCTTTAAAATAGCTTAGAAATGTAACCTCCTACGAAAACTGTACTTCAGTTCTTTCCTTTTACGCCCATTAATTTAACACTTAATTGATTTACTGCCACTTTTCTTTAAGGAGCAGCATTTTCGAGCTAACAATCTGGCTGACAGGTTCTTAAGTGTACTGTTAGTGGTCCTGTTTGGTGAATTGCTGAAAACAATGTGAGCAGCATTATTTGTGTGACATAGGATAGGAGAGGATGTATACAAAAGTTGTGTCTTGGGATTTTAGATAGCTAAGCACATGATTATGGGCAGGAGATAACACATTTTCTTTCTTTATAGGTCACCTGGAGGTACTCCCGTATCTAAACCAAAGAAAAGGAGAAGTTCAGATTGGGATCCAGTTGCTCTACTAACTCACGCACTAAAACAGAAATTTGCACATAAATATGAAGATGAGGATGATTCACTGGACAAAGAAAACAGATCTTTTGATAGCTCCCCATTTTCTAGTCCAGAAATCCCACTGGTATGTTTTTATATAAGTTTTTCATATTCTTGAAAAATTTAGCACATGTATGATTGAGCTATGGACATTTGCTTGATGGTAATTAGTAGTTATTCGTGTGTAGAAATGATGGGTGTAGTTAGTAAGACTATTAATTAGCTAACTAATTTTACAAATAAAGATATCAGGAATGTAACAGAGATGTGCCTAACACGTGCTCTGTGTTCAAAGACCAAATAAAAGCACCGGGTTTAGCATTTCTTTTGTGGTAGCATCATTGCCACAAACTGCATCTTTGTTCTGAATTAAGAATCTGAATGTTGGTGTAGAGCATCTGAAAAAATACAGACAATTAGAAACTTGTTAAAAACAAAACAGCCACGCTTATATTGTGGATATTATAGACCATTACATTGCATGGCTAGCATACCTGATTCTAGATGGGAAGATTGAAGTTAGATCCAGGAAGAGATTGTTTATGGGTCAACTTTTGTTCCAGGTCTAACAGCTGAATTTATAGAGTCCTGGAAGAGGGACTGGAGAGCTAGCATGTTCAGGAGTAGATAAAGAAAGATGGGCTCTTTTGGTTAAAGTAGAGGCTTATCTGCAAGATTAGTATGATGAGTATGCTTATTCTAATTGTTTACCTATGAGTGTTCTGAAGAATAAATGTGCTTAAAGTAATTTCACAGGTTTACTGTCTTATCCTTCCTTGGTTAAGAGAAGTACAGAACTTCATTTTTATTGTAAACATCTTTAAACTGTCTTTATTGTAAACTGTATTTCTTGTGAAGTTCTTCTCATTCAGTTTTCTTGGGTATAATTTTACCTAATGCTATTCCTGTTCCCTAGGTTGGACGTTGCAGCCTGAAGCCAAATGTAAATTCTAGCCTCATAAGAACTGACAAAGTTAAACAAGTATCAGTGTGGAAAGTGAGACCTCATATTTAACTGATGGAGGGAGACGTCTGAGGAAACTTGGTACTGTGTGTAAGTGGCAGGGCTGCTTTGTGAAACTGCTGTAATGTGTTCTAGAATGTAATCCATCCTATGCTGTTGAAGTTTGGATTGTAGGCATGTGAAATTGTCTCTTCTTCTCCTTAGTTTCCCAGCAACCGAACTTGTGAATCTGATGCTTTATGAGAAGCACACAACCAAAAAAAAGTATCTTGTTCTTATGGAACACTGTGTCTTAAACCTGGGAGATAAAGGAAATAAATGTGTGAAAGAAACATAATTATTGGTATGGCAGCTGAGATGTGTGCTGTCTCTGCACTTGAGTGTAAATAATGAAATGGTGTAATCTTTTGTTTGGAGTGTATTATGTATAGCTGACTGTATACAGCTAATGGTAGCTAACACTGTAGTGTAGTTTCTTCAGTTTTCCTTACAGTTTGTTAATACTACTCCATGTTCCATGTGCAAATAATATTTCAATTTATTTTGCATCCATAGAGAAACTTTTATTTATGAAGCTTTGGTTCTAAGTACACTGCAGGCTGTCTGTTAAACGCTTGTAATATGGGGGAGTTGTCTTCACACACAAAAAAGACTTCTTAGAGAGATCTGATAGCACGTAGTCTAACTTCTGTGTATAGATAAACCTTGTGTTATTTCTCTCATTGGTTTCTCTGTACGAAATCTTTGTTCAGAGCATATACAATAAAATTTCCTCTGTATCATAGATATGTGTGGTAGTTACATTTCTGTCTTGGAGACTGTTTTATATCTTAGGAGCTGACCATATTAGACAATTTCTTGGATTGTATCATCTGAAATTACTTAAAGGAGAGCTTGTGCTTTTCTTGCCAGAGTAGAAGGAGTTCCTTATTTACAAATTTGTTGTAATCTACTGTTTAAAGTAGCTTCCTTTGCTTAATCTTTTGGTTTTATGCATCTGGATTATTAGACAAACTTTATATCAATTGAACTGTGAATTGTATCCATTGTATGTCCTTGTGCATCTTCTATTTTCCTACCCACCAACACAATGGCATTTGGATTTCCTGTTACTGCCCAATCTAATTTGCTGAGTTGTTAGAAATTAATGTTCAAATTTTGCACTTTGGTTTTAATTTCCAAAGTTATCTTTTGACTAAAATTGGAGCTTATGGAACTATTTGTTCCTTAAATAATGTTTTTCGAGATGCTTTTCCCCTGATTTTTACTAATTCTTGAACTTATCGCATTCTTTCATTTCCTTTCACGATCTGTAGCAACCAGACTTTCCCCTTCTCTTTGCTTCTAAAATATGTATTTGCTACATTCTCTACATAAACAGCTATGAAATCCACATGGAACAGGCAGCTTGGCCCTCTGCTTAGTAAACTTTACCTCTTCTATCAAAGCTCTAGTTGTCTTTTGTCTGCTGCTCTGATAAAGCAGGGAGCAACAGTGAAAGAAATCCACAAGTGCCTGCAGAGGAAAACGTGAGTGTTAGTGGCTCCTGTTATGTGTAAATCTTGTGAAAGAGCTTCCTTTTGCTTCACCTCTTCTAGTGAGCAAGTTACCTCTTCTGTTATGTCAGCATTCATAGATCCAGGGGATCTCAGGATTTATGACTGCTCTGCTGAGACTGACAAACATGAAGGTGGAATTCCTACTGTGAGGAACTGAGTTAATTGGGAAGCTCTGGCTATAGTAGTCAGTCTTCTGTTGCTTTATGTGGTCAGCAGTTTCTACTCTCTTTAGGAAGAAATACTGTTTTGGACTCTCTGAGCTGCTTCTGTTTCTTCAGACAGTCTGGTCAAGAGCAGTTCCCAGTTGAAAGCTTGAATTTGAAAATGGATTCTCCTTGTTGTAGAAAAGACTTTTCTCCACAATTTCTCTTAAACCAGCAATCTAGTATCAGACTTCGGAAGCATCTACAAATGTTAGTGAGCTGTCCAGCTTAGCTGGCTCTCCAGACTACTAGGTACTATCTGATTTTTTGAGTTAGCTTACTGTGAACTGTGCTATAATGCTATAGTAGTTTGTATGGCTGATCTGCTTACTTGGAGGTGGGTGAAAAAGTCACGGGCCCTGTGTTCTTGTTTTTTTTTTTTCTTTCCAGCTATGTACCAGTTTCACATGTGAGGAGAACAGATTTTGTTTCTTGTTCCAGAGAATTAGATAAGGCAAGGAACTGTGGTATACCTTGAGAACTCTGCGGGAGGCATCTAATAAAATCTATCAGTTTTCAATACTAAGAAGTTGCAAAATGTTGAACATCACAGCCTAAAATGAAAATGTTAGCCCCAGTTGCAGAGGAGAGTTTTCTCCATTTCAGAATTAATGAGATTTAGCTTTGTCATCGTATTTTCTTTGACTGGAACATCTGTATCAACTCTGAAGCAACTTCTTCCTCTGTAAGAAGAATCCATGCCCTCTTGACCTGTGAATAACCTTTATTTCTCAGTGGGCAATACAACTCCTAGCAATACAGGGGTAGGTGAGAAGACTCAGGAGAATGTTCCAGCAGACTTTAGCTACCTCCATATTACCTTCTGGGTTTATCAGAGTAATTGTGAATTACATGTGTGATTATTTAAAACATGCTTGTATGAAATTTGAATAGTTTGCAGAATCAGTTCTAATGCTTAACAGAATGCCATCACTTCTCTGAAAGACAAATAGAAAAAGCTAAGCCTTACTGAAGTTTTCTGGTGGTCAATACATGAAAATTTGACATTCATCTTATCCTTGGTCAGAGGCATGATTTGATTTAGTAACTTGCAATTAAATTGTTTTAAGATGTAAAACCTTATTTTTGCAACTCTTAGGGAGAAAATACAGCTCTTTTTCTTCTGAACAACATTGTCCTTCACATTAGTGGTTTACTTTTTTTTTTTTCTCGAAGGCATGTACATTTATGATACTATACAGTTTGGCATGGAGAGTGTACTGTTATGTACAGTCCTACGTATAGTTTAAATGGTCTTAATGAAGAAAAAGTTTGTTTTACTTATTTAAATATTGAGATTTCGCAACAAACTCATTTATTTTGTAAGTGAATGTTATTAAAATAAATGTTCAAAATAGTATATGAGTAACTTTTCACAAAATCAGAATTAGAATAAGCTACCCTATATACAAGATCAACTAACTTCAGTGGAATCCTGACAACTGTGCTAAGGTTTTTGAAAAGAACTGATGTAAGCTGAAATACCTTTAGCATTTCAATGCAGCCATGAAGACTTGCTGGTTCTATTAAGGTTTTAATGACAACCCCCCCGAAATTGAAAGCTGACAAGGTCCAAGACTGTAAATTCATGCAGGTTTTCACAAACATTTATTATTTTATCTTGTTTTGTATGTTTTTTTCTTTCAGCATTAGTGCCTACCATCTCAAATTTCTGCTCATGTGCCAGCCTACAGCTCATTCTTTTCCCTTGTTTAGGAAAATTATTGCCAGATACAGAAATTACTTCTTGAAGCTTTTGAAGCGTAAGTCTAGGCATTCATTATCATATTTTTTCAAAGTCCCTAAGGTGAACTTTCATAATCATCTTCGTAGAATCTAAATGGTAATTAAAGGATTTATGAGACTAAAGTCCTGATAAAATTCTTAATTTTGTGATTTTGAGTTTTAAACAAATGAACTGATTCTTGTTTTGGAAGATACCTTGATGGGACATACTATCTTTTCTCTTTTACAGCTTATAGTTTTGTTTCTTTTTTAGTTTTGAAAACTGAAAATCTTTGTTAATGGATAAAATTTACTCAAGGTGGGTATGTGCTTTTTATTTGGTTATACCTTTGCTGTACTTACATGAATTAGTATAACTTAGCAGTGAAACCATTGTAGCTTCTTCAGTAAATGTACTAAATTATTTTCCTTTGTTGCCTATTGCTTGTGTTCGGCATCATCGCATATTGTGTAGAATATGCCTATTGTAGTTACATTCCATTCAGTCAATTGACCTACCTCTTGTCATCTCAGTATTTCTTCCTACATTATCACAGTCAGACCATCTCTCCTGCTCACTGTTTCCTTAGAGATTTTCTGTTTCTAAAGTGTAAGGGTTATTAAAAAAGAATGTTAATCTTCAGGAGATAGAATATGTTATATCAAAAGAAAAAAAGATAGATTAATGCCTGGATCTGTTTATATAAATAATTCTAGTTCTGTTTCTTTCAGTTTGACTGACAAATGTGAAAGGCCTAGTCTAGAAGGGTCCTTGAAAAGCCTTTTCCTTCTCTCTAGTGTTTGTAAATGGTACAGTGGTTTATAAGTGTGCATGCCCTGCTCTGTAATTTTTATCTGGGACCATTTTTTTAGGACACCACTAACTGCTGTAATTTTTTTAACAATATATGAAATTATGTTATGTGTAAAGACTAAAAAGGACAACTGTCTTTCCAGTTAGGAAATATTTTGTCCATTTCAGTATTTTTGCCCAGATTATTTACCAATTCTTGTGTTTCAGAAATATTTTCTCACTCTTTAATGCCAGTCACAAACAAAAATAATTTCTATTTCTCATCCATTTTATAAGGTAATTTTTGTATCTATTCGGGTTATATATTTATATATATCCTTGCATATTTGGCAAGGACTGTTTTGCCCATGAATCTGTGGGCATGCATCAATAAAACAGCTATCTCCTATAAGATAACTAATACCATATGTCTGTTGTTTAATTTATACTAGAACATCTCAAAATCCAGTTACAAATTAGTGAAGTAATTTGGCCTATGTTTGACAGAATTAGAAAGGACTGGAAATCAGAGGACTCAATCTGTCAAGAATAATTTTTAATAAATCAGATTTCATGACCTCATTTTTGAAACCTAGGACTGAATTGTAAATATGAATCATAACTCATAGAATCACAGAATGGTTTCGGTTGGAAGGGACCTTTAAGATCATCTAGTTCCAACCCCCCTGCTATAGGCAGGGACACCTCACTCTAGACCAAGTTGCTCAAAGCCCCATCCAGCCTGGCCTTGAAGGCCTTCAAGGAGGGGGCATCCACAACCTCTTCAGGCAACCTGTTCCAGTGTCTCACCACTCTATCAGTAAAGAATTTCTTCCTGATGTCTAGTCTAAATCTACCCTCTTCCAGTTTAAAACCATTTCCCCTTGTCCTGTCACTACATATCCTTATAAAAAGTCCCTCCCCAGCTTTACTGTTGGCCCCTTTCAAGTACTGGAAGGCCACTATAAGGTTCCCCCAGAGCCTTCTCTTCTCCAGGCTGAAAAGCCCCAGTTCTCCCAGCCTGTCCTCATAGGGAAGGTGCTCCAGCCCTCTGACCATCGTCATGGCCCTCCTCTGGACCCGCTCCAACAGCTCAATGTCCTTCTTATGTTGGAGGCCACAGAACTGGACGCAATACTCCAGATAGAGTCTCATGAGAGCAGAGTAGAGAGGCAGGATCACCTCCCTTGTCCTGCTGATCACGCTTCTCTTTACACAACCCAGGATACGGTTGGCCTTCTGGACTGCAAGCCTACATTGATGGCTCATGTTGAGTCTTTCACCAACCAGCACCCCCAAATCCTTCTCCTCAGGGCTGCTCTCAAGCCATTCTCTGCCCAACCTGTATCTGTGCTTGGGATTGTCCCAACCCAGGTGCAGGACCTTGCACTTGGCTTTGTTGACTTCATTAGATTGGCATGGGCCCACCTCTCAATACTGTCCAAGTCCCTCTGGACAACATCCCTTCCTTCTAGCATGTCAACTGCACCATTCAGCTTGGTGTCATCTGCACACTTGCTGAGGGTGCATTCAATCCCACTGTCCATGTTGCCTACAAAGACGTTAAATAACACCGATTCCAGCACCAATCTCTCATCACCAGTCTCCACTTGGACACTGAGCCATTGGCCATAACGCTGAGTGCGACCATCCAGCCAATTCCCTATCCAGTGAGCGGTCCATTCATGAAATCCATTTTTCTCCAATTTGGTGACCAGGATGTCATGTGGGACAGTGTCAAATGCTTTGCGCAAGTCCAGGTAGATGACATCAGTTGCTCTTCCTTTATCCACTAATACTGCCTTCCTTTTTCTTGGGATTCCTGCACTTTCTTGGGTCTCTCTTCCCTCCAGGGCTTTATCCCATGTCACCCTGCCAAGCAGTTCCCTAAAGAGCTTGAAATCTGGTCTCCTGAAGTCCGGAGTGGTGAGCTTGTGTGCACCCTCTTTGACACCCTAAGGATCTTGAACTCCATCATTTTGTGGTCACTGCAGCCAAGGCTGCCCTTGAGCTTCATGTTACTCACCAGCCCCTCCTTGTTGGCAAGGACAAGGTCCAGCATAGCACCTTTTCTCATGGGTTCCTGTACCACTTGGAAGAGGAAGTTATCTTCAACACATTCCAGGAACCTCTGAATTGCACCAGCAATCAAATCTACATCATCAATCATTCAAATCTACATGAAAGCACATAAAAAAAATATTTGAACTATTTCAGATATTTTGAGGAAAAAAAAGAGGAAGATTCTGTAAGATTATTTTCTTTAAATTCAAATATTATGTTTTGTATTTGGAGATTGGAATCATAGTTTGATTTGCAATATCTCAACTTTATTTTAGCTGGCTTTTATCTAGCTGTTCAGATCAGAGACATTTTTGATTGTGCTAGACATTAGTTTCCACAGATTTATTTATTTAGGGAAGTAATTCTAACAACTAATTGTAATACTCAAAAGATTCTTTTTATATTCATTACTTTTCCCAGTAGTTCTGTCAGCAGGATCTTTCCTCCTGCAATGGAAATTTGATTTATTTAGCTTGTTGAAAGAAAAACAGTGTGATCCTTGTGTTCCAGCTATGATTGTAATCCTAGGCTATTTGTCTGAAATGCTGAAGAGGGCTCTAAGAGCAGTTTATTTAAGTAGGTTGCTCTGAAAGTAATGCCTCCTATTTATTCCCCTGACAACTACAACAAAGAGCACAACAATACGATTTGCAAGAGCAACTTCTCAGCTACAAAATACTATTTTTTACCATAGTCACCACTACTAACTATGCATTTTTCCCAGCAATGAACAAGAGCCTGCATGTCACGCTCGTAAAAAAAAAAAATCATGGCTGTCTGGAATGTGCCTTATCTTTTATGTTGCCATCACCACTGCAGAAATGCACCACTCACTGCCTCACTGCACTACATCCGCTGTTTGGTCTCCATCAACATTCAGCAAGCATCGATGAATGTCTGCCTCTCTAGCAGCACCCTTCCAGATCACCTCTGCCTGACACTCACGCTCTCTTTCACCCCTCTCGTTCTCATCCTTCCTCTTTTGCTTCACTTGTCCTTGCCCCTGCTGTGTACGTGCCTGCAGGCGGCGCTGGCGGCAGGTGACGGCCACTGCTGAAGGTGCTGACATTTCACCTCTGCACATCACCTCCACTTCCACAGCAGCCGTGTTACTTGTTGGTGGTGACATTTCCCAAATCCCGTGTGGACTTTATAGCGACGAGGCAGTGCTGGGTTATG